>NW_024582073.1:22406886-22595754 GCF_017639235.1 Corvus kubaryi
TTCCTTCCTTCCTTCCTTCCTTCCTTCCTTCCTTCCTTCCTTCCTTCCTTCCTTCCTTCCTTCCTCCATGTGAAATGCTTGTGAAACATTTATTAATATTATCAATATTATTACCATTATGTCATTTTACCACCCAGGTCTGACTTTTTAGCTGGAGTGATTTCATTTCCAGACACAGGGTTCTAAGTTTTAACTTTGTATCTATTCATGCTTTTCCATTTCGGATTTTACCTCCAATTGATGTGATCAAAGCTGTCCTCACATTTGTGACACTGTGAAACTGCTCATGTAAAGCAGACAGCTCACAGATGCAGAGCAGATGTGCTCAGATCATAGCACTTGGAGTTGTATCTACATAGAGCAATGCAGCATCACACAGAGCTCACTCTGAACAGGCTGGTAGTAAAAGTCTGATTGCAATATGATTTAGAGCAGTATTCCCCACGTTCACATTTGAATATCAAAAGTTATCTTTTTTTTTAGGCAACAGCTGTGCTCTGAGCAGCAACAACTGCAAGACTCCTTCAGCAGTTCCTGTCAAAAATTCTGGCAAGGTGTGAACAAGCTGTTTCAGGTGCAAGGAGGCAAATGCTAATGAGTGAGGATGTGACACTGAAGTTACCTTTATTCTGTCATTATTTAGCAGCAGAGGCTCAAAAGCAGGACCAAGAACACATCTTGGGCATACCCAGCCATCACCTCATTTATTGTTTCTATACATTGTAATGAGCTGGAACTACCCATTATTAGCCCAACAATTAACACAGCACTGCTGGGCACCCACTGCTGGCCAACCAGTCATCCACAAACTGATCTAGGAAAAGGGAGGATCCTTGATTGTGCTTTGTTGCTCCTTTCCTCCTCTTATTTTTTTTTTCTTCTATTAGCAATTTTATATATTATCAAGTACCTTTTTTCTGACTACTGGATGATTTCTCTTCTTTGCTATGAACTATTACTAATGATTATCACCTCCACAGTCTCCCCTGCCTTTGTTTTAATTCCCTTATTTTGCATGGCTCAGTAACCTACATGCTTTCTTGCTCATAGTGTGAGGCTCATCAGCTGATGCTCAAGTCTTCGGCCTGTGGCACTCTGTCCTACCTGTCAGGATACTGGCCTGTAAAGAGTCATTAAATATTTGCTTCTAAGCTGTAAGTGGTTCCAGCAAACAATATAATTTTTGACATAGAATAACACTTTACTTCCCCCTTTGTCTGCTCATCCCTGCCTAAACAGGTAATAGGAGAAGAAGAAGCATCCCAGTCATGCAGATATCATGAAGCTTCATTCTTTCCCACAAGGCTGAATTTATGCTCAGAAATGCATTTCAATTCCTATTATTACACATCAGTAGCATTGTTGTATAGGAAATTAACACATTTATCTCCTCTTATCCCTGGGTGTCTTGATTAATTTTGTTCTTGGCATCTTGATTTTATGCTGAATTAATGCTTATTTATCCTCTTTTATTAATTGAATACCTTCCAAATTATCCTCCTTGTCTGCCCCCTTAAGCAGTGAGTTGCAGGTTACACTAGAAGTTCACTTTCCTCTAAATAGATTAGTCTTGCACAAAATCTCTCTTCCACAAAAATCTCTATTTAACTGCCTTTTTTCCCCCAGCAGTTCACTTCCACAGCCTTACACACTGCTTCTTTCAGAGAACAGCAAAAGACGAGCCCTGGATATGGTCCTTGCATATTCAGCATCACACCAGGCTCTTTGTGAGTCATCTGCAGTCTGTGCATCCATGATGCAACCTTAGAGTGCTTAAAAGTTGCATCAAGTAGCAGCCAACTGTGGGGTATTTGTCCACATTGCTTTGTCAAGGTAAGTTCTGTAGTTTCTCTGAATACCTGTTAGTGCTCTGTAGAATTCATTCCTCAGCACAGTCAGTGTGTCCTCTGCACTTTGGCAGTCCCAGCACAGCCATGTTCATTCTGTTTGTCTCCCTATGGATGCCGTCTCCCCCTCATGTGTCTCGATGTTAAAGTATGCAAAGCTACCACCTGTCTGTCTCCTGTCTGTGTTCTGCTGAGCTACTGACATTTTCATAATCTTTGTCTCAATTTGCCTGATCATTTCTACTGACTGTGTTTGTCCCTGTTTACTTCAGTTTTCATATGCTGTAAGTCCCTTCTGACTTCAAGAAGAAATAAAACCTGATCTATCCATTCACACTTACTGATCCATCTCTGTCCACAACATATGAGACATAGAATGGTGTCTGGAAAGAAAATAACTCACTCTGCTTCTCAAGTTTTTTAGTGAAGTGTTTGGTGCCCTGGTTTTTTTTGTCCACTTTTCTTTGAGGAGCAGATATTTCACCACAGAGTAGATTGAGGGTTTGTTGACTACATTCTGATGGTATCAAAATGACTCAACTGGCTCCTTCTGCTAAGTCAGAGCCTACTGCCCCATCCTATAACCCATAGAGAAATCTAAGAGGAGCCAATCCCCAACACTGCCATGTAAAAAATCAGGAGATGTGAGAGACCTGTAATACTGATAGAAGAATCATAATCCTTCAACTCCTCTTCATTTAGATACCTCTTTGCTTTTTTGGGAGTCATTTAATCATAGGAGGTTAAACATATGCCATATGTATAAGTAATGCTGTTCCAGGGATTAAATGGGAGCAGACTGATTAAATCCTATCAAGGATACAGTTGTCATCAGAACTGTGTCTTGAGATAATGAACTTGACACTGAAGTAGAATCCATCACTCCACTATCGAATTACTAGACTTAGGAGTTGTTACCATAATTAAGAGCCAACTCACCATACCTCTAAGTAGGTATATGACATGAATCAAAAATCTTGCCCTTTTCTGGGTCTTTGACATCAAATATCAAACTACAAGAAGAGTATTAGGATTTACCACTCTGAACCATTTCTGGAGTACAGCACTGCTACTGGGGTTTCGCAATTTTTTTTTAAGCATGGACAAAAGGAAAGATGCAGCCTGTCTTTCAAAAAACCACAGAAAGCTAAAACCACTACCCTAACTTTTCTTAGATTTAAACATCAATGTGAGACTGGAGGACCTAATTTACAGCTGATGTCTGCTTGATATAATGAAAAAAATCATGTCTCACCAAAGCAGGGAGTGACATAACCTTTAGTCCAAAGTTCCAGACACTGAATAAATAAAATATTTTGTGTTGCCTTCTTTTGAAAAGGTGTTACTAATAGAGCTTCTTTGGTTTGCTTTTTAAACACCTTTAGAAAAAAAATTCACATAGGTTCTACTTAAGCTGTCATGTTGCAAGCATCTTTAATCATAAATGAATGATATTGTATATTCATGAATTCTGAATTACAGGCATCATATGGGTGACAAGTATATTCTGAATCATATCAAGTATATACAGCAGAAAGTTGTCAAATGCACTATTTCTGACCATGAGTAGCAGCCATTGATGTCAGCTAACAGAAATGATGGAACATACCTGTTTTGTGTTGCTGGTTTTGCTCCAAACTTTCATAGCATCCAATTTCCTGGATGCTATGATGCCATTTTTAATATTTTACAGGGTTTTATTTAACACTGACTTTCCATTTCTGTGTTTGTATCTGAAGTTGGCCAACACACTTTACTCCTGGCCTTCCTGTGAGTTTTCAACACCCCTTGGTCCTGCTCAAGTATAGAATTCTACTAGTACTTGTTTTCTGTAAAAATTCCTCAGAGTGGTAATGTTTTAATCCCCATAGCAAACAACCATTCTCCATGGAGAGAATTTCAATTTCCAGAAACATTGAGGCTGCATTTCTTTTCAACTGGATGATGAGATCATTCCTAGGAATAATGCACTAGCCTGTTCAAAGCATGCCTTGCTTCCAGAGCTATTTCCCAGCCTGCATTAAGGAGATCTTCTAGGGGAATTATGCACTTTCTGTATATGTTCCTCTGGGGAGCTTAAACAATGAAGATAGTTTGTCTGTAAAACCATGTTTATCTGATGCTGCAAAAGTCATCTTGGTGAGCTGCTGAAGACAAAGCTGCTCTCTGCAACCTGGCAGGCGACCACGGGCTGTTTTCTGCCTTTGGGCCCAGGATGCTTACCCACTTTTTGATTAGACCAATATATATTTTTTCCCCCTTCCAGGTGATAACTGGTGAAATTTAGTAGCGCATCAAGTTATACCCAGCGTGCCTCCTTCAGACTGTGCTTCCTTACTCTGCTTTTCAGCTTTCAGTATGGCTTTGAAATTAATTCTACAAGTTATTGAGTGCCCAGTATTACAAGACAGTGAAGTGGAAGCTCCCATATCCCAAAGGAACAGCACTCCATCCTACCACTACCTACTGTGCTTAACTATGGCCAGGGACTTGAAACTACTTATTCCTTTTCCAGTTCTTCTGAGATTTTAATTTTCTTTTTCGTACAGTATACTTAATAATTTTAATATAGTGGCCATCAAGCTGATTGACTCATAAATTGAGTGAACCTTTCAAATGTGTCCAGAAAACATTGAATGTCTAAGACACTCTACAGCTGTGAAGTATTGAAAAACTTTTATCTTTCATTTTCTTGAGGGTAAATCTTTTGCTCTGGACAATGCCTTGGGTAAATAGCTAGATTTTCAAAAGACATCACTGTTAGCTTTAATTCATACCACAGCACAGATATTGCAGTCCCCTCTGGGCTTTACAAACATTCCTGTGAGTGCCTTCTGAACCCTCCTCTCATCCATGCATGAGGTAACGCTGTTCTGTCTTCTCTGTCGCTGACCCTTTGTTCTTCCAAACACATCAGATACAATGACTCCTCTAATGGGGAATATTTCTCCTAAAACACCAATAGAAGTGATTGGGAATTTTGGGTTTACTCTTCACATTGAAGGAGAGTAGGACTGGCCACAAACAGGGGTTTTTTGTATTTCAGCTGAGGGGAGGCAAATGCTACTGTGTAAAATACATCTGTTTTCTGCAGCTGACTCTATCTGAAATCCTTTGACTTTATATCAACTAATCAAATATTCATTCGACCAGAAAGAGAGGGAGTAAGCACAAGGGTGACACAGCTTCCATTGCAACTTCTCACTTCCAGTCTCCTGTCACAGTCAAGTAACTCCTCGATGTGAAATAAAATAGCCAAGAACTGCAGTGCAGATTGTTTTGCTTCTCAAGGAATGCCAGAGCCTCGTCTCAGGAGAATCATAGGCTTTACTAATACTGTAACCTGAGCCCGACTTGAGAAGAATTCCCTCAGTCTCTCTGGTTCTGTCTGGCCCCTTCCAAAAATAATTTTTAGCTTAGTGATAAGGGGACTCATATAGGAAATATAGATTTGATTGCGTTCAGGCAGAAGACAACATGGGACTACAGACTCTCCAATCACAGAAAATTGCTGTATGCTATAATAAGGTTGACAACAAATGATTAGCAACACACAGAGCCTTACCCAAAGCTTGTGTCTATTTCTGAGGACATCTTAACTCTCGTCAGGACTCTGAAACTGTATCTGTGGAAATGCACATCATTCGTGTGTCCTAGGAGAGCTCAGATGGAAGTTACATCACATCTGCTATCCATGCTGAGACAGGTTAGGGCACATGAGAAATTAAGGTGTTGAAAACAGCTCTCAGTGCACTGAGATGCTCCCAAGGCTAGGCAGAAACTGAGTTTGGGCTCTGATCATTCAGATTTTGATATGAAGTGTGTAAAGCAGCACCAGCTGTAGCTTATTGCCTATCTCTTTCAGGGATCCACCCTGGTCCTATGTTTGTTGTAGGCCATGGCAAAAATCTTTGAGAAAATGCAATTAATTCAAATCTAATTACAGGTTGATTTCATGAAAGAATTCTGGCTTTTCAGTTCTATATTATAATAATGTAAATATTACTGTATTAATATATTTATAATCTATTTAACAATTTCAGGGTTAGTGAAAGAATCTGCTTCACAGTAGACTGAATATTTCCAAACTGACATTTTATGAAAATTTATGAATTCCAATTTATGAAATTATATGTCTCTGTAAGCAAGTTCACACAAGGAAGAAAGGAATGAAAGACAAGGATATTTCAGAAGTGTGGTTGTCATGTAACCTAAAGTGTCTTTTTTGTGTATGTTCATTTACATTTAGACACATTGACAATTGCCATAATTTAGCTGTTTAAAATAATTTTTGCCTATAATACATCTACTTTGATTACAATTTGCAAACACATCATTCTGTCAAATTATTCTGTCTATTCTTATGTCCCACTTTCATTTTTCTCTGCATATTTCCGGATGCCCTGTCTTAGGACCAACTAAGGATTTTAAGACAGAAGCTAGTTCAGCTGATCCTAGTTGTTCCTAGTATTTTTGCAACCATAATCCAATATACTTGAACAGTAATTAAAGTGCATGACAGTGGTTGAAAGCAGTGCATGCTGGTGATATCAATGGATGTGCCCCCCATCACTTGGGATGTGCACACCCTTGTCAGACCACAAATATCACCCTGGGTCAGAGGAAAACCTTGCCTTGCCATTCTCCTTGGAATGATTTTGCTGCCCAATTTCAAATGCAAAACAATACAACATGAAGACATAGGGAATCATTTAAACTCATTTTGACCTATCTATTAAAAACACCAGAATCTCAATAAAGTGAGGCTTGTATTCATAAGCAAAGGAAATGTTCTTTTGCCTGTTACTTTTGTATCTGTGTCGAGTAGCTTACAAGCAGTTCTCATGTATTTCCTCAGTCTGTCAGTAAAAACATCATTTGTTATTCTCTTTTTGTTAAGAACAATTTTATTAAGTTGTGATCTGTCTCCTATGGGAAATGAGTGAAATTATCTTCAAGCCTCTTATCCACATTCTCTGCAAGATCCCACAACAAATTCTTGTGGTTAAATAATTTCATCTGTTATACTGTGTCCTGAAGTACCAGGTTTGTTGTCACAATACCTGGCTTTGCCCTTCAATATAGATGTATTTTTTATTAAATAATCATGATGTTTACCTCTGGAAAAGACTGCATTAACTCAAGAACAGAAGAATCAAGCCAAGTAGAAAAAACACTTCGGTATTGACTACCCAGAACATTAGGAAATAACAGAATAAAATCAATCTCTAGCAGCAAGATTGGATTTTGGAGGAAGGAGAAGGGAATGTGGCTCTGAAACTATTAAATGAGGTAAATGCATAGTTTGGAAGAAATTAGCGTTATGTGTTTATTTTAATATTTCACTTTGGCGGGGGCTACAGGTTAAAGTGAATGTATTGCTTATGTCAAAACTGGACTAACCAAACTGGAAACCTGAATTCTCTGTTTAATTACAAGCAAGATATGGCATGGATAAGAGCCAGGCAGTATTTTCATGTCTCTTCATCAGTGAATTTTGGTTCTGAACAAACAGAACATCCTGTCCTCTGGAACTGGTACTGTACCTGGGGGCTGCTTCAGTCTAAGGCAGTGGAATACAGCACAGCAAACCCCTGGGGACTCCTGAACCACAGCAATACTGAGAGCAAGATTTGTGCATAATGTTACTTCTGTCATGTTTTGGGGACATTGTCTGGTGGAATTGCAGGCACACACACAGTGATGGATTTTTTTATATTGGTCATCTGCTAGAACCCAAACCTCATCCTATTGAGTCCTGTTTCATGTAAGTACTGCAGTGTCTCTTTCCTGGAGTGATCCCTGCTAGTGTTTAATAAACACACAGCATCTGATCACACAGAGAAACAGCGGAGCTCTACCAACATGACAGTAGAAATAGGAAAACAGGTGCTGTGTAGAGATTTTAGCTTTCAGCCAACCAGTAGTAAATGTAGGTCTCATGGCAAGAGTAAGGGCAGACAAGAAGTAGGGATTCCCATCACATTTTTACAGTCATTTACCCCCCTGTTAAAGCTGACAAAGATTATCAAATTTGAGTTTCAGTTGGGTGAATAATACCTGACTGCTGAGATCCAGACTGCAATACGTATCCTCAGACTGGACTCAGTCTTTGCTGGTCTGTAAATGCTAATTTAAATATATAAATCGGAAAGATAATTTCTATAATTCCACCTGGGGTAATGATAGCTAATTTTGGCCTTTCCTTTATGCTAAGGCATCTGATATACTGTTATGAGGTTATTAATATTTTACCGATACAGGAGTATTGGCTCACATCCAACAGGTTCCTACCTCTTACAAATTACTGCATTTGCTGGTGGAAGTAATTGTGGGACTCCATATCATAGATTAGTTGGCAATACAGACTTAGGAGGAAGTTTGTAAAGTCTGGTAGCTGCCTTGCTGTTGGCATATCTGTTGACTGAGCCATAGTAACAGGACATCTGTGATTTCAGAAAATGGAAAGCTGCAGTTCCAGGCCATTCTATTTTATAATGAACCTTTTATGGTTGCTAATCAAAGTGTATTCAAATCAATTCAAAGTTATTCAACTTCGTTTTTACAAATTTAAAAATCAGTTATTTTCTGATACAAACACTATGATAATGGGACGTTACTCTGTGCAATGACAGCAACAAGCAAATCTAGTGTTTCAAAAATACTGAATTAAAAATAGGCTGCAGTGATAAATAGGATGGACAGGTTGACTTGTGTTTTGGGAGTTTTGTTTGTTGTAAATGAGGCAAACAAATCAAGAGTAATTTGTAGTCACTGTGCTTTGCAAATCAAGAATTGGTAGTGAAATAGCAAAACATTACCACTGTTGATATTAGCAATGACTACAGTGTATAACAAGTCCATGTAAGTATGGACTATAATCATAAACACATCTACAGAGATGATCCTCCTCAGGAACTTCCAGCCATCTAGAAGTTATACATATTTGGAAAATGGATATGTCAACTACTGAGGCATAAAGTCTGTGGGCTTTGCAGGAGGAGTCCTCACTGGGTAGAGTACACCCACTTACAGGGAAAGCCCCCCAGAACAGCATGAACTGAAGTTGTATTACCTCTTTCCAAGCACCCTTCCATGTTATTAATTGCCTCTGTGTGATAAGGGGGAGATCACGGTAGGAGAAACAGGCAAAGTCAGATTTGTCAGCTGAAGAGCCAGAAAGAGACAAATCAGCAGCAGATTAAAGTGTGCCTGGGAAACTGGGCATGACAACGTCCTGTCTATTCAGTACTCCATGTTTTTGTGGCGATACGACCTAAAGTACTCACCTTATTAATTAAGTGATTTGTAGAGGTATAAATTCTCCCTTTGTATTTTGTTATTTCCTTCATGGGCCATAGTTTTCCTTTGCTCTGGTATGGACCTGATCCACTAGACAGCATTAGCGAGAAGGACTCATAACACATATCCATGGATTTGGATAATTTGAGATTAATGCCTCAGTCAGGGCCTCAAAGTTTGACTCCCTGCTATATCCAGACTGTGTCAGTTGTCAGAAAGGTTTCCACCTGAAGTTTTGAAAAATTTCTAAGGAGGCAAAAACCTTGAAGCCAGATACATGAAATTAGTAAATGATAGCAGAGACCACATCAGGTTCTGGTAGAGGAAAGAAGCACTCTCCAGGCTTGGAACAAGCTCAGGAACTGATCTGAGCCCATGATATTTAAGAAGGCTGCTGGCAATATAATTGTAACATCAAACAGAAGTCAAAATGCCTCAGCATAGGCCAGCACTGATTTCTGGCACTGACATATGGAGGAGGCATTTCAGAGGAGAAGGACCTGGCTGCTACCTGTGATGTTTGTTTTACCTCGGGGGATTAGATGAATTCTGACTCTGCAGTACCTCTGTGTATTATAGCAAACGTAAAACTAAATTAAGGCAGGCTTGAAATTCCTCCAAAATATATGACAATCCAGCTAATGCCAAGAGGTGATATTTATTAAATGCTGCTGTGTAAGTCTGACTTTCTATACCAAATAACAGTATTATATAGATGTATAACTGTAAATTATGTATGTCTTCATATAATGATATCAATTTTCTCTGTCTCATTTCTTTTCCTCTTTTTCATGAGTTCTTTTACTCAGAGTAAGGATTAAAACGCAGGAGACACAGGGTTCTTCTTCTAATTGATGTTTATTATTTCTTATCTATAACACAGCTGCACAGAATGCGCCTCTAAGTTGACAAGGTGGAAATGGCCTCTGAGTGCTACCTTCCAAGGTCTTTTAAAGTCCAATCTATCCAATTATGTAATGCCAACTAATTTATTTTTACTTATAATCCAATAAGTAATCATTCATGTTCCGCACTGCGGGTTTTTTGGAGCAGTACCAAACCACCCAGATTTGTGAAGAAGAAGGAGGAAAGGAGAAGAACTAACCCACACCCAAAATCCTCCATTTTGTTACATGCATATTATTATATCTCATAAACCTAAATGTTCTACATCTCTACATATTCGACCCAATGATACAATTTTAAACACACAGCAACAGTCTCAGTGCTATTACATAATCTGGGAAGCCTTTCCCAAGGCCTCAGGTCAAATGCAGTGTGCTTTTGAAGATCTTTGCCTGTCAGCACTGAAAGACTGAGATTCTCTAAACCCAGGGTTCCAACATAACAAGGATGTCTTCTCTTGATATACTTTGAGATCAGTAACAATGTTGTTGCT
This sequence comes from Corvus kubaryi, assembly GCF_017639235.1. Classification (NCBI taxonomy): domain Eukaryota; kingdom Metazoa; phylum Chordata; class Aves; order Passeriformes; family Corvidae; genus Corvus; species Corvus kubaryi. The sequence continues at coordinate 22,417,435 of NW_024582073.1, forward strand.
TGACATGGGAATTGGGTATCCATCTATTCAGGTTGGGTTCATACATGGAGTCCAGAAGAAAAGTGAGCCTATATCAGTTAATCTCTTAAGATTGTTTATCTTTCATCTAAATGTGAGATAATTTCCAGCTTTCTGTCCATATACTGATGTGTGAATTATTCAGCATTGTAAAGTACAACTTGTGCTTACTATTCATAGCTTTCCTCAGAAATGTTTCCTCAAAGCAGCATAGCCTCATAGGAAAGCAGAGAGAAAGGACTTTCAGAGGCTCCCTGCTCTGAAGCAAGCTCAGCTCTACCTGTCACTCCCCACAAAGTTCCCTCCTGACAGGGAAAGATGCTCATTTGTCCCCATGAGCATCAGCCCAGTGATTTATGCTACTTGAGCTCAGACAAACAGCAAAATCATATTTCTTTTCCTCTCACTAAATGAAAAAGAAACAAAGGTTCTGAATGTAGTAAGAATTAGGTGTTCAGGGAGTGTTTGTGTCACCCAGTGTGGCTTAGCTTTCAGTGCAGCCAAAGCTTGAGGTGGTGGTACTCACCTAACCTGGTGAACAATGACCCTGCAGAACAGCTGGTGTCTTCCCCACATTGTGTGGTGATGAGGATATGATGGGATTCATTACTGGCTGAGCATCAAGAACTGAATCCCCTGGAATGGGGGATGCCTGTGCTCTGAGCACATTTCAGGTGTGCCATGCAACCCTAATTCCACAGCTTTAATGCCACTGCTACTTAGGGATCCCGCAAAATCAGCTATGACTGAGTACTGCTACATGCTCAGCCCCTACCAAATGCAAAGAAAAACATCGTATCTTAGATCACAGTAAAACAGCTTTGCACTAAGACTCAAATATTGTGTCTGAGCACTGAGAAAAAAAGTAGTCAGATGGGCTGGATTTATGCATTCATTTTTCTGGGTAGACTCATCTTTCATCTACATGCATACGTAGAAAGGTAAATGCAGGACCTCTTGCCACAATCTACTTGTAATGAGCCAGGAAGATCTTCACATTACCTATTCAAGATTCCATTTGCTTAGCCCTGACACAAACTGTTGGATACAGGGAAAACCCAACAAAATGTCTCAGCTCAGGAAAGGCAAAACCTCTGTTCTACAGTCAGGGCTTTTAGAAGATTTCTGCTTATCTGCTCAGAAAACAACACTAGAGGTAACATCCGAGCCTTTTTCGGGTATACGAAGGTACGTTGCAGTCACCCCCTTGCTGAAACTTCGGCTTAATCTGCCAGAGCTGAGTGGTGAACAGCTCTTTTTCATTGGTGAAACTCACAATAAATCAAATGCTTACCAGGCCACTGATTTCAACTATGAGTATGAAAGCACCATCAATAAAACACCCAACACGATTTTAAAAACCCTCTCCTGGTGAGTCAGGCTCCATCCAGTCTTTCAGAAGTCTCTCGCCTGTGTGTTCTGTGTTGCTCAGTTGACTCCTTACCTCATGCTCCAGGCCTGAAAGCATTTTCCACTGCATGATCTGATATTGTGCAGTTTCCAAAAATCCCTGCAGGGGAAACAGAGATATCTGATGTCCCCTGCCTGCCCTCAAATGTAAATTTACATTTTACAAACCACAGAAGCTCATAATCCCTCAGTATCCTTTGTAATGCCAGGTTGTCTCCCCAGCTTGTGTTAATGTGCACTAATGAGGAACAGGCAATAGGTTATTTAGAAGGCAGATAAGGAAAAAGCATGTCCTTCCAGATCTTTTAGAATATGCTATAAAAAAGTTCAAATTGTTTTGCTTGGCTGCAGTGTTGTGTTTTGAGGCAGCTCCTCCTATTCTCTCAGGGATTAATGGCTGCACTGGGAGGGGGGTCACAGGATAATTTCTTAATGGGGTGCGAGGGCAGTAGAGGAAGCCTCAGGCCACTCACTGTGATGCAGCCATTTGGGGAGGATCCCAGGTTGTTTCTAGGGTGGTGGTGAAGAAAATGTGGTTTAGGGGTCTGTTAGCAGGTGTGTTGCATTGGTGAGGGAGGCTGGGGTATTGGGTTGAGCTCAGTTTGCTACTGTCTCAGTCACAGGCATTACCTCTAAATAATGTGTTAAGGAAAAATTCTGTAGGCAGTCCTGGCTAGGGGCTGTCTCTATACCTCCTTTTGCTGAAGCTCATATTCTTTGTGGCAGAAACCTGTTAATAAGCTAGACTTTTGGGACTTTCCTAGCCCTTGCTCCCTTTGTTCCATGTAACTGTATGCTACATGGACTGCAAGGGGAAAAAATAAAAAAAAGTGAGTACTCAGGCCACAAATCCTATCTTTAAACAGAGTCCAGCAGTCATTTTGGAGTGAAGGGAGATGAGGAGTAGGATTACAATCTGGGATTTACTGTCCCAAACTTGTTTTGTGTGTTTGATCCTTTGCCCTTCATTTATTGAAGGAAAAGACTCAGAAGTATCCCTTGTTCAGTTCTGCGTTTGTGCTAATGAAACCAAGTCCTCTTTCTCTAACCCTTTGGATAAGTCAGTCTTTGAAATGCAGCCCTGGATCATGGACTCATCTCTAACCTTGTCTTTCCTTGTTTGTCTCCTTGCTCCATTGTGTAGCCTATAAACATACAGGTTTTTTGCCTTTTGCCCTAAGTCATATATTTTCCCCCCCATTTAATTGCTTGATCCTGCACTCATGGAAGCTACTGGGACTGTTCCCACTAGGGACACAGTAACAACCCAGACATCCCCACATTTAAGCACAAACAAGACTCCACTATGACCTCGATGAGAAAGGCAATGCAGGGTTCAAAATGTCCATTGCTGAACTTGCGTGCTTAAAGTCCACTGAAATCACCTGAAGCAGAAAACAAAATATCACGAACTTTCCCCCAGGAGGGAAAGTGGTAAGATAGATTTGACATAAAAGACTAGCTATCATTATTAATTCATAGTTTGGCAGATCTCAGGCATTTTAAGTGAATGAATAAATTCTGTATTACAAAATGTCCTTTGCAAAATTTGTGATTAAAAAAAGAATATTTTAAATTAGGGTTTCTTAAAGCCTCATGAAATTTTCTTTGAGAATATTATTAATTGTGCTGCTTTAGAAATTTCATTTCTCTTTTAGGTGCTGTAAGTTATCAAAATTTGCTATGCAGACAGCATGGGGTGGAACTGATAATTCTGTGATCCTTAGATAAACTACAAAGCTGTACATATGGACAGAGCTATGCAGAGTTGGAATCTGTTCCCACCAAGCCAGGGTGTTGTGGTCTTTATTATTTTACGTGTTCATTCTGTCTGCTGAAAGAACAGACATGTCTGGGCCCCGGAAAAAATATTGATATAAAGGCTGTAAGCTTCAAATTTGGCTTAACCGGAGTTCATAAATGTAATATATGAATATCATGGGTTAGCAAGCACAGTCCCAGAAGTGATTTTCTTGCAAAGAGGTGCTTACAGCTTTCTCTGCGACCCGACAGAACCTATTAGCTGGCTAGTTTGAATATGGACAATTTTTTAAGCCACTTAGAATTTTGACTGCCTCTGTGGTCCACATTTAAGAATGGACAAACCCTGGGAAGCTCTCTCTTGCTTCCAGCTGGAGGACTGGTAACTGGGCTGCTCGGGCCGGGCCGAGCCACAGCCATCCTGGAGCTGATGGGCCCTGTTCCACCTGTGGAACCCCCCCTCCCCCAACCCCCCCCAGCCCTGTAATGTGCAGATGGGCTGCTCCCCCTCTCCAGTGCGGCTGAAGTATGCAGCTGAAGCTGCCCTGCTGCCTTGCAAAGATCACGTGACCAACAGCGATAAGCAAAATTCCAGCTGCAAGACCGGGGTGAGATTAACCCTTTTAGTGCTGTGAAGAGCTGAAAACCTGAGGGAGGAGAAAGAGGAGATGCTTAAAGCTGAAAATCTGTTGTAAAGCTGTGGTGGTGATAGACTATGATATATCAGAGTACCTGCTGTAATTTCATGAAGCATGGGGGATGGAGTCTTCAACTTGTACTTGGGAGCAAAAGCACCTGCGCTGAGATAAGCAAATGCTGAAGCAGCTGTAATTTGATGTGAAGTTTGAACAGGGAGAGATGGAAGTGATGAGGACTCTTGCTCCAAATTGGAAGGAGGAGACCTCAGTTCCCAGAGATGCTCCCAGAGATAGTCCTAGAGATGAAGATGATGAGCACCCTTTTCCTCCCAGGGAACGGGGAGGGCCTCTATTCTTAGAGATGAAAATGCTCCCAGAGATGGGCGAAGAGAACTTTTGTTCCTGAACAGCTCAACCTTAAAATTGTACCCCAGTAATTCGAGATGGGACCCTCAAAAGCAGTTGTGGGAAAAGCTGCAAGTCGTGGGAGGGGACTCTCACATGATGCGAGCAGAGAACCAACCCGGGCGGCTGTCTCGTTGTGATAATGTCTCCATAGCATGGGCAAGAGAGACTCCTCTTCCCAAATGAACTGAACAAGGTTATTATGGAAGTGGTAAACAGACTGATCATCTCAAGGGTTGTCTTTTTACATTGTCACTGGGAGAAGGGAGAAAGGTGGGGGGAGGAGAAGAGTTCTGAAGGTGTGGTATGATTTTTTTTCTTCTTCTTTTAGGTCTATTAATAAACTTCTTTATATTCTTTCAAGTTTGGTGCCTGCTTTGCTTTTCTCCTAATTCTTATCTCACAGAAGGTATACAGTAATGAGTATTTTGGACCAAACCACTACAATGAATCAAATGAAGTTTACTTTGAGATTTGTTTCACAAAACATCCATGTTTTGGAGAATAAGGAAAAAACTGCCTAACCTAATGTTCTTGGGAAATGCTAAAATGTTGGAGTTCCTGAGCCTGAACTTTCTCCCCTTTGTCAAAATTGATTCCATAACCACTCCTGTAGCGTGCTGCCCTAGCAACAAAATGCAGCATGATTAATGCATTGAATTCCAAGAACGTGCTTACACAGCTTATTGAAAAACACTGCCCTGGAAAACATCTCTTACAGTACTGGATAAACAGGTTCTCCAGAGCCACCCAGGGCACTGTTTTTGGCTAGTGACTAGGTCACAGTAGGAGGGTTAGAAAAGCAGTAACTTTGCAAATACCAGTAGCTTGGTGACTAGCTGGGGGCTACTTCTGAATTTATTACAAGTCCTGATAACTAACGTGGCTCAAAAACATCCCCAGAAAATGAGTGCAGGCTACTGCTGCTCTTACACCTTGCCATCATCATCTGTGTGGTAATTCACAGGAGCAATCTCCCTGCCGAGACACAGAAATCTCTGAAACCAGTGAGCAGGTGCCAGTGTCAGCCTCAAATCTAGACCTTGTAGCTTTAGTTTGAGACCAGAAAAGTGTCTAACAAGGCTACAGAAGCTGCCCTTTTATTCTGACTTTCCTCTAGGCAGGAATGTTTGTGAATGCCTGCACATCTCACTTTGAGCATGACTATGTAGGTAGCTCCTTGAAGTGCTGTCTCTCACCTAAGAATAAAAACTACTGGACATGAATGACAAAAATATATTAAAATGTGGCTTTATTCTGGGCACTGGTAGTATTTCAATTTTAAAGGAAAGAATGAACATGTTCCTAAATAACTTTTGTGTGGGATCCTGCTCACAGTAGGCACCTACCTATTCATTTGTTTGAGACTGAAACTTTTAGACTCCAGCAGCTATAATGGGAGTTTTAAACATTTAACTCACATACATACATCTCAATTTCATCTGGAGCAGTCTAAATAGACTACCAGGAGTCTACATCTGAAGCTGAATCTCAATCAGGCTACTGGCTAACCTGGTGAAGACACCCTTTGGAGTTTCAATTTCTTGGCATTAGAAAAATGGGGGAGTGTTTCTTAGTATTTTTAATAGTAAAACATTTTGTTAACATGCTGTCTGTGCCTCATCTAGGAATTGCAATAATACAATAATTAAATTAAATACAGGCTTTAAGTAACAACATCTTTGTTATTCATTCCAAGTTTTTCTAACTAAACTTGACATTTAAAAGTAATCTAGTTATATATGTATTGTCTTCTAATAAAGAGAGATTAAAATAATATATCTTATAATAATTATATACTCTAATAAGAGAGAGATTAAAACTAGTTAAGAAAACAAGGACATATATTTTACAATGAATTTACTGTTTCAAGAATTCTTTTTATTTTATACAGAGGCATAATGGGTACTCTTCAATGTGTTTTGCAGGAGTAAAAATAGAACCCATGAAAAAAGAAAAAGATGCCAAAAATAGATGAAAAAAAGCAAAAAAAAAAGCATAAAAAGGGAAAGCTAGATCATGTTTGCGGCTGGAACATTCTTTTCCTGGACATTTCATGTTGCAAGAACATTCTTATTTTTATTCCATGCATTTGAAAATGCGATTAATGCTGATACCCAGGATTATGCAAATGCCAGGTTTTTTCAGAACAATATTTCTTGATTTATGGTTAAAGAAATTGATGTCCTGAGGCAGCAGTCTTTAATCTCTATTTTCTTCATATGGTGAGATTTCTACTTACCCTTTTTGACTTTACTGAGGTTTCTTTTCATGGGCATCTTCCCATGACTGTATGCACCTCCTTTACTGATTTTATGTGTTAACATTGAAATTACTCATGATTGCCTTTGATTCCTGAATGAGCTGAGTCCTTACGCTTTTGTTTTCAGAATGACCACTTTGCTACATACTGTGCCATGACAAGTGTTCAAAGGTCCAGTGTCAATATTTTCTTTCACTTGGCTTGTTTTAATAGTTTCTGGGGAGGTCAAGAAGTTCAACAGAAACATGTCATTACAAATATTATGCAATAGACTACATAAAACAAGCTAATGCAATAAAGGCCTTCAAGTCTTGTAAGTAGTGTTAAAATTACAGTCATTAATTTTAGATTACATAGTTTTAATAAGAGATTTCTTTTTAATCAACCCTGCAGCAGGGTTATTTACTTGATGACTGCTTCTTCCATCAGGTTGTTCCTTTTTTTCTTTCTAAACCAGTTTTCCTAGAAATTGCATCCAGAGATACCTTTCTGGGTCCATTTCCATTAAGAATTTTGCACTGTGGTGGTGAAGAGTCCCTGACCATACCAGGAGATCCTGCACAATAAAGGTACTAACTGGAGCATCATCTGCCAAACCAAGGCGGGGAAAAAAGGATAAGCAGCCATTCTCTTTAGCCTTGGAAAATTATTTACCTGAGCTGTAGCCTGAGTGGAATAGTACCATTGTTACTGAACATTTTGGAAAAAAAATAAAAAGTCCAATAGTTCCCAGCTTTTGTTATGGCCAGAATGAAAACTTAGTGATGACTAAAGTCAATTCCCTTGTGAGCTGCTAGAGAATGATCCTAACTAAGACCCTTTGAGCTCTCCTGGACCACAGTGGGCTGCACCAGCACCTCCTTGTGAGTGGGACACCTCTCTGAGCTTACAGCCTTCAAGTGTGCAATATTCAAAGACTATCTCTGGCGACAGGGCCTAGGCTGACACCTCCACACGAAAACAAAACAAACAGACATTTCTTGATTGATCCTAAATTTCTCATGGCTGGTCTGCCTCAAAGTTAGGAGACTTCCCATAAAGGGCTAATTTCTTGTGGCCAAAGGAACTCTGCCAGTAAGTGGGTGTGTTGTTTGGGTTACATTAGTCTATAAATTTGGATTTTTATTTTTTCAAGATTCAAAATGAAGTCTGAAGGTTTGCTATTCAAACAGTGACTGCTTCTTTATTTGAAGATGTGAAGAAACCTCTATTTTTTTTCTTTTAATGAAGACACTGACCTTAGATTTTTTTTTTTTTGACCACTATTAAGACCGCTTAGGACCTTAGTCATTTAGTTCCATTGAGATTGTGTGGTTTCCTGTTGAAACCTTCCCATAAACTATTTCAGGAGTCAAAGGAAAAATTGCGGTAATAATAAATTGAAGATAAACCCTGTGACTTTTGGCAGTGCTTTGGATACTGGTGCTTTGATGATGCAAGTACAATTGAATACCCAAAGGAGAAAATAATTGATCTGGAAGGCTGCTCTTGGGCCTCATGCTGGTTGAATTCACGTAATAACAGTTAATTTAATTTATGAGCATTGAATTTTAAAAGTAATAGTTTTACTTTAGAGGGAAAAAGCAATAAATATGGACAGAACTGAACATTTATATGTCATGAAAGTGACTTAGTGAACACAGGAGTAGTATTAGAAGAAGAGGACGGAATTCTGTTATTGAGAAGAAAATACAGAAAAAAATGGAAAACACTAACCTTTGTGTTACTAACTCTCCCTTAGAGATAGATTTCTGTTTTAATTTTCACAGATATACTTTCCTGTGGAAGCATATATTTAGAGGTTTTTTCCTGTATACTTGGTGTTTCTTACTCAGAAGACTCCCCTAATGGTTTTCTGGTTTCAAATTTTGTCGTGCTTTTGTGAGTTTATTAGTGGCTTGGTGTGGTCTGTAATTGTCCTTTGGTTACATTCAGAATGAATTATAAACTTTTTCATTTTGCTTAGAAGCTTTTAGATATCCATTTGTGTCTCAGTGCCAAAGTAATTACTGAGGCTGCTTTTACGTGGGTTTTGATCTTTTTGGGGAATCTTGACCAGCATATTTCAAATGTACAGTTATATGTACTCATGTTCAAAACTGCCTGACTCTTGATTTAGTTTTAAAATGTATTTTTTTTGTATTTGTGTTAGCTAGCACTATAAAATACACAGATTCTGCAAGGCCACAGCTGTAAAAGATAATAAAGAGTGTTTTCATAAATACATTAACAAGAAAATGAGGGCTAAGGAAAATCTCCATCCATTATTTGGCACAGGAGGGAACTTTGTCACCAAGGACAAGGAAAAGGCTGAGATATTTTCTTTACCTCTCCAAATGTCTCAGCATGTCTCCATAGCAGAGATGATCCACCTTTGTGGCCTCCTCTGGACCCACCCCAGCAGTCCATGTCCTTCTTATATTGGGTCTTTCCTCATTAACTTGGGATAGTGGAGCAGAACAACTGGACTCATAAATCTTGAGGGTTCAAAGTTAAGGAAAGGGAATTGTCTGCATTTGCAGGCCGAGATTAAGACATTAAGTGTGACATTTACTCAACTAAGTGTGAGAATCTAGAGTCCCAGGTGTCTGCATAGATCTGTCTACATATATTAAGCTTGTTTAGAATTTCTCTGCAGTCACTTTAGATTAAGGTGATAAGGCCAGTAGCAGCCAGGAAGCAATTCACAAAATTCAAAGCCAGATACCATCACCTGCTCATATGAATCAGATCCTAACAGTATCCACAGTCAGAATGTGACTGCAATGGAAGCTTTGTTGGCCATCTCAGATGTAGAGCCCTCCTCACAGAGCAAAGCAGATCAACCCCATCTGAGTTACCTGAACTAAACCTGTGCCAATCACCCCTGAAGTACTTGAGAGGATCTGAAGGGGAGAGCCCTGGAAGCTCTGGTGGCTTTGCACCATGAAACTTGTGCTTCCAGGCCTAGACCCCTTTGAGTGAGACACTGCCCAGTTTCACAACAAAGAAGGATTTCTGTTCCTGAGGAGCTTAAAAGCTGACTGTAAAACAAAAGACAGAATTACAAGCAGGTAAGTGTTAAAGGAATGTAGAGATATAAATGAAATCCCTGGAAACAGAAGGGAAGAAATTACATAATGGATGGATATTTGTATTTGTTCATAGGCCCAGCGCTGATCTTTTGCTTGAAAGATCAAACCAAGGATTTGATAACTTTCTGAAATATTGCAGAACTACAGCCATGGAAAACATTTTCTGAAGAAGTACGGGTCAAAAAAAAAGGAATGTTATTATGCTAGCTTGCCTACTCTATTTTCTTGGATTTGATGTAAATGTGACTTAGCTTGTCTCTGAAAGCAGATGCGTCTCACTTCTGCTTCAAAAAAAAACAATTCAAAGCCAGAGCAAATATCATCATTGTTTTAAAGCAATTTATCATCCAGCATTTACCTCTATCCATATGCCACTTAACTTTGAAGCAACTTGAACGTTAGTCCTCTCTAAAACATGTTTTATTTTTCAGACTAGCTTATTTTTAAAAAGACATTAAATGAAAATCTAGAGCCATGTGACAACACTAGTAGATATCGTTGCAAACAATGAACTGCCAACTATCTTAAGGTATTGACTACATCCAGTGCAGTCTAATGAAAAAATTATTTCAGCAAATTATGTTTCAGTTGCTATTACTTCATTGTTAGAATGGAAATATCAAGTAAAGTCGATCAGTACTGATTGGCAGGAGAGAGAAGTTCACACTACATCTTGTAAAGAAAGACGATAAATGTCCCCCTTCCATTTAATCAATCTGATATTTTATAGTAGTGAAGACAAAATTTGATTTAGAAAAATGTTTATTTCCTGTTTCTACAGTGTACCTTGTTTACTAATACAATTAGTTTGATAAGCTGACACTTGAGTGTCTTGTTTTTGCTTAAAACTTTGTTTTTCTTTCAGTGTTAACTGCTTCTGCCTTCCTCTTGCGGTCAATTATTTTCAGTCTTTTCCTTTCTTTTTCTGGTCTCTTAAGGAAGTTAGGAGTCTCTAAAGGAAAGTCCAGAGGCTTTTCTCTATTTCAGTGCTCACAGAAATGTGAGGAGGCTTTGGAACAAGCCGCCCTGTGCCAGATTTAGTATGGATCAGCTAATGTACTTTTAAGAACATTTTCAGCCTACTGACCATTTTGTTTCAGTAATCTCTTACTTTCCTCCATGGGCCAGCACAAGGTTTATGATAAAAATTGATTTCATTGTTTTCATGGCACAAAATCCTTATGACTTTTCCAGCCACTTGTCATCTTCATTTTCTCTATTATGGATAAAATAAGTGAAAGAGAATCTAAAAAAATTTATCTTTTTATGTTTGTGGTAATGGTCTTCTCTTCCAGGCACCAAATACAACTTATCTGCAGGAAAGTCCTATTCAGCATCGGGGAAGAGCTCTGGGTTCCTGTAGGACACCAAAGAAAAAGCCTTACTGCTTATCAGGATAGTCCAGAGAGATGTAAAAAAAATCAGGCACTTTTCCTATGCTCACCTGGACCAATTCATCTCTGTCTTCAGGAAAATAAGTGGAGTAATGGTTCACTGTTTCTTTTTGGTTTGTGGACTGAGAGCCAGAGATCCCTGACTTGCACTTTTGGAGGGTGCCTGCATTGCACACTCTTGGCAAGTGGCCTGTTTAACCATAGTTTCTAAGATAAGAGCACGGGTGTGAACAATTTATGAATGTATCAAATACATAAAACTAGCTGGGAGGCATTGACCCCAAAACCATCAAGTTAAAGAGAAAGATGGCAGATCAAAGAGTGGCCAGGAAATTACAGATTTCCTTTAGGAATGAAGGAAAAGACTGAAGAGAAGCATAAAAGAAGCATGAACATTTTTAATAGCACCAGAGATATTTGAGTGGGAACAGCATGACTCAAAAGCTGCCCTGATATACTCACCTCACCTCACACAGGTCTTTGCAACTTTGTGGTGGGCTTTCTCACCAGGATGGGGATCAGTGGGTTATAGGGAGTGACAAGGATTCATCCTGAGGTGCCAGTGAATTACATGTTCCTTAATTGATAAACCTCTTCTGTCCTGAATTGGTTTAATCTATGGGAACTGGGTATCTTTCCCAGTGAGAGGTTTTGTGGCTGTTCTTGAGCATCAGGTAAGTGCAGAAGGAGTGATGTGCACTTGGAAGCATGGGAAGGGAGGTGTTTTCTGGTGGGCAGGAAAGAGGTAAATGCTCTGCATATTTGTATCTTCTGCCTTCCACTCTGCAGTTTTTCTGCCTTTGTGGAGATGATTGGTAGAGACCTCACCAAGAGGAATGCCTCTAAACAGTCTGTCTTCCTCCTGCAGACTTGTCAGTGGGAGTGAGTTCTGAGAGTAGCACTGAAAATCGTTTTGGAAGGAGGCAAATCAGGGCAGAAAACAGAGAACAGCATTGGGAGATATCACTTATCTCATATACCCTGGCTAAATTTAATTTCAAGATGCAGTCACCCCATTAATGCCTGCTTTTAGGGTAAACAGTCCACAGGCCCTCAGGAGGACAAGTAACTATTTGCTCTGAGGAGGTCCCAGGACTGGAGGCTGAGGATGTACAGATAGAAGAGCTGCCCAGTGTCAGTGACCAGAAGATATATGGATTTAATAGTGGTACTGAGAGAGAAACAAAGGATATCCCTCACAGCAGAATGAAATGGAAAGAAAAAAAATAGCCTAAAATAATTAAGCTTTTTAAAGAGACATTTACCATGAACAGGCAATGAAGTAAAATGCTATTAAAACATATTATGCCAGAAGTTTAGGGCTTAAGAGGACCATTCCCACAACTTAAAGTTGCTATATCTGAAGAGTAAAGTGAAAAAACCCCACACCCATAACAGCGACAGTGGTATCGACTTGAAAAAAAGATATAGCAAATAAAATACCAATGAACAGCAAAGCAGCCAGAAAAAGAAAAAGACAGGAGAAACTTGGTGAAGACATAATGCCAATAATCAAAACTTCTTCAAACATATCAGAAAGAGGGAGTTTGCCAGAGTTAGTGGGATGAATAGACAATAAAGAAGAAAAGCTTTGATCCTGACTTGTTGCAAAGGAAAGTGGGGAATTTATCACTGCTGCAGAAGAGCAGAGATGAGGATCATGGAAAATTGTGTCACCTGGAATTATCAACAGCAAGCATTTCAGTAATCAATAAACTGAATGCAAACCTCTGAAAGCTGCTATTTTTCAAAAGAAATTCAGATCTGTCAACTTCACAGAATCATAGACTTGACAAATTATTAAGCAAATACCCTACCTGCTGCTTGACCCAGGCTCAGAATCAGGGGAATAAAAGAAATAGTTAATATGGTACCATAATTATCTTAAAGGTTGACTCGGGTCATCTTGGGAAAGACCAACCAGTTCTTTCACTTTAGCACCAGCCAGATTGACAAGGAACTGTAATGAGAAATGGAATTAATAAAAATGGATGAAATTACAGATTTGGGATGAGTCACAGAAATGGCTTGTGAAACTACAAGTATTCTGTGAAGATGGCAGTTTACTGGATAGGTGGATCTGTCATTCCAGTATATGTGGGATTAAGAAAATAGGTCAACAAAGGCTTTCAGCGAAAACTCCTGAAGAAGTTTTCCTTCAATTAAAATAATTTTTGATTCTGTCCTGTTGTAACAACATATGCTAGTAAATGAACATTTTATATTATTGAGAGTCTCAAAAGATATGTAATAGGACCTGTCATTATACGTAATAGGACCTGTCATTATCAGGATATTCAGAAATGATAACAAAAAAGGTAAAGAGTGGGGAACCAATTTTGCAGAATTTATTAAATTAATACGGATAGCTAATTCTGAAGCGAATTCCTGAAGAGATGCAGAAAATTCACAGTGCTGAATGACGGGGTGAAGATCAGATGATATTCAGGGTTGATAAATGGAAATTAATCCACACGAAAGAACAAGAACTCTATGTCTCTGTGTTTAATAAGAGACATACAAACAGTATAATTACACAGAAGTGAGACTTTGGGGTCATTCCAGGCTATTCTCTAAGAACAGTAATGGAAATTTCTTGTCAGTGAAACATATGCACAGCACTGCTGTGGCAGAGAGTTAAATGACTAGTTCTGAGAAAACCCACACAGCAAAATCCATCCAGATGGGTGATTCAAAATACTGCCATGGTATATTAACTACTTTCAAAAACTTTGTTGGAAAAAATTAAAAAATTAAAACAGGATACAAAAGTCACCAGTGAAGTTTCCACTTTCTTTGCTGTTGTCTTCAGTAAAGCTTTCGCTTCTGATTCAAAAGATCATTTGGTGGTGTAATTGCTTTAGTGAAGTGCTGTGCTGAGGAGGGGAGCTGAGTAGCTGCTTTTAGATCTACTGCAAAGCAATAAGCAATATTACTTCTGAATATTCTTGGAAGGCTTTGCCTTTCCATATATTCTTAAATTCTCCTCAAACTGCATACTCATATATTTGCTACTAGCTCCACTGGATGAACTAAAAATGCCATTTTGTGATGAAATACAAAATAGGAAAAATATTAGGTTTGGGCTGAGTTTTTTGCCATTTAGGAGAAATTCTTTTCAATCATAAAATACAAAGTTTTCAGATAGGGGCACAGTACTCCATTATCCATGACACCTCACATCTCATATTTGCCTTATATGTTCTTCTTAATTGATGATGTGTCCACTTTCTTGGACATTTTTCTATCATTATTTTGTCTCTGTTCCTATGCATATGATATTGCAGGGACATATTCCAGCTTAAATACGTCTGAAATAATCAAATATCTGCTTCTACCTTCCTTGCTTGGAGAACAGTGAAGCCTTTTGTTTTGTTTTGTTTGTTCCTTTATTCATGCATGGTACTAGCAACAAATATCATTAGTGTGAGCTTTTTCTTCTGCAGACATTTGGGACAAAATACCCCTGACATAGGTTCAAAATTGTCATGAGAGTTCACAGGTGTCAGATACTCTTCATACCCCAAACCCTGAGTTGCTCAATCTGCAAAACAGGGTTATTTTTTATTTCTTTGGGCCTTTGTCCTCATGATAATACTCTGAGGATTACTTACTGATTATTTCGATTGTTATTGTAGTGAGTAATGAGCCAAATCTAAGTTAAACTGCCCAAGAAATGTTACAGTCTCTTGGACCACCCTGTTTTTGAAAGCTCATTCAGAAAGTCTGAATTCCCAGGTAAGGCAATGACAACTGTGGAGCACAGGTTTGGTTTATCTTGGGAGTTGAAGCATTTCAGTGTGAGACCATCCTTCCTATGCCTGCATTCCCTCCTTCACTCATTCACCTCTTCCTAGATTCTTGCCACAAGTGAAACCATTTCAAAGTGTGGAAAAATTAGATACTTGGACATTTTCTCCCCAACAAAACCCTGATCTGCCCCCAAAGCCCAGTCCATTAGTGTTACAGGTATAGTGCCTTGAAGAAGGGATTGCTGAATATACACATGCATTTGATTCTGAAAACTCCTAATTCTTGGCTGGTGCAGCTTTCACAACACTCTTTTTCCAGGCAGATTCTGGGGAGACCTTTCTTGTTGTGCAGATCCCTAAACCTTTAAAATAGCAGACACGAGCTTGTTTTATATTCAGTTGTTGTCATGACACTCCATGGTGTTCCTCCAGCAGGGAAGAAGTTTTGATCCTTCTCCATGGGTGCAGGGCTCAGTCCTGGCTGCCTGGTACCAGACATGTAAATGGGGCAGAGGTGTCCAGCCTCTGCTTCCAGTGACTCCTTTGCTTGCATCTAAACCAGGTGAGGAAAGGAGCCTGCCAGAAGTGTGCAAGGTCAGAAGTCAAGCACTGGAGGTCCTGCAGCAGCTCACCGTCATGGGAGATTTTGCCTTCCCACTGCCCCACTTCATTTACCAGCAGCAAAATACAGGTGTCTTGTGTTCATTTCTCAGGTTTAACTCTAGGTGAGAATCTTCCATTCACCAGGACCCTTATTCCCCAAGCCCCTCTAACCCTGATGGCTTCTGCTCTTGTGCCTCCCTACTCCCTGCACCAGCTCTACCCTGCCATCCCACTCAAGGCCTTTTTCTTCCAATTCATAATTTCTGTTTCTTTACATCCCTCCTACAGAACTCTCCTCAGATCCCATCTGCGCTGGTTTTGGGCTCCAATTCTTCATCACTCCCCATGGATAGGTCTCCTCCAGACACTACCAAACTCCAAAAATATCCTGTGCCTGATTCTTGGGTTTTCCTCTCCTCTCCTGACTTGCTTTCAGTGGGGGGCTCCTCCAACTTGGTGTCACAGAAATGAAACCCATATTCAGTGTCTCATCTGTGTCATCCCATCCTCTTCCTCAAGTGCTGTAGTGAGAATGGAGCAAGCTAAATGCAAAGCTGGTCCTTGGCACATTTAACCTCCAACTGCTGACTGCTAATGTGTGGAAGCAGGTTTTTCCAAAGGCTTAAAGGTTTTGAAGGAGCAGTATTTCCATGGGAACATAAGGGCTTATACTTTGCAGCAGAGCAGCCCTCACACCTCGCCTGACACGACCTGCATATCAAACCAGGGGATGCTGCTTGTTCTCAGCTGCTCCTGTGCTGCCCCTGGTACCCTGCGTTCGCCCAGGGAGGGTTTCCTGTCCAGAATCAGTTATATCAAGAACTGCAAACCCAGTTAACCTTTTGATTGTTGCACTGGGAGATTTGGGCATAGTAAAAGCATGGTTTGGGAACACCATCTGCAAGGGAACAGGCAAGATCAATTATAATGGAAAACAATTGTTATAGCAACTGAATCTAAACCAGTGCCAAGTTATTGTGCTGTCTCCAAACCATTGGTATTCAATGAAATACACACAACAAATCAGGCATTCATGTTTGAAATCTGTTTGAAATAAAGGCACCTTTTGTTGTCGAGGTTAAATCCACAGAAGCTGATTTATTCTGAATATCAGACAATCAGTTCCTTAATAAAGTTATATAAGCTGTCTCTCCTAGATACTTGAAGGTTTTTCAGAAGAAGATAGCTTAGTTGAATAAAGCACTTTTCTTATAATTTTTTGAAATGTTACAGAAAAAGCCTAGATGGGGCTCCTTCTTTGCCAAGGAAGCAATTTGATCAAACATTTTTTTCTGAGAGTATAATCTCTTTTACATGTTCATATGAAATAAATGAAGAGAACTTTAAAAAGTACTGAAAGTTCTTTACTGAAGTTCTGCTCTTAATCCCAGTTATCACATATTTTAAATGCTTTCTACTTAAGGTCTTATATGTGTCCTAGACCACTGGATACTGAAAGGGTGTATAATCATGTGGTTTTCCCGTAGGCTTTAAATTCTGAAGCCAGTTTTGAAGAAGAAACAGACATTTTTGCTTTTTTCACTCAGGCTTCTGAAAAACGACAGCCTGTGCATCCTGTGGAATTTCAGCTATTTGGACCTAGGCCAGTGAATGTCAAAGTTGCAATTAGTCACTGCTTGTAAGAAGCTACACAAAATGATGGAAAGCTTTCCTGGGGATAGAATAGCATTACTTCTTAATGTTATTTGTTAAATAACTACTGTAGCATATTGCTATTCCACAGTATGCTGAGGTTGAAATACCTTAGTAATACAGGCCTGGAAAGACTTTAAAGGCTACTATTAACTAACAAGTGTTTCTCTCCTCGCTTTTAGCCAGGCATGATTTACCTCCCGGGACAGCAGACACTGGCAGTCTTGGCAGGGGAAGATAGAACAGCAGCTTTTGAGCAGGTGCAGAGTTCCTCGGAAGCACAGAGCTGTGTTGAGCACCACTCCTCAGTCCTGGATACCTTCCATGCTTTCTGTCTGACTTGGGAACACCTCATTTGGGGAACCCAGGGCAATCCAAAGCCTGCTTCTGCTGAGGCTACGACATGGGAAAGCAAATAGGATTTCTCGCAGTAAAAGGCCCTGTGCTGGTCACTACAGGTTGGGACCTTGAAGGTGGGGCAGCCTCGGTCTCCACTGGGCGGTCAGTGGAGGCTTCCAAAGAGCTGAGAAGAATAGCAGTGGGCTCCTGGATGCACCTGTGACAGGAGCAGACACTGAACAGGACAGAGAACCCCTCAGGGTTTTCTGGTCACCTAGTTCTGTCTTTTTTTCTCACTACTCTGCAAATCTCAAGGTAAATATTGTGCAAGTTGGACCTGAAAATCAAAACCCAGAAATTTCTTAAATTGCATGTTCCTGTGGGCAGCAACTTGTTCTGTGTTGTATCGAGCATCCAGTGCTCTGGTCCCCAGCAAGATAAAAATAGCTCATAAACAACATAATTTGTTCTTTCTGCTTTCCTTTGTATTTCTGAAATTCTTTCTTCTGCCATTTATTCACAGTTTTTCTTATGAAGTGTGAAGTAACACATTGAAAATTTTAATTTTATCTTTGAAATATGCTTAAAACTCAGGTGAAAAAACTGGTATGTCCTTCTGGAGAAAAGCATCATTCTTGGTCCAGTTGGCACTTTGGATCTTTCAGGATACATGGATTACTAAAACTGGATATTCATCAATTACGTAGCATTTCTTTCTGGTCCACGATAAAATGCAGAGATAGCAAACACTCCTGAACCTCTGGTGTCGGGTCATTAAAATGAAATTTAACCTATGATTTAGATAGAGGATAGATAAAAGTTTACTGGAAAAAAACCCGAAATTCTTTAGAATTCACCCCATCAATAATTTTTGAATACTGGTAACCAGGAAACCAGCCTACCATCTTTGATATAAGCAGTGTGTCACCAGTAAATCCCTTGAGAGCCAGCTAGTTATTGTAACAGCAAGGGTGATTTTCAGTGGTAGAACCAAGTTCCCTAGTGTGCTTCTGACTGCTTTGGACTCCAACCTGATCATCTTTTTGAAAGACTTTCATACTTTGTCAATGTCTTTGTTTCACTTGCACCCACTACACACTCCACAAACCTCAGTATATTCACCCGAGTTCTTCAAAATCACACCCTTGTAAAAAGGGAAATTGCTTGGGACCTCTGAAGGGTTTCTTAGCAAGGGCTGGCACACCTTAATGTACTGTCTTTCTTACTGTGTGAGGGCCAGTTTGAACCTTTTACAACCTGAAGGTTTAAAGTCTCATTTTTTATCTCTGTTTCACAATATAGTGGCCACAACAGCACCCATGTCATTTTTGTAAGCATGTGCAACTCTTGATCAGTCTTTCCTGTAACAATGTTTTTTCCTATCTACAGGGTGTTTTCCATTCAAGATATTCATTATCACTATCACAAAAATATTCTCACCTGCCTTCATTCTGGGTATTTCCCTTTTCATGCTTTCTAAACCAGGTGTCTACATGCCAGCTCAACTGTAAAATCGAAAATATTTAAATGTAAATGAATTTTGTGTCACTAGTACCCTTCTTGAGAAACCCAGCAGAGAAAGTTGAAAGTTTGGTTTTTTATGCTGCCAGCATTTCCATGAAAAAAAGCTCTGCTGGTGGCTTTATGAACAACATTCCAGGGTGCCACTGGAATGGAAGAACAAACCAGTTGAGGGAGGAACATAAAAATAAACAAATAGACTGTCCTCAGAAATCTGGAGACCTTTTTGAGAGCCAAATATTTTTAAATATTTGTAATATCCACCTATCTCCTATTCTTTCAGTCAATACCCCTAAGTGTTTGATGTGGTTGGGGCAAAAGAAAAGCATAATGCTGTACAACATTGAGAGATGAGTTTTTGAGAGTTTTCTACGAGGACATTGAAATGAAATGATTGGGGAAAATGGTAAAATAGATCAAATTAACTTTTCATACCATCCTTTTTAGAAGCCCGTTCAGGAGAATATCCAAGTGGAACTCAAAGTTGGATTGGAGGTGCAGCCATCTCTGATCCCAATTCAAACATCATCGAAGAAGAAAAATTTTATGAGTAATTTCTAAGATTTGGTTTTGATGCCTGTGTATAAAAGCAGTATATACAGAACTTGTGATGTTATTGATGAAGTTGTTATAGCAAATACACACATACACTATTAATACCTTTCAGTCCATAAAGAAAATTCATGCAAATAACAAGAAGTAGGGATAATAAATCTACTTCTGCAGCTGGATTTAATGAGGCAGAGTGTACAGAAGAAAAGGAAGATCTAATATGGAATGGTTTAAAAGACAGATTAGAATTTTGAAATATATTCAGTGAATTTCTTCTTCTTAGAAGCACATCATTCCCCCAGTGAAAAATGACCAACATAAATTGTTACTCCATGTTATTCCGGATAGGGATAGAACTGCACATAAAAAATTCTAAGAGAAACAAGATGTAGGCCTAAGTTTTGAAGCCAACAACATGAAGGATAAAACTCCTACTGATTCCCTTGAGCCAGGCATTCGCTTCAGAAGAAGCTGCACAAAGGGAAGGGATATGCAGATACAAATTCTGCTGTGATAAGTGGCTCTCAGACACACAAAACATTTTTCAACTGAAATGTAATGGAGACATTGGAAAATAACAGACATAAATGTTTAGGTACAGTAGTTAGAAAAAAAAAAGTCAGTAATAGCACTCTAGCAGTGTTTATGCATAAGTAATATCGAGAGTTAGCAATAAAATAAAATGCCCAAACAATTAACGAGAGAAAACCAAACAAGAATAAAGAGTTTATTTTTTCATACGCAATGCTATAGGCAGCTAAAGACCAAAGAAGAAGTAAAGAATAAACAGATCACCAAAAAACTGAGTAGTGGAAAGAATCTGCACTTGATTGTATTACATTTGAAGCCATTGCACTTCTGTGAATCTGATCACTGCAATTCTTGGCTGCCAGAGAGAACAAATTGAGATTGTGAGCCACTTATTTGTACAATCTAATGAAGTACAAGGCTTTTGTGGTTAGAGCAAAGCTGTTTGCTCTTGAGAACACTTGTTAACAGTGATCTGTGCTTGAGAAATTGAAAACATCAGATATTTTCTTTTTTCCCTGTCTTCAAAAGTGTAGCAATAATTTTGATTGGCTGCCAATTAGGAAAAATGTAACTAACACACTGCTGGCCAAATCCAGCAATCCAGATTTCACTGAAAAAGGGAAAAACTAACAGTTGCTGTGGATTTTTCTGGTGCTTATCTCACTTGTTCCTTCTGCATTTTGATTATTTGCAAAAGACTGATGATTTAGGCACACATGCCTAAGTGTGGCTTCCTTCTGCATCTGAATATCAGAGAGGGAAATGTTCCTTTGTGCAAAGATAAAATGAGTTCTATCCACGGATAGATAATTTTAAATCTGAGGGTACTTATGTTATACATGTAGTCATTCATCTGTAAGTGTCTGCCTTATCTTGCAAGTGCAACTGGGATGGAAAATATAGAGACAGTGTCTCCCACAGTGCTGGAATTTTACCTCCTCACAAATTCCTAACCCAGCTTAATTTCAGCATCTGATTTCTTGCCAGCTCCAACCCTAGCAAAATAAAGTTTTAGAATCTACTTTGATGCCATGATCACATATCAGCTCCTCAGCATCTCTTCTGAAAGCTCAGTAAGTTAATAAAGCAGGTGACTTTCATGTAATCAAGTTCCTCAGGATCTCAAAGCAGGTATTTTACCTTCTCTGTCATTGTCTGACACATTCTCTCTCTTTTTTCCCTCCTGTTTTAATCTGTTCCTCTTCTCAAGAATGAGTGGTGCAACACTACTGGAAGCAAAGTGGAAATAGAGAGCTGTTCAGTGCATTCAATAAAAGCTCATCTGGAAAAACCAACAGGATGTTACTTTCATAACCATTCAATTGAGATTAATGAAGAATGATATCAATACTACCAACCATGATTCTGTGCATTTGTTTTTCAAAGGAAAGTTACTTTGAAATATCTACAGTGAAGTGAGCCAAAGAAATTATTTTATATACATATAAATTCGATTGATTTTTATAGCTATAGCTCATTACTGGCCCATTCACAGTTAGATTCCAGAAAAAAAATCTGTTTCCTGAGTCTTGGTGTTACCAAAGCCACATACAAAATTAATTCTGTAACAAACCATGGAGGAAACCTATATGTGGTGTCACAACTGGCATTATAATAAGAATTTCTTCCATTCATTGACATTCATTGACACTTTTCTCTATCAGCTACAAATTGGCCTTGAGTCCCAATAACATTAATTGGAAGAACACACAATCAGCCAGAACAAGCTCAGTTGGGATGCCAAGAAACAAAGATATCAAGAGGAGATCTATGCAATTCTATGACCAAGGATCTTCTTTCACGTCCATCTCTAGTGTCTGGTTTTAAACCCCTGCAAAATCAGTTGGACTCTCTTGATAAACTACAACCAGATTTTATGATCTTTATAATAAATTGCCATCCCTGTCATGTTTAGGTTCTGCCTCTTTATGAGGCTACATGCAGTGTTAAATTACATCAGAGCTCACAAATTCTCACTCCAGGGTCCTGAGTAAAGGTAATGTGAATGGCTTAAATATCTGGAAACAAGCAACTGAGGAGTCATTTGGTGACTGTGCAAAAGTAGCAATGCATTCCACAAGCAGGTACTTCCACATGCAGGCTGTGTAATCTGTTGGCCCAATAATCCCTCCCCATCTATCTTTTTCTGATGTCATTGGTAAAAAGGAATATTTTATATTTACACATATTTAAAAACCTACTTCCAAACTCCTTGAATGCTGCAAAATGCCAGATTTTCTTTCTACCTCCAAGGAAGCACCAGGGTTTGACCCATAACATGTGTCAGTGCTCCCCTCTTCTTTTGACAGGTTATAGATCCAGCACTGAGACATCAATGGCAATTATCACATTTCTGGTGATAAAAAAAACAATAAGAGAAGCACAAAAATTGCCACATTTAAGCAAAGAGAAGTTCAGTTATGCTATTTATCTCTGACATGGGTCAGCATCAAATTTAGGGATGTAATTGCAAAACAGCAGTGTACAAATCTAGAAGTAATTTTCTGGCTGCTGTCATCTGATATTTTATTTATGCCTGAAAACACAGGGATAAATATTTCTTACATGTGTGGCTTATGTATATGACTTGAGAGTATCTTACTACTCATATAAGCTTCTTATCTTTTTCTAAATCCCAATTATGCTCTTGGTCTCAAAGACGCTGGGTAGCAATTCTTCAGAGGAGCAATACCTGAGTAATTGCTACGCCATCGTGTAAAACCAATAGCAGACAAACGATGCCATTGTAGAGCGGATGTTTAATGTGGGACATGGCAGTAAACACGGCTGCTTTTTATTTCCGTTCTGTTCATCTTAAGCTCTGAAATTTCCATGCAAGAGACTATGCAAGTAGGCTGACAGCACTGTTGATTTTGCTACTCTTATTTATGTGGAAGATTCTCTTGTCAGCCCTTTATTATTGTCGTTATCCTTGACTAGGACTTAATCACTCAAGACAGAACAGTGACTTGTCACCTTTGCAGCCACTGTGCACAATTCTGAGTTGAAATGAGTGAGTCCAATTCAAAGCAGTCAGTGTAATTTTAATCAGTCAGGAACTGCCAGCCTTCTAAACACAACAGTGTCCCTGGGTCAGCAGATGGACAAATACTTCAGTAGCTGTCAGTGCATTGTGCTGTGTTGTTCATTTGTCAGGGAGCTCTGCTGGTAGCAAAACAGTCTGAATATTCAAACACTGCAATAAATCACAGCAAAGAACGAGACTAGGCTAGATTTTTTTTTTACAGCACTTGGTCCCTAAAGTAGCAGGAACATTATTGCAACAGTTGTGTTATGATTAAAATTTATCATGTGGAGCACAGGTCTGGCTTCCAAGGCTCCCAAATCATGACTGTGAAAAATCTGGTGATACTTGTTAATTGTATGTTGGTGTGTGTGAAGACACTTACACAAACACACACACACACAGAGGCACCCACAACACACATAATATATGTGAATTATTATTATAAGGCTTGCTTATGCGTCATAATTTGTGTGTGTGTGTGTATGTGTGTGTGTGTTTAAACTGCAGACATAACTTGACTCCCACCTCCACAACTGACCTCTCATTCCTGATAATATATAAATTCTCTGTGCAGCCTGAATAAAAATGAAGCTGCTGCAAAACTCTGTAAGTTTTCCAGAATTTCTTATTCTATAAAATCACAAAACCAAAACATTTCATAGTGTTTTGCTCAAAAAAGGCAAATCAGAAAGAGGGTGACAGTGACAAATGCACCTTTCTTTCATACTAAACAGAGGTTTTTTCCTTGAGCTGAGATACTTTTCCCAAAATTTTTACTGGACCAGATACATTTCTACCACACATTTTTGGTTCTAATAGATTTGCATCAAACCCCCATCAGCTCCAGGGAGAAATATTTTTCTTGGAGTATGTTTACACTTAAGGGGCTGAGTCTTTCTGAAACAAAATAAGAATTTAACAAGGACATCTGATTAAGTAGGTAGTGAAGACTTTGTCTCTAACAGCATTTGAGTTAGGACCAATTTGCATTTTCAGATGCTAATTTTCTGAAACATCTCACTATTCATTTCTCCATATTCTAGTGTTACACAGATGATAATTTTAATTACATACTTGGAAAGGAACCTTAAAATCATGATGAAAATGCAGGAAGTATGTGTTAAACCATTTTACTGATGACCAATTAACACAAGATGAAAAAAGGGTCCTTAAATTTTCTAGGGACAGAGTTATCTAAAACCTAGTCCAAGCTCTTCAGAAGAGATGGGCACTTTGATTGTTAAAGTGTCAGATCTTCATGTGTCAACTTCTTCATGTTTGTCCAGCATGTCTCCACTTCTTAAAATTCAAATTTCTCCTCATTTTTAGGATTTATCATGGTAAGAATTTCATTCAGTTGGCTTTACTACAATAATTGAAATTCCACAGATTAGGTGGATGTCTCCCAAGAAATCATCTTTATCTCGTAATTTCCTTTTAAACTCAACAGCCAGGCCATCCCCTACTACCTAAGGACACGTCTGTGGTTGTATTTGACACTCCTATATTTGACCCCATTTCTGCTCTTGAGGTTTTTCCCACACTGTCCCATCAACACCTGTATTTGCCTTTCAGCTCACATGCCCTTCTTCTTTTTGTGAACCATTTACTCATCTTCCACATTCATGCCAACCACTTTTCCAAGTAAAGAACTGAAGTAGAAAAAGGAAAAATGGCCCAAATAATCTTCTTTCACATAGACTAGGAGAGGTTTCCCCGACAATTGTGTGCAACCACTGAAGTTTAAAAATTTTTCAAATTTAAAGTCCCACCCTAAATTTTTGAACTAAATTAAACCTGTCACATTCCAGTCTTTCTTCAGGAGAGCATGCATGAATTGGAGTAACATAAGAGAAGCTGATGTTTCAGCATGACAAAAGCAAGGCAGCATTGGAAATTTAGAAGACAAGCTACTGTGTCTGAAACTAATTGTCAAAATCTAGCATGTTGTATACTTTGAGCTCTGAAGAAGCATCTGAGCTTTTGAGAGCTGACAAGAACAAGAAATGACCTCTGAACCTGCAGGGGATCCTAATGAGATTCACTTCTCATTAATAGTCTCTTTCAGTATCATCTAACCTTTTTCTGAATTTCTTAGTTACATCTGTGAGTTGGACAGAAGTCACTGTATTTCACACAGAATCCTCCTTTTGTTGTTGCCTCTTAGCTGTGTCCTGCCTTCTGTAAATTCTCATGGATGCTTTTGGTGAAAAATGTGGGGTTTAGATTCCCATTAAAATTTGACAGCACTCCACATTTAAATTCACCACCATAAAGATGAACATTTGAGTCACCAGACCAGCTATTAACAGCAACATTGACATGGTACTGAATTGTTACGAAATGGTTCCAAATGTTTGTGGGAAAAACTTGAGGTATAAAGAAGTTTTACTGCCTTGTGGTCTCCAGCTCCAGCTTGTAAAGCAGCAGTACAACAAATCCTTAATTTCTCTGCAGAAATGAAGAGCAGCAGGAAAGGGTTGACAGGAGTTTGAAGTGTTCCCAGAAAGAATCAGAAAACCAGGTGCATCATGAGGCAAGAGAGAGCACAGATCACCCCTCAATCAGAGTTTTGAGGATGGATTGTGGATTCTGTACAAGCAGTGCAGTATAGACGGTGAGATTTAGATGGTAAGATACATGTTTACGAAATGAAGAAAAAGCCCTTTACAAAGGCAATCCAACCTTTGCCACATTTCTCTTCAGGAAGGCTCACCTTAATCTTATTTCTTCTCAGGTCCATTAAAGACCATTCAAGACCTGCTGACATAAAGAGACACTTTGTGATGGACTTTTTTAGTCCTTGGATTTACCTGGCTGTTCACTGGCTGAATGCTGCTTCGTCAACCACCTCCCACCAATGCTCCTTCCATTCTCAGAAGCAGACAGGACTCTGGCTCACTCAGTCATTCACACACTCGTGTCATCAGTCAAGGGTGGCCTAGAAAATCATCTGTTGCCTTAGGTATAACAAAATTACTGTTTCATACATGGATATACTGGAAAATTTGCTTTCATTTGCTAGTGACTTTAGTTTGTGCTAATACTTGCTTCACACTCAAGTTTTCTGAAATTAGAATAATTTTGCCCTAAAAAGCCCTGGATAGACACTGCAGGAGAACTCTGCTGTTGACCTTAGGTAATTAAATATCTCTCCACTCCGAGGCACTTGCCTCGGTGATAGATCACAAGTTACTAGTAGTGGATGTGGTATAAAACATAAGCAGATAAAAATTCTCCTTTACAATTAACTGTGAAATTATTCTATATTAAGCAAAGTTTTTCTGAGATAAACCGTTATATCCTTTAATCTTCTTTACATATATTTTCAGACACCCACAAAACTCCAGGATGGAAGTTAATACCTCCAGTTTTTTCACATTGCAACTTTTTGCAGTTAACTTCTCAGTATTCATGGGTATTTCTGTGTCTTGTGTATCTTTTCCAGACAGGAACCTGTTGTAATGAAACTTTTAAAAAATTAAATATACACACAGGCACACACACACACAGACACAGACATACATATATACATATATATACAAACAAATGTATAGAAGAGCATGATTTTTTTTCCTCACTCATGTTCTTCCAAAACAGGACAGACCTACATTTGTCCATGTATTTAAATTCTTTTTTTTCATGTAGTTGTCTTACTCATCAAAGACAAGACTCAGCCTCTTTTCTGTTCAAACCTTCCTTTTTAGAGCAGCCACATATTTGTGAATCATGATACAAAGTAGAGAAGGAAGTAGTGCTTATTTTACATTCAGATAAAATCCTGGTAAAGAATTTCAATTTAAAAAGTGAAAAGAATGAACAGTTGGTGCTACTTCATTAAATCAAAATGCCATTTGCAAAGGAAGTCAGGTTATTCCAGTAACACTTTCCTGGTCATTAGTGGTTCACAACCATTAAAGATTTTCTCCAATTTCCAGATGTCAAGGCTGTTTTATAAAGAACTGCAAGAGGAAAGGTCATTGATTTTTCCTCTGAACACAGAAAACTGACAGGCATGAAAGGCTAACTCCAAAAATGAATTTTCAACCAAAAGGAACAATTTCCGAAGTTAAAACCTGTGTGACAATCATAAGCCATTGTCTATCTAGAAAGGGAAAACTTTTCTATTCTAATCTTTTTTAACTTATTTAACAACAGCAAACTGCTACTGAAATTTAGGAAAATTGGTCAGATCCATCAAATGTTTCCTCTATAATGTTAAGAGTTGCTCCAGCTCAGTGGGACTCAGTATTCTGAGTAATCTGGTAGGAGGTTGTCAGTTTATCTTCAGTTTCCAGTGCCTTCTGTTTTCACCTTTTTTACTTTTATTGCATGAGAAACTGTCATTGCTGCTTTACATTTTATGCCAAGGAGAATGCGTTGGTCTAAAAAATTACAGAATATCTTTAGTAAATTTTGAGCACATTGTTGTGAAACAAGCTATGAAACTCAGATCCTAGCTTACTGGAACACAGGGGAATTTACTCTTGGAAGCTTTCATTTAGCAATGTTTATTTTATTCTTCAAAGATAAGTGTTCTTTCGTCTTAAATGAAATGTGTGATATGTTGACTGAGTCAGAGAAATGGAAATTCTTTTATTTAGTACTTTTGAAAGGAAAATGTTTTCCACAGCATATTGTAATATTTATTTGTTTTATACTGTCTTTTTATTCTTTTTTTAATAGACATAACAATCTTTGCAGGGAACTTGAACTGCAGTGTCATGCAGGTATAAGCAGCTGTAGATCTAAATATTTTTTCAAATAAATATGAAGTTGTGACAAACTTCTACAAAATCATGACTTAAAATCAATATTCTCTTGGTCTCCAGCATTTTTGTGGTTTGGTTTCAGTGTGGTGATTTTTATTGCTGTCTTCGGCTTTTCCGATGATAGATTACTTAAAATGTTCCTTGTTTCATACAGGTTTTGATGGCCTTGTTCTTTGCTTTTCTGAGCATAAATTGGAATATTAAGTTAAATAAAATATCATTTAATAAATCTTAACTCATCTAGTAAAAAGAAAATAAAAGTTTAAGATGAAATACTAAAGCCAAATTTTTAATTTGAACATTAGGAGAAATGATTCAGAGAAGTTTGGTAGGTATCCAGATTATACTCAGATTTAACATGACAGAAGTATCATATGAGGAGCAAAACTACATGGAAAAAGCTGCCACTCACCCCAGATTCATTATTCTTCAGGTGTTGGTCAACTGAAAAGCTTGAGTTTGAAATTTGTCATTAAAATGTGTGAGGTCACAGATCCAAAACAATCAAGAGCATTTTCCTCCTGTAAAATCTGGGGGAATTGTGTTGTCTGCCTTAGGTCTTGCCAGAAGTTCTGGTGTCTCCTGTGAGCCATAGAAGTGACCATCAGGGTTCCAGGAGGAGAAGCTGACAAAACATCACCATCACCCGAATTTATCTGAATAGATCTGCATCAAACATGACAGCTTGGGTAAATGATCAAATTCCAATGAATAATGTTTTCTCTAGGATTTTTTTTTTCTTTCAAACCAGCTGTAATAAGGAACTTCTGAAAATAATAGGTTACAAAGAAAAATGCAGAAACATGGTACAAAAAGAGTAGAAATCTGGAAGAGAATATCAGGAGGCTGTAGCAGAGGAAGGTAATTCGTGCCTTCAGTGGATGTGAACATGGATCATGGTGGTGCTTGCCTTCACACCAGCATGTATATTTACACAAAGATATACATTTATACTTGAGACGATACATAAAGCTTTTTCTTTATGTATATGCAGACATGCAGATGTATGTTTTAGGATTCAGCACTTCCATCTGCCCTTCCACCCAATCTTTACATGTATTTTAAAATTTCAAACTATAAAAACACCTAGATGTTTCCAAAAAGAAAATTTGAGCAAAACATTTTACATGTTGCAAAAAGAAGCCACTGAATGAAGGTTTACAGTGTGTGTTTTGAATCCAGGCTAGGTAATCTGAGTGGTACTTCTGTCCTGGAAAACCATTGAAATTATCTGGCTAGAATTTCCCAAGCAAATTGATTAGACATTGGATATCTATCATATTTTTTAATTAATTGGCACTCTGAAATTCAAAGAACTCACCAGAATATTTCCTGCAGTTGTAGACAACTCTTAAACATCATTATAGACCTGATACTAAGGAATTTCCTTGATTAGTTTTTAAATAATTGAAGAGATGTGTAGAGGTCAGATACAACAGAAAATTGAGGGAGAACAGAGGATGCTTTCAGAACATTACTGTACAATTTGGCAGTGACATATACTTAGAATTATACTACTTACAGATATTTGTTTCCCTGAAGAATGCCAGAGTATGTATTTCAGATATTACTTATGACCTCAGATGAACTGACTACATTTAACTATCCTACATGGCTGAAATCTGTGCTCAGAAGGATATCAACTTGGAATGAGCAAGTCAATAGCTTCCCCTTTAGAGATGTTTTCACATCAGTTTTTCCAGGATTTCTCTGTATCCCATAGCTAAAGTAAAAACAAACACAACAGACAAGTCTTCATGTCAAAGTAAGTTTACCAACATCTTTTAAACACCAGAAAACAAGTTTCAGGACAAGTTCCGTTGTCTTCAGTTGGTCCTTACAAACATGTTATAGAACTGGTCATCACATGCAATTATAAAAAAATCATAATATGCCAGCATAGGGTCCAAGTTA
Source organism: Corvus kubaryi (assembly GCF_017639235.1). NCBI lineage: Eukaryota > Metazoa > Chordata > Aves > Passeriformes > Corvidae > Corvus > Corvus kubaryi. The sequence continues at coordinate 22,447,063 of NW_024582073.1, forward strand.
CTATTGTGTCTCCACAAAGCTGAAAAGAGAAAGAAAAAAAGTTCTTTGTGAGCCAATGACACCTTTGAGAGAAATCTGCTATAACGAAAAGATACAGACAGAAACACTAGGCCAGCTATCGACAGAGACTCTGTTCATTTTGCAGTCATGGAGGTATTTAGGGATCTGTGTCTTTCTACCCAGATTTTTCTTTTAGCTCCATCCTTAAATTAAGTTTACAGCTGATTGAAGATGACAGGTTGTAGTGATCTTTTTACCCACTGCTTTTCTGACCCCATATTTCCCCCCCACTTTCTCTTGCCCTAGCTCTGGCCACTCCCTCAGGTCCTCCCTATTGGCTCCTGTACCCCAACTCTGCCCATGTACCACCCCTGAGCCCCTGACAAAACCCACCTGCGCCTGAACCACGAGGTTTCTCTGCCTCTGGGGATCCCTGGGACAAGATGTAAGATTAAAGATCCTCTTAATCCTCATGGGGAGATGCTTCTCACCTCCTTCGCCATCAAAAACTGTGGAGCCGTCCAAAATGGGCTATGGGAGGGCGAAAATGGTCGCACTGCCCTAAGCAGCTCTGCTGAGCTCTCAGGGAAAGCTGCAGCTTGCTAAACTAAACCTAGCATTACAACAACAGGTTGTCAAACTGACAGTGACCTCTTGGTCCAAACAAGAGCTGTCAAGAGATGACAGCCTGGTCCCTGCCAGCCTTACTGATATAGACAAAGGTGCCACTTGTAAAAGCCTACCTACCTGTCCCATCACATGTTTGCGAGGGACTTCTGAGCCAGTGGGGCCCAAAGGTAAATAAAAGGATCAGCAAGAGTCTGTGTGGAAGCATGAAACAACAGCACATGCTCTGAGCAAAACTGGCAGGGATAACACGAACTGACTCAGTGTGTTCCATAGGTGGATCCAGGTGAATCCTTGTACATCAAGAGCATATCAGTATTTTTTTCTTTCTGACTGATAGCCTAGCTGAAATACGTAAGAAAGGACAGAAATGAAGGCAGAAATTTATGACAACAAAAGATTAGGAAGAGGAGAATGCCAAGAGGAGTTAAAATGGCTTTTGCAAAAAAAACTTCACCTTAACACTGGTCTGGTGAACCAAATGGTAGACAGGCTTACAATTCCTGCAAGCAAAGTTCAGAAATGCTCTTGTTCCTGTGGTAGTGGCTTTGCAGCAGATACTCTCCACTTCTTTCCAGGCTAAGCAGCTCCTGCACTGGGAATTTTCATCACTCTCCAAGCTCCAGTTTAATGGAACCACCAATTCATGTTGGAAAAGCCTGAAGAGGTACTTGAAAAGCATGTCAGAGCTCTTGTCTTTCTTCTAATCTCTGAGATTTTGCTGTGAAAAATTCTTAATCTGGTCATTCAAAACCAAACCAAGTCTGCTATTCCTTTTCCACAGAACAATGGTGATAATAATTGATGTCATATTATAGTAATAATAGATGTCCCCTTGCCTCTAAACCCTACAGAATTCAGAAGGCAGCAATTACAGTAGCTCTTTTGAGACTTCACTGGTAGTTCTAGGCAGCAGAAATATCTTTAAGGGAACAAAAATTCTGGCAGCTGAATAAGGATTATTTTAATTTGAGATGTCTTGGATCTGAGCATTTCTGATTTGTTCATGCTTATGTATTTCCTTTAATGCATGTGTGCATCCCCTCCTGAGCTTTAAAGAAGCAACACACGAGTATGGAGTGGAAAGAAAAGCCTCTGGAAGGAAATAAAAACACAAGTCTACCTTGAAAAGGAATACCAGCTCAATTTCACTTTACAATATTTTCTCGATTAATTATACAAAAGCCAGTACAAAGATTCGAACAGAAAGAGAATAAATTAAGTGCTGTCTCCATTTGATTATTAAATAGAAATGACTGTGAGGCATTTCAGTTTAAAAAAATATCACCCCAGGAGGCATCTTCTCGAGCTCATCACCTCAGCATGTCTCCAGCACCCCTTAATAGGAAAGATTTATGACAACTTTTCAGCTGAAGCTTCTTTTAATTGACTGAATTTTGTTGCCACCACTGAAGAAAAATTCTGTGAACTTTAGGATATGAATGCAGTGACTGGTGCATATGGATTCTTTTCCAGTTTCCTTCCAAATTCTGCTCAAACAAAATCCCCCAGAGGTGGCACGTGCCACTTCTCACTGTGAATTGGGCTGTGGTGAGGGATCTTCAACTTTGGATGATAAGCTGCTTTTGTAAGTGTTTTGCATTTTCAGGTTACCTTTTCCTGAAATTTCAGCTCCATTACTGTTTGCTGCTTTCCTAACAAGAAAGCTTTTCTTAACTCCTAATGTTTCATATGGATGGCAATCAAACACATGAGGAAAAAAATAAAGAACCTTGAAAATGGGCATATAAATCCATACCTGAAGATCATCTCAGTATTTCAAATACACAAATACACACTAGTGACACTGCACACCTCAGTGGTGTGCAGCACTACTGGGAGCAGCACAGCTGGGAAATCAATCCACAAATTAGGATACCTGCAAAAAAATCAGGAATGCAGTTGAAAATAATTCTCTCTCATGATAAATTCTGACATTTCACTGATTTATGTCTGGGAGGAAACTCTTGAAAATGCAAGAATATTCAGAGAGAAAAAGGCCTGTTTATCTGACCTGCAGCCTGAGATATGCCAAAACATTGAACTTGACACTAATCTGTGCTCTCACAAGCAGCTACCTCAGGACAGGAAAGAAACAGAAAAAGTATAAAAAGAGAAGGACTTTATTATATTATCAACATTTCCTTTTCAATTTTATAAAGCAGAACTTATTCAAAAGACCTTCAAGTATCAAATTAGATTCAAAATGATCTGTGGGTTTTTTAGCAGAATAAATTAGCGGTAAAAGATACCATGCTTCCAGAAACTATTGTGGTCAGTTCTACAAAGTCTTAATAACTGGGTGCTATGATGGGCATCAATACTGATTATTTTTGTGAATTAAAATTTGGGAATGATTTTGCAGCAAACAGCCCAGTGCACGTGTTCTATCAAGCATGATATATCTTTTTTTGGTTATAAAATACAGGTCCCATTAAGTTTTGTATCTTTTCTCTGTTAGAGCTTCTCTCTAATGGGTGATATTATTTGTGGTTCCGGAAGCAATGAAAGTCATGGGTGTCAAACACTTTTTCTTGATCCTCATTAATTGGACCACCCAGATTCTACAATTCTGAATTAATTTTCAATCAAAATAACACATTTAAGAAAAAATGAACACAAAAATAAATGTATGAACTGACTAAAAATTACAGTGGCTTGTCCAAAATAAATAGATACGTTTACATGTTCAGCATAATTTACAATTACTTAGACTAGATTTTTTGTCATTTCACTTTTAGATTGGTAACAGAACCCCAGGATTTAATGTTTTTACAAGCCTAATTTCTTTGACTTTGAGCCTTTCATGGGTTTAAGAATGAAAGACGATAATTGTCTAATATTCTTTCATGATGAGTGAAGGTATGGTGCCCACTTTTGTAACAGAAATATGTACAAAATATTAATATAATCTATGAATCTCAGTTGGTGTTTATAAGTACTACATTTAAGAAAATTCCCATGAGCAAAACATAATCCAGGTCCTGGGGCTTTAACCCACAAGTGTTTAAGTAATCCAGATAGAGCCATGATGGATGCCAGATGAAGAGTTACCAGGAGCTTCTCTTCTGATATTTTCAAAAATGGGAACCAGTGATCTGTGGTTGCCTTCTACAAAAACCTGTTCCCTTACTGAACTTTAACACTTTAGCTCCATGTACTCATCCTACTTGTCCTTCTACTACTTGTGACTGTGCTGCTGCAACAGCCTCAGAGTCTTGACTGAATCCACACTTTGCTCTTTGGCTCACCTCAGAATCTCTTTCTGATTCCTTTGGTCACAGAGTCACATCTGCCTTAGTCTTTACCAAATCAATTAAATTATTTGTTTCCAAATTAAGCTGGTTACATTTAATGAATTAATTATATTTGAGTTTAATAGTCCAAAGTCATATATTTCCACACTGTTTCAACTGCATTCATGGCAACAAATTAGACTGCATGTATGAAGTCACAGATTATCTGCAGTTATAAGATCTCCATTATATCAGAAAGAAGCTTCCACAAATATGTATATATTTAAAATACTGAAAATTAGTAATTTTTGTCTCCCTTTGAGGTGAAAAAAGACATACAGGTTATCTACAATCAGTTATGTATTCAAACTGAAAATGCCCCTGATCTGCAACTCGTCTTAAAAGTGCAGCTGAAATGAAAAGCAGAAAAATGCATAAGAAAGTTATTTGAGAGGTCTACAAAATACATATTCATATATTCAGACACACATATACATGTAAAGACTATAAACAGAAGCACTTGCAATAGTAGAAACGAGGTTTTACGACCTCTTGAAAAATGCACACAATTAAATAAACCTGGAAACTGAGATGCATGAGAGTTTATTGCCTTCCAGAGTCTAGCTGTTCCACTCACATACATTTTACTCTACAGAAGATAAGGATAATTTTTCCTCCAATATAGCAATTTTTCAAGAAGTGAGTTAGTCAATGAATTGAAGCACCAGTACACAAAAAAAAAAGATGTTTGGAAAAGTTTGTGGAGCTTGGTAGGCATCTGTTCCTTATACAAATTATTGCCAAATATGTATGAGTAACAGATTCACTCCTAGTCTGAAAAAATCCATTGATAGGTAGCACCCAGTGATCTGGTATTAAGTCATCAAGTTAAATCCTGAATTTTTAAAGGACATGAAATATTTGAAATTAAATCAAAACTTGGAACAGGAATCAATTGAACAGGCTCTGAGGTACATACTGAAGCCTGATACCTCACCAAACTCGCTTTCCAAGAAATAAAGGTTAGTAAGATGTACTGCTTGTATTCCCTGCTTCTGGGATCAGCATTAGTAACTTACACAGTGAATTTTGATGTTTCTCCAAGAGCTCATAGATGCTCCCAGATGTTCCTCTTAATTTATGATTCAGGCACAGAGACCCGTTCCCACAGACTTTTGTTTCTTTGATCTCCCGTTCCATGGAAACATGATATTACTGGATTTGGGGGGTTACATATGAGTACAAAGCTTGCTTTGGACTTCTCTAGAGGTTATTGGGGATTATGAGACACTGTAAAAAGCTTACATTTTTCTTTTGGAAGATTATGGTTTTAAAATGTAGATAGTGTCAATTGCACTTGACTGGGTTGTGTGTTAGGGAGGTGACTATGTTATTTTTATCCTAAACGATCTGTTAGATTGAAGTAACAAAAATTTTTACTGTATCTAAAATATATTTTGAAATACATTTGTATCAGCACACTTAAGCTTTTCAATGCACATTTTGATTTCACTTGTAGGTTTTTGCTGTAGCAGTTCTTTTCGGATCCATATGATTGATCACCCTATAATACCCCCACTTCAATAAGCAGCTGCCTGACAGACACCATATGTTGTTTAACCTAGATCTGGTACTGTGTTGTTTAAAATCCTCTCTTGCTGCTTGTTTACTCATTTTTTGTCACATCTTTTCATTAGGTGATTTAGTTTTAAATGGGTCACAGTCTTATCTCCTTTTCACAGTAGTTTTTAACCATGTCATACCTTCTTCCACTCCATGCATCTTTTCTGTTTCTATGTGTGTTACCTCAGTGAAAGTCTTTATCCTGAGCACCTCTACAAATGCTATCAGTGACAACTCATATATTAACAGTCTACTTTATTCCCCTAGTAGCATATTAACTGACTGAATTTTCTGCTAGCTATTTCAGGGACTAGTGATTTTTTTCCCTATTAAGGATTTTGGAAGGGGAAGGAGGATTTTACTGCAACTCATTTTGCCACATAAAACTGTGCCTTTTTCCCACTCCTCAATTCTATTACCACCTGCAGCTTTTCTGCATTTGGCTTTAGGGGATTGCCTCTTCACCACCCTGGATAACTACTTGCAAAGATTTTTCTGATCTTATGTAAATGCCATAATGACAGAAAACAAAAGTTTGAACTGTAACCATTAAAAAGACGCATCCAAATAACACAATCGTTCTAAAGATCTTAAATTGCTTTACAAGGATGATGCATGCCTAGACACTGCAGTGATGTCATGACTTATCTCCCTAGGGAAGACTCAGCAAGAGCCACATCTGAAAGGGCTCAGGGAAAGTGTCAAAGGAAATGAAAGTCTCTGGTGTGTCCCACCAAGGGCCCATGGGATTCAAAGTACCAAGAGAGTTGTGCTTATGCATAAGACACATGTTCTGGTTTGGCCAAATTTAGAAATATATCCTCTGAGAGAAGGCAGGTTACAACCACCCCTCCCCCACCAGGTTTGGGAAAAAAATAAATTTTTCTCTAAGGAAAGTGAAAGAGATAAAGACTATTCATTTAACAAACACACAGGAAAAGGATAATGATGTTAAATAATAAAACCTCTCACTCTGCTGAGGGAAACCTGGGAAAATTTCAGAGTCCTTCTGTAGATCTCTCTCTCCCTCTCCTTGGAGCTGGGATGGGGTAGTGGGTCCACCTCCAGGGCCAAGGTCTCGGTGGAAATTCCTCCCAATGTATTCTGATGTTGAAACAATCCAGCAGAGAAAAAAAAGGAAAAAACAAAGTCCCAGGAAAACAAAAGTTCAACTCTCCATCTCCTTCTCTGGAGAAAGAAAAAGGAGCTGAAAAACTGGCCGAAAGCAAGCCAGCTGCCTTCCCCACCCTCGCTCTGCAGAAGCAGACAGGTTTTATCGCTGTGTTCTCGGAACATGAAAACAAACTGCTTTGAAAAAGTACACTTTTCTCTCTCCCCTCTCAGGCTCAGTTTAAAGGGACAGAAAGGCATATATACTAATTTCCGGGCATAGTGCAGCGATAGGGAATACAACATCAAGTCACCCCAAGACCGCACACCAACTGGATAAAACTCCTCCCTGAGATAATTAAAAAAAAAAAAATACAGTTCCAAGAAATTATGTTTTCCTTTTAATATGTGGTGCCTGAGGACAGTTTCAACCTGCTTACTTGCTTTAAGGAGAGCAATCTAAAATGAAAGAAAAAACCTCAAGGAATTTTTCCAGAATGATAATCTGCATCCCTATTCCAAAGCAAAAATGCTTTAGGCAGTGGTCAGTACATATGGAAATCTGTGAGGATGTTAATGTCTGTGTTCTGCTTCTGTTTTTCATCAGTCAGCAATATCTTGACAAAGCAAGAATTATAGATATGCCAAGATCCTCATCTCAGCTCCCTGACTCTCATTGCAGTTGCCTTTTGTTCCAAAATACTCTACTTTAGCCATTCATTTCCACTAAGATTTCCTACATTATCTTATAGCAGTTTGTGTCATTGAGCTATATTTGTTTCCTTTCTTCTGTATTCACATTTTGCTTTCTGTCCTCAGATCCAAGGGCTGAGTAGCTGGAGCATCTGACAGAATTCATAATGGTAGACTGAACATGAGCCTGATATTAATGGAAATTACTATTCCTTTCTGTGTCCAGACATAGATTTTAAAAAAGGTTATATGTTCCCTCAGTAGGAAATCTCAGGAAGAAGGAAAAATATAAACATGGAGATTTAGGTGTAGGAGCAGAGAAGGAGAGAATAAAGGATTGCAGTATAAACCCAAGTCAAATTTTAAGAAAGGCTTGTGTTTTACAGTGAAAAGAAAGTTGTGCTTTATTCCAGCACAGTTATTGTGGTAAGTGATAAAGTGAGAGTATAATGTGCAATAATTTTAAATTATCATGAGAATTACCCAACAGTATCTCCACGCTTCAGTATCTCAGCTGTCACAAACCAGTGAGAGGAATCATGATGTCTGCTTTTTTTTACACCTAGTGTTGTGGAGGTTCTGCTTACCCTATCATTTACCAATGAAAACGTATCTGATTTTATTCCTAAAGCTCTGAGAAGTGAAAATTATACCTGTGTATTAAATTTAACCGAATTTAATATATAACAGTATAAATTAAATTTAATTGGTGTACCATTCCATACAAGAAGTGACAAGATACTTCTTCAGCTGTGGAAAAGATAAAGCATGATTGATGGCAGAAATTAATAATTGAGCAATGTAATTCACTGCAATAGATAAAATCTACAGAGCAGTTTTCAAAATGGTTAGGCAAAGCTAATAAGTGGGAAAAGTTTGGCACAGCTTTTGTTCGAGAAGCACAAGGTTTTGCGACTAATAAACAAGTAAGTTAGAAGGCTTTTAAAGGCACAGAGACCAACTTCAACACCTTTTTACACAGAACTCCCATGTCCTCTGTGTGTACAAGCGAAATGACAGAGCTGGGCAGTCCCCAGTGATGAGGACTGCGAGTGCCTCAGCTCCAGGGCACAGCACCCGCTTTGCAGCCCACTCCAGCAGTGCCGCAAAGGTGGATGCAGAAAATGTTTTTGAAACAGAGATTTGACAATCTGAAGAATCCTGTTTTAAAGTCAGGTTCCTGTCTGCCTGCATCACTTGAAAAGAAACAAGTCTTCAGTGTTTCCTGCTCGGGTTTTATGACAGAGTCCTGTGCCAAAGGCACATGTTAAAGCACCTGATCCTGTTCCTTGCTATAACCAGCCTCTCCCTCTGTTCTGAGAACAGAGGGCCATGTCCCCTCTTCCTCAAATATGCCCAAGATCAAAAACTCCCACACTTGCACAGATTCTTGGGGCCATACCTAGGAACACAGGGAGGAGAGGAAAGGAAGAGACTGGGACAGAGGGGCTGGGTAGCTACAGCAACATTAGGAGTTGTTCTCGTGATACTTAAATATAGTCTACTCATCACGAGTCCCTTTTCTTTACACCTGTCTTGATGAACTTAAACAAAAATATATGGGGGAAAAATAGCTGTAAAGAAGCTAAAGAATGTGATTTTATCAAGTTACTTAGAAGTTTTGTGAATTGTCCTTTGGGCTGTATAAGAATTCAGATTTTAACTCTTTTACCCATATGAGTCAGGGAAAAGCATAGCTCTGCCCTCTTTTGCTTTCCCCAGCTGTGGGAGACCTTTAGACTTTCTTCCCTGTGCAATCAGCTGATCAAAGAGTGTCCACATCAAGGACTGGCTGACGAGCTCAGAAAGGCAGCCATGCCAGCTGTCCCAGGCAGCCTTTCCTTCCTCCTATGCTAATGACTCCTCAGCACTGTTTTACATTTATATGGTCAATAAAGCCCTTCCCGTTGACAGCCAGAGGAGTAAAGGGTTGTGCTGGATTCAGTTTGCAATAACTCTTTCTAGCTGTCATGACAAACAGAACGTTCAGCTTAGAATTTACCTATTGTGCACAGTGTCACAGCCACATGATTTACATTATTCCCATGGAGCTGATCCCTTGACCTCTGCTTCCTCCACATGCACGTGTGGGGCTCCTGCTACCTTCAGCCTGATGAGCCATGAAGTGCTGCTGACAAGGTCCACACAGTCCCCCAGAGACCAGGCTTCAGGTGTGCAACCCACCTCCAGCATCATCTCCTTGTATTTGCCTTCCAAGATGAAAGGCATTAGAAACAAAAAAACGTCAAGATCTCCTCAATAAGCAGGACAAGAGATGGACCCTGTACCAGGCCCAAATTCAGCAGAGCATCACTTTAGGACAAATCTGTTTGATGTTGCCAAGCCACAAACTTGAAGGCAGGCATACACTCCAGTTCCTGGAACCCGGAGGAGTGGTGTTTTCCACCTTTCAGGCAATGTGTAGTTTATGTTGGCATTGAATAAGCCTTTTTCAAGTGAATATATTAGAGAAGTCATTCAAGAACAGCTCGTCCTTTATAAATATCATAATGACTGAACATTTTCAACTGAGTGTGAATAAAATTTGAGACGCAGGTGCAGAGATTAGTAGCTAAATTTTTGTTTTGAATTCAACATCAAGAGGATTTTTTTCCCTAATGATCACTGTCACTGTTTAATACGCCGCTGCAAATTAGACAAAATACAATTATCTGGATTGCAATTTTATTATTGAAATAAATACATAATTTATCTCTTCTTGTTTTAGGAAAGATAATATTATTAAAGTTACACTAAAGAAAGCAGGCAAAGTGCTGAGGGCCCTGCTCACTGCACCACACACAGGGAGGATGCAGACATAGCTGCCCCATGACCATCAGGGAGCATTTTAACTCTAGGCCCAGACTCCTCCCTCTACACCAACCTGTGTTTAAAAGTGTTATGTACTGGCAGTTAAAGCCTGCTGCCTTTCAGCTTGTTTGGAAAACCCCAAATAAATGACCCCTGAGACGTCCGCTCTTTGCCGTTGAAGGTTCTGGTCTGAAACCTCACACGGATGGAGAGCATGCTGCCTTCCAGAAGAAGACTTAATAAGGCAACTCAAAAAACACATTTTCAGATAAGATGTAGACCAGGAAGGAAAAGAGAATTTTGCCATTGGTTCAGTTGTTCTCCTCATATCAATATTTTCCCCTTGCTTCTTCTCTACCATTCTTGCTTCTCTTGTAGTTTTCTCCTTTTGTTTTACTTTCGTCTTCTTCCTTCCTCTTATAACTTTTCTTTTTACTCACAGAAAGCAACGAGTCCTCTTTCAATCACATCTTACAATCACACATCTAGCCTGAGGTACTGGTGCTAATTCTCAGACACTTCTCAGTGCCTGTTGCTGCTCATGTTAAGTCTGTGGTACTTACTCACGCAACTGCTGCCGCAGCTCCTAAAGGAGGGATCTTGCTTGTTTTTCACCTATTTTAAATTTTCTCAGTGTCCTGTAAAGGCTTCTCCCCTACCAGTTTGAAGACTTCTCAGACTTCTCTTGAAGAAGGCCAGATTCCAACGCCTTTATGGTGGGCACTCCAGGAGTCATCCCACTGAAACCAATGAGGCCTCTTAAGAAGTAAAAGATTGTCTTGTCTTGGAAAGCTCATCTTACCAAGGCAACTCTACCAGTTCTTCTGCACTTGAGAGTTTGTTTTGGCTGTCATGTGTTGCCTTGTTTAGATTTAGCAAGTTTGTTCTGGAGAGTTCATTTAATTTTCTAAGTTCAATTAGTTATAAATATTTTGCAGATATCCTGTCCCTACCAAAAGCTGTGTTTCACAGAATGTTGTGACTGGTTTATCTTCCTTTAGTACAAGAGCTGGCTCTCCTTTTGCAAAGCACTTCTGTAAGTGTTATCTTGCTTTTGAGCCTCCTGGCCAGCTTCTCTTTCCAAGAGAGGAACAAGTTACAACTACAAAAACGTTTTGAGGTTCATACCCAGTTCTGGATAGTTTCACTCTCAGGTATGAAGAAATCCCACAGTGATAAGCAAACAGTGATAGATAATCACTGTTTTATCTTATTACACACTTAAAAGCCAGAGCTTCATGATGCTCATTGAAAAGAATAATTTGGAGATATTTGTATTATAATGATACCTGGATTTCCCACAGGCAGAGGCAGAAACTCTTTCTGAAACATCTGGCATTGCTGGAAAATATAGGCAAATATTTACTTAAACAGACACTTCTTCAGGTCACCTTCACCTGTAGCAAACATACGCTTCTGAAAAAAAATCAAAGACTTTTAAAGACACCTGACACATTTATTGCAAACTGCAGCAGCATGTTAAGTGATACTCACTGTGTTGCTGGAGCAAGGGCTGTTCCTACTACCCTCAGCTTAGGGGAGGGCTCTCAGTCATTCCTGCACAATTCCCAAGCCAGAATACATACTTCAATAACAGAGAAACTCCAGTTATGTTGAACCTGCAAATTTCGAAGGATAAGACATAATTTTAGCTCAGGACAATGGAGATATTATGTGGATTTTTTTTCTGGTTTTCAGCTTTCTTTTTGTTTAAGCCAGTGATGTATAACAGAGCTGAAATAGCAGATTTCAAGTGTTGAATGAGCATCACAGTAATAGGGCACATAAAAAAAAAAGATTTGGTCATTACAAACTAGCTGCACTGTAAATATGCTATTGGAAAGTCAGAAAATGGCCTATGAGAAGCCCTCTTCTTTCTTTTTTGTCCTATGTCCTGTAAGATGATCTTTTAGCTGTGTTCAGACACTGAGCGCCATGATGTCTGTAGCAGGCAGACAATCCAACACCTGCAGTGAGATTAATCATTTGAGTTCATTAAGGCATTCACTCCTTCTTAATGGTGTTACTCATCTTCACAGCCCCTGCATGTACCCAGGCACTGGCATTACAAGGTAAAAGCTTCCCTCCTGAGGAAATGATTCTCATCTGATTTACACTCTAAAGGAGGACTTGAGAAGGAAGCAGTCCCAGGCTTTGCAATGACATCTTCAGAGTTAACTTACATCAGCCGGGGTCTTGCTGGGTCAGCAACATGGTCAAATGATGTTAGGTACCTTAACTTCTTCAGGTGTCATCTGGCTGTCACCATCCGTCATCCACAAGAGGTGATAGGGTTGTAAACAAGGAGAAGAGAAAGAACCTGGAGAGCTACCCCATTGCAAGAACTGCATGGAGCCAGATGGGAAGGGTAAGATGCCAAACAGCTCATCTAAGTCACGCCACTGTTCTGCCCCTAATGTGCAGAGGTGCTTTGGCCATCTTTGCCATTGTTGGGTCTTTCCACTGAGTCTTGTGACAGAAGGATGAGGAAGATGGAAATATCTGTTAAATCACCTCAGGAATGTTACAGAGTGTTACAGAGCAGCATAGATTGGAAAGGACCTCTACATCCAGTCCAGCATCCTGCGCAGTTCAAAGTTAGATCAAGGGCCTGGCCACCTTGAGTCCTGAATACCCAGCAGTTCCACAGACTCTCAGGTACACACATTCAAGGGTGATTTGGATTTTTTCCTCATATATCCATCAGAATTTCCTTGTTGCAGCATAAGACCCTTGTGTGCCTCTGAGAAGAGCCTGGCTCCTTCTCCTTCGAGCCCCTCATCAACAAGGTGTCACATTCCCCCACTGCCCCCCTCAGCCTTCCCTTGTGCAGGAGGGACAATCCCAGAGTCCTGTCTCTCCTCACACATCGTGTGCCCCAACTCCCCAGAAGTGTCAGAGACCTTCTGCTGGACTTGATTTGACTTCCTCATCCCTTCCTTGCATGGGAGAGCCCAAAAATATTCCAGACTACGATACTGCTAAGAAGAATAGACGTGATGATGGAAACCTGTGTTGATACTGACATCTGAGAGCTGTGTTGGTTTGCATAAGATGCAAATGAGACTTCAGATATTAAGGTGTGTAGTGGTTTGGTCCAAAATTCTCATTACTATTTACCTTCTGTGAGATAAGAATTAGGAGAAAAGCAAAGCAGGCACCAAACTTGAAAGAATATAAAGAAGTTTATTAATAGACCTAAAAGAGGGAAAAAAGAAAAAATAAAATCATACCACACCTTCAGAACTCTTCTCCTCCCCCCCACCTTCCTCCTTTCTCCCACTGACAATGTAAAGAGACAACCCTTGAGATGTTCAGTCTGTTTACCACTTCCATAATAACCTTGTTCAGTCCATTTGGGAAGAGGAGTCTCTCTCTTGTCCATGCTATGAAAACATCACAACGAGACAGCCACCCGGGTTGGTTCTCTGCTCGCATCATGTGAGAGTCCCCTCCCACGATTTGCAGCTTTTCCCACAACTGCTTTTGAGGGTCCAATCTTGAATTACTGGGGTACAATTTTAAGGTTGAGCCATTCAGAAACAAAAGTTCTCTTCACCCATCTCTGGGAGCATTTCATCTCTAAGAACAGAGGCCCTCCTCCTTCCCTGGGAGCAAAGGGTCTTCCTCATCTTCATCTCTAGGACTATCTCTGGGAGCATCTCTAGGAACAGAGGTCTTCCCCTTTCCACGTGGAGTAAGAGTCCTCATCACTTCCATCACTCCCTGTTCAAACTTCTCATTAAATTACAGTTGGTTCAGCATCTGCCTATCTCAGCGCAGGTGCTTTTGCTCACAAGTTGAACACTTCAACCCACCATATCTTCATGAAATTACAACGGGTACTCTGATATATCATAGCTTCACAACAGAATTTCAGCTTTAAGCATCTCCTTTCTTCTCTCAGGTTTTCAGCTCTTCACAGCACTAAAAGGGTTAATCTCACCTCAGCCTTGCAGCTGGAGTTTCACTTATCGCTGTTGCTCACATGATCCTTTGCTGGACAGCGGTGCAGCTTCAGCTGAATCTTGGCCGCACTGGAGAGGGGGAGCCGGGCTGCTCTGTCTGCACACAGCAGGGCTGTGGGGTGGTTCTGCAGGTGGAACAGGGCCCATCGGCTCCAGGATGGCCGTGGCCCGGCCTGGCCTGGCCCGAGCAGGGCCTGGGCTGGGCCTGCCGGCCCCTGCATGGGGCTCGCAGCCACCTGTCCCAGCGCCAGAAACGAGAGAGAGCTCTGCCCGGGGGTTGTCTATTCTAAAGTGTGGATCACAGAGGCAGAGGCAGTCAAAATTTTAAGCGACTTAAAAAATTGTCCATATTCAAACTGGCCAGTTGATAGGTTCTGTCAGGTCACAGAGGAAGCTGTAAGCACCCCTTTGCAAGAACATCACTTCTGAGACTATGCTTTGCTGACCCATGACAGGTGTTTATTCAAACCAGTCCCCTAAAACTTGTGAAGTTTTTCCATCCCTAAATAATAAGACTATTTTCAAGATGTTTCTCTTTTCCTCCGCCTGTTTGTATTTCCTTGGGAATTTGTTTTACTGAGAGAAAATGATGGTCTTTTTTAACTTTCTGTGAGCACCACTGACACATTGCTATGGAAACTGGAAGTTCAATATTTTAGTGTTATAACTTCAGGAAAAACATGCAGGTATAGCTAAGCCCATTCAAATTTATTTGCATAAGTTTTTCTTTAATTTATTGTTGTTTCTGGTTAACTGTGGTTTTCATCTGTACTAATACTGTTTTGCAGACGCTGGTCTGTTGGCACATAATTCATCACGATGAAATGTGGGTTTCCTCCAGCATGGTAACTGCTTATTTGCTTTCATGGAAATTGATTTATCAGCTTCAGTTTCTGCAGATGGATCTAGACATGTGTGTACAGGGTTCAGACTTTCTGGAGACTGGGCACAAGAGATTTTGACAGTCTCAAGTTTTGGTTGTCCCATCTGAAATAATAAATTAATTCAGAAGATTCTGAAAATCCTGCCCACCAAGCAACCTAATTGTTAGGAAACAACCTGAAAGGAAGGCAGATGGAGATTGGTCTCTTTTCCCAGGTAACCAGAGATAGGGCAAGAGGAAATCACCCCCAGTAGTACCAGGGGTGGTTTAGATTGAATATTAGGAAAAGATTCTTCACTGAAAGGATGGTCAGATATTGGAACAGACTGCCCAGAGAAGTGGTGGAATTACTGTAATTTGGAGTGTTTAAAAAACATGTAGATATAGAGTCATAGAACCATGGATATGATATGGTGCTTAGGGACACGGTTCAGGGGTGAGCATGCCAGTACTGGTTAGTGGCTGGACTCAAGGATCTTACAGGTCTTTTCCTGGATGACTCCATGATTATCACCCCATGACTGGTAGTTAAAGACACTCTGGACAAAGAGCCATCCTTTACCTGGGCACTCACCCTACTGACCAGTGTCCTGGGGTGACTGCGTGATACCATATTCCCTATCATCTGCCCTATGCCAGACATGAATCCTGTGCCTTTCTGTGTCTTTGAGCTGGGACCGAGAGAAAGGGAAAAAAAAAAAAGAGCTGAGCGGTTTTGTACTTCAAGGACACATACACTCCCCTGTGTTCCTGGCTGCTACAGAGAGGAGGAAAGCACTTTCCTGCTTTGCCCAGCTCTCGGTTCCTTTTCTCAGGAGAGAGATGGAGAGTTAAACTCCTTTGCTTTTCATCTCGTCTGCCAGCTGAGGCAAGAAAGTTTTTTTTCCCTGGGACTTTGGCTTCTTCTTCTTCTCTTCTGGATTGTTCTGCAACACCAGAACATCATTGGATGTCCTACACCATCACCTGGAGGGGCCCACGCCAAACCCCAGCTCCAGAGGGGAGAGAGAGCCACCCACAGAGGACTCTGAAATGTACCCAGGTTCTCTCCACAGTGAGAAGTTTTATTTTTTAGCATTATTCCTCTTTCCGCACCTGCATGCACTTTACTTGTTAAATAAATAGGTTTTTTTCATTTTCCTCTGAGGAAAATTCTTTCTGAGCCTGGTGGGGGAGGGATGGCTGTAACCTGCCTTCTATCAGAGGACATTCATTTTGGATGTTCCTCTGAATTTGTCTCAAACTGGGACAAATAATTATTGGTGCCATATGTGGCGCCTGAAGGAAAGTGAAAAATACCCCTGTACTAATTACCTTTTTGGTTTTAATTACTTTGTATTGGGATAAAGTGGTCACCATGTTGGTTGAGTTCATAATGTCTCTCTGGTTTGAGGTACTACTGTCTTTCTGGTCTCTAGGCCTATTTGCCTACCCACAGAGAGCTCCTATTTTGTCCCTGGTATGTAACTTTTACCAAGCAGGGACATGAATCCAGATTTCTATTTTGCTGTGCTCAGTGATAATGGTTTATAGGAAGTTTAAAGAGATATTGGGAGTTGTTGAAAATGTGTATGGTCTGTTATTTCTCTGTCCTAATCCCAGTCCTAGTTTCAGTAGCCTGTTTTGGGGGTTTATTAGTAATTGCAGCCAGTTTGTTAGAGAAGGAGGACACAACCAGGATGACCAGCCACATGGAAACTACGAAATGAAGTGTTGTCTGTATTCACAGTAGAACAACCTGATACATATTAAATGCTTTTTTTAACTAAAATCAAGTAAGCTTTTCAACAAAATACACTCAGTTTCTCTGGCTTGTACACAAGAAAACAAGGGACAGATCACAGAGCCCTTACCTGTGGGAACAACTTCTGCACTTACATCTCAAAGCATGTGGTTACTCTTAACCCAAGTGAAGTACATGTGTTCCTGTAAGTAATAATTGAAAATTAGCTCTTTTTCAAAATATTGAGTGCTTGTTAAGACTGAATTTACATCAGTCCCGTTACAATGTCAGCTGTCACAGTTATTCAACATTAGTTTTCCTAACTACCTTAAAAAATGTAATCTGCCTTCAAGTACACTCAATGCCAAAACATTGTTGTTATCTAGTCAGCAAGCATTTCAAATTGTATATTAATGTGTTGCAGGGTTAATTATGCTCATTACACCATTAGCGAATCTTACGCCTTCTCTCACACGTGCATTTCTGCTGTGCAGAACACTTGTGCTTATTACACAAATCTCCTGAGCTGTTATCAAGGCTGTCAGCAGGGCTCCTGCTGACACCATCATCCCTTACTTTTCTTCCAGGTGAGAGCAGCAGTTGCTTTGCCTTCCTCAGGGAGATTGCAAGTTTGGCTGGTCTTATGCCAGGAGAGAAGGGAAAAGCAAAGGGGGAAAGGTCTGCTGCCTAGAAGATGCAGGTGAGGAGCTGGAGGTGTTTGTCACCGGCTGAGGAGGAGCGTTATTGCGGAAAGTCCTGACTCCTTTTAAAATATATGCATTCTGCATTTATTTATACATAATTCATACTGCTCGGCTGAAGAAATCTGGGAGTGACTATCCATTATGTAAACCATTTCTCAAAAATACCATTTGTTATGTGAAAAGTAAAAAAAGACTGATGGCAGCAGCTGTGAAATTGAATCTGTGTTGCAATTAATTATTTAGACTAAAAACAAATTGCCAGGGTGGAAGAGGATGGTTATTTTACTTTAATTCTTGCTGTTAGTGAGTGTTGTTTAAGGGGAGAAGTAAGCTAAAACCAAGAAGTGATCGAATGCAAATAGTTTGTTTCCTTTTTGATAAACATCATAATCCATTCCAGAGAGTGGCACTAATTCAACCCACCATGAAACAAACTGGAGAAACAAAGAAACATTGTGTCAGGGCAGATGAGTGAGGTTGTACTCTCTGTAATAAGGCAAATGTTATTCACAGAAGATACAAAATTGATATTGCTCATTTTTTTGTATTTCCAGCTGCTACATACTGTTGATTTAGAAAGGGTCACAACAGCAGGGACCCAGCTAATGTCAGTCTTAAACCCTTGCATTAGAAAAAGTTACTGTGCATGTAGAAATCTGTCCAATGGGAGACACATGATAATATTTAAAAAACCAGCAATTAATCATGCAAAAAAATGGTTCATCTATATCATACACTCAATTAAATTTGAAAATCACCCCAAGGACATTTTAAATATTAAAAATAAATTTGTACATTAAAATCAGGGGAAAGTTATGACTTTGCTGTTCATTACAGCCTATGTGCTCATGAGGTTATACTGACAATATAGGGAGGTTTGGGTTTTCTTTTCACTCCAGACTACCCAAAAAGGTAATACCAGTTAAGAATCATTCTTTTAAACAACAAGTCCCCAGAACATCAGCTTGTGCATTGTAACTCATGAGGAACACACAAGAGCCCCCAGCGTGCTGACAAATGTAGTCAGAGATCAGAGGTCTGCAAGCTCTGAAGTCCAAAAGGGCTTGTAGATTCTAAGAGCAGCTGAGAGGAAGCGCATCTTAATCCAAAAATTGTTCTTAAAATTCAGGTTAGTGTAAAAATTTAGACTGTGAAAAATACACACCTCAGATGAACTACACAGAGTTTGGAGTCTATCAGTCATAATTAATCTTTTGTTGCAAAATGTTGTTGCCTCTCTCCTCTACTATGTAGACTGCAATAAGGTTTGCACTAGTGGCCATCAATTCATTCCAAGGACCACTTAGTTTTACAGCTCTTGCTTACTTAAAATGATTTTTTTTTTAAATTCAAAATGATTAATTGTGTGTAGAGGTTGAAGCTGAAAATATATTCCTCACCCTCCTTCCTTGCGACTCCAGTTATGTATTTCTGTATTAATACATTAAAAGTTCTCATAACTCTTCCTAAAGACTGAGATCTACAAACTTTATTTGTTAAATTTGCAGCCTTACTTTAAAACAAAAGTTCTTTCATTGTGAAGTGCCAAAAATATTCCTGTTTGTCTTAAGAATGACTTTGCCTTGGTTGATGTTCTAAGCCATACAAATAAGGGGGAATGAGAGAAAGTGATGACTTGTCAGTACAGAACAAAATGCTACCAGAAAAACAGAAGGTCTGTGCTGTAATTTTGAACACCTCTTTTCAAGTAGAAAATAAAAAATTCAGGGAGATATAGGCAAATTGTTGCATATCTACTGTATCTAAATTGCTATGTATCTACTCCCACAATCAGTCCTTATGACATAAATGTTACTAGTGATTTCAGTGACTTTCTTTTGAAGCTGTAAGATATTACATATTTAGAGAAAATATGTAGAATTTTTTTCAAGTATGTGATTATAACACTAAAATCTAATCTGTTTTCACCAAAGGCACTTTAGACCACAACATTTTTATGTAAAAAACATAAATGCATATAACCTCATGCCAGTTTTTCTGCAGGTCACAAGAGCATGTTGTAGGAGTAGTACTAATTGTAGTAGAATTGACAGCAACAGCAACATAAAATATGTTGGTAACTTCAGATGATTTTGAGGGAGTCCATTTGCATGTCAGAAATCCAGGAGCTACCCAGCCATAAGCTGTGCTTATGGTCTCAAGTACTTGCTGTCATTGTAGAACTGATGTCATTTCAGCGCAGAAAAATGATCATTTGTCTACTAATAAAGCAGATAATAAGTCTCAAGTTTGAGGTCTAATGATGCAATCTCCCTTGTGAAATCCAGGGCCTCCCGTTGCAGGATAAACTCTATAATGTGAATTTACAACACATCCAGATTAAAATACAAGTTTTACAGAGACAGTTCTTATCTTTCATTAGATCAACTATTGTAGGTGGAAAAAAAATCACAGGCTTTTGTGCATAAATTCTTTTTTTGCATCCAAAACAGGTTGGAATGTTCAAATGTAAATTCAGACTGAGAACAACTGCTCTGAATTTAATTAGAAGTGTTAATCAGTCTGATCAGATGAAATAAAATGTTATTGGTATCCATAAAGTAAAAAGAGAGGTGAAAAGCTGGTTTTCTTTGGAGAATAAAAGGGTCACACCATTTATTACTTACAGAACACTGGCAAGTTAGCAAGAGAAAGTGATACTAATATTCCAAGAAAGCACTAACTTTCTAAGGTACATGGCTTCACTACTCAGTAGAACTAGAAATTCCTACAACTGAGAAGTCAAAGGAGAAGAGTCTTTATAAAGGTGGCACTGGTAATGAATGTTTCCATCCTTTGATGGACATGGACGCTCAGTTACTTGAGTGTGATACAGCAACAGAAATCAAAGATGTTGGAATGCAGAAAAAGGTCACAGTGTGACACACCCTGTGTGTGGCATAGGTCAGTATTGGTGTTTTCCTGGAAAGAATAGCCATGCTATTATTTGTTGCCTTGGTTATTTGTTGCCTTTGTTTCTGGCTTCAGAAAGGAGTGCAGACTCCCCACAAAAGCAGGGTGTGGAAACCTGGCCAGTGAAACAAACTGCCTCTCATGCCTATTGCCACCTCCCCTTCCCTGGCATCTATTTTGTTTACAAAATAACCCTAAACTGCAGAGGTGCTTAGACTGCATATTTCCTCTTAAATTACTAGTTTAGTGTTTATTAAACTTCAGTATCTCTCTCTCTGTTATCTCCGTGTTCCCAGAGATCCAGCACAAGGATGAGTCTTGCACACAGCCCAGTCCCATCCAACCCTAGGGACAGGAACTGGGATAGCCCCTGGGACTGAAGGGCCCAGATGAGATGACTGGAGAGAGAGAGATGGTTAGGAATGTCCTAAAGCTCTCCTTTCCTGCAGTCTAGATGCACCTGAGCTACTCTGACCTCCCATGCCTCTCACAGCCACACCTGAGTAAATTTTTCAGCACAAAGACTTCCTTATGCTCTTTCTGCAATACAATTAAATAGACCTAGCTATTATTCATACTTCCTTTGAAAAACAAGCTGAAATGCTGTCTAGCTGATTCCTAGAGTATTATGGATCCTAGAGCTCCTTGAGTTCATGGGTCTACAAGGCATCTAACAGGAGCTAGGCAGTATTCATAAAACTTTAATTTGTTCTTCCTCAATTGATGCTGTGTGTGGACATATGGGAAAAAAAGAATCTGTTTTAAGTTGTAATTTGTGTCTCTCAATTGAGGTTTTTCTAGTTTTCATCATAGTTTCTTTTATCTGTTAAATCACAAGCACTTGGCACGAATCTGTGAATTTTTCCTCTCTCACTCATATTCTGCCATTTTATCAGTATGTAACTTTCTAAAAAAAGCTGTGGATGTGAATGGAAAATATTCTTCCATCTCTAAGGTTTCCTTAAGCTTTTTGCATAGCATACTACATTTCTCTTAAGTAAGTTTGCAAAATAACTCCATGTTGCCATAGCTCCGTGAAATATATAATTTTCTAATTTTATAATACTGAAGGTAACTTAGATGTGGAAGTGCTGAAGATATTTGAGAAACAGCTGAGATTAGCATTATACTCCACTCTGATCTCCTTTGTCTCACAGGCCACAGAATCACAGTCACAAGTGTCTTTATCAAGCTCCAAACCCTTCAGGAGAGATATCTATCGTTGAATAAAGGCTCTGAGGGGTAGAGTCCAGTGTGTACCTAGTAAATTTTCCCAATGACTGTTCACCCTCACCACTAAAAATCTTTCACATTTCTAGTGGCATATTATTGAATTTTCATTTAATGCTAGTAATGATTATATTACAATATACACTCAGAAATTGTTGCAAATTTTACTCTTTTTATACTTTATTGATGATTGCTCTTTTTCTAGTCAGTCTTGGATCAATTAATGACGTTCCCTGAAATATCCTTCACTGGCTCTGCATTGACCAATATTATATTAAAGTACATTTAGACAAAAAGGTTAAAACCCTTTCATGTAATGCAATTAGAGCGAGCATCCTTTTACATCCATCAGATGTGGAATCCATTGCACAAAATCCATACACAGAGTATGGATTTCAGATGAAAAAACTCTGATTTTGCTGTCTCTTGTGAAGTCCAAGGTTTATCGCCTGAGATAGATATTTAGAGTTCTGTTGCAAACTTAAGGCTAAAATATGTCCGCCATCAAGAAGAAAGAGAAAGTTTCTGACCATAATCACAAGGTGGGAATAGTTTCTCTGAAATCAGTGAATACTACAACCAAAAAATTAGCTCAGAGTCTTACCTAACATCTGTTTTTAACACATAACAGGCCACCTTCTGGTAGCATTCTTGTTGGCATTAAATAATCCTGTTCACAGTTAAATGCTCTAGAAAAACTACCTTATAAAATGTACTTGTTTCTGTGCTAATGGTCAAGAGATTATGAAGAAGTACCCAAATAGCAGTATCAAAGTTATGGCAAATCTCTTTGCTGTTCCAATTCTCTAGTGAAAGGCCAAAGTAACTATTTGAAGTACTCAGATGGCAAATCAGCTTTTACCAGCCTTTCTATTTTGGCCATTGATTAGAGCTATAAAACCTTTGATAAATTTCATGGAATGGGATATTCCCATAGCCTAATTTGACATTCTAATTTTAATTTTTATAGGTTGCTGCTGTTTTGAAAAATAGTCCAGTTATATTTTATTGTTGGAAATAAATAGGAGCCTGTAGTTTCCTTCCCACTTGGGTTGCTAGATTACAAATGTAATTCTAATTTAAAGGTAAATAATACCATATACATTGCTCCACATGTTAGGCAGCATGGAACCAATCCTGTTTGCAATCCCAGTTGTCAGTGTGGTCCGGGAGGTACAGATTGCTGAGCAGTTACCACAGCCTCTTAGTCCTACTGCTGCTGCCAGCAGTGTTAGGAAGCAGAGGGCACATTTGCCTAGAAAAATAAGTGTGTTTCAAATGATTTCTTCAATTACAGTTACTTCTGAGTACTAAATTAATTTAAGTGCAAGAGTAAAACAAGAATGTGAAATATTTT
Organism: Corvus kubaryi; assembly: GCF_017639235.1. Taxonomy (NCBI): domain Eukaryota; kingdom Metazoa; phylum Chordata; class Aves; order Passeriformes; family Corvidae; genus Corvus; species Corvus kubaryi. Next base: position 22,469,941 of record NW_024582073.1, read on the forward strand.
CTGTCCTAAATAGCATACCACATTTTAAAGTGTAGAGCCTAACTCCTAAATGTTATGGGTTTTGGTCTTTTTAATTTAGAGTCAGGGAGGCAAAAATGATCATTCAACTGACCATCTCTTCAAAACAGACAATTGAAGGCCACTGAGAATTTCTACAGCAAACACACCTTTATACTTTTCCTACAATATATTTTGAAAGGAATTGAATCAAGCAAGAGATTCAATTTATGGTGAGTTTACTACATCCATTTGCAAGTATTTCATTGGTTAATTAACCAATTGGGCATGACAAGAAAAATATTGCACTTTGCATTTTTGGTGCTTTAGTATTTGACAATTGGATTGAAATCAGATTTACAGGAAGTTTTTCAACATTTCCTTTATAAACAGCAAACTGCAACCCTCATATGTATGATGAGGATGCTAAATCCTACTGGATTGCAGCTGCGTAGCATCTCTTAGTTGAGATGATATCTTCATTTTCTTTTCATGTGACTTGCTTTAGCTTCCTTTTCTTCTGAAGATTCCCCTCTCTGACAATCTCCAGACTTGACCTCAGTTTGCTTTTTGAGCAAGGCTACAAGATTGTTTTCAGGTCTGGGCTCGAGTTAAAGAACTATTCTGCAGAAATCAAGGAAATGCAATTATTTGTTACTCATAGCATTTATGAGTAACAAATGCAGCATAACTGCAAGAACATATTGAGGTTGTCTACCATTAACCTTAAGGTCTTTTCAGAATTGCTTCCTGAGCACCGTTTCAAAGTCTGAACTTACTCTTCTCAATTTCAGTATTTGTGATTTCTCTAAAAGGATGATGCCCTATAAGTAAATCTACTCTGGTAATTTTTGGAGCCTGTTTGTTTGTTTGTTTTCCATTACGCATTTTTGCTTCACATACTAAAAGACATAGAGACTGCTGTTTGACCTGGGATGCTCAATGGTCCCTAGTATTTCTCTCAGGTAAAGTTAATGTTTGTTGGTTCAAAACCCACAGCTCAATAGACTAGGTCCACATGAAGGTCTCTTTGTTCCTAAGTTTCCTTTATTGTCCCATCCAGGGAAGGGCCTGTCTTAAGTGTCCCCTTGAAAACACATTATTGATTCCACTATGATTTTGTTTGACCTTTTATTAAAGCTTTTCTCTGCTAAGCCAACAACTTCTAATACTCCCTTGGATAGATGTTCAGCAAAGGCTTGAAGACATAATGTCAAAGTTGAAAACTCCTGATTCTATTTCAGTAACATTTTGAGATAACAATTAGAACATCCTATCAGTAAAATGATCTAAAGAAACTCCAGAATGTCATAAAGCATTGGTCTTTTAAATAAAAGCAATATTGGTGAGATTCAGTTTCCTAAAGTGCTGAATTGGAGGTAGACATAGAGAAGAAGTAAGGACTTCATATATTTCCTCTAAAAAATATCTTAAATTCCCTGGGAAGTCAATGGAAAGCATAGCTAGGATGTCTCTGAATGTCAGGAGCAGCAGTATCAGTTTTCCTAAAATAATCATTGTTCCCTTCCAGTGACTGTCCAGGGAACTGGTAGGAATCAGTAGGAGTTATAAAGAGTTACAACCCAGTACTTCCTATACCTGTCCTGAGCAATAAATTCATGGGGAGCAAAGCTTTTAAAAGTTAGTAGCACTGACACCAGTTGTCCCCTAATCTCTGTGGCCACACAGTTTATACAAAGGTGAACACTAATGCCAGCGGCATGGGAAGGTCTTCAGCCAGTCCCAAACCACCACAGTGAATGCAGCAATGTGTTCTGTCCCTCTTCTGAGTCTCTATTTATTTAACTATGAGAATAGAAAAGGACTCTCATTTGGGAAAGGGCAGGAGAAATAAATGAATTCATTCTGAAGTCCTATCAGTATTTTTACAGCTGTTTACTCTATCAGAAAATATAACAATTTTTTTCATATAAATGTAAGAAGGAATCCAGCTGTCTTTACAGCATTTTGATCTGCTAAAAACTGAAACTACGTGGTCATATAAACATAAAAAGAAAGCCACTGTTACATTGATTCTTGTCCTACAAGTTAGGTTATTTGTTCCTTAGGGAAAAAGGAACAAAATGTCTTTTCCCAATATGATTTGGACTACATTTATCAGTACATTTGGAATCATGGGTATTTTTGTTTCCACCCCTTATAAGTGTGCAAGAAAGTGAAAAATCCATCTGGATAGAGAAAATTCAAAAACTAATGCATAAACTTATAAACCAGAAACAGATTTGCTTAAATGATGGAATTTGGCAGCTTTCACATTCTTTCCTAAAACACTATAAAATGGCAAAAATTCAATAGAGTGATGAATCAGAAATAGGATACAAACCCAGACATTGATTCTGTCATGTGATACTGATAATACTCAAATATTTCAGACTTCTTCGCTGTGAATTGCCATATGGCCTAAATACTGCTATAGTCACAAAAAGTCACTGAACAGCTTAATACTGGGTAGGGGAGGGGGAAATTAAAAAGGTTTTTGTGTTCAAATAGGAGGTTATTTTACTCTCATACAAACACTGGTATCTCAACACTTTTAGAAACCATTGGTATGGCATTTCTTTACTCTTGACCACTGTTGCTTTAATAGGATCAAGAATATGTCCCTTAGGGAAGGAGGGACTTCAGGAAGTCTCTAGTCCAACCTCCTAGTCAAAGTGGGATCAGCTCTGAGGTCAGCTCAGGCTGCTCAGAACTTTGTTCAGTTTGAGCTTGAAAATCTCCAGAGCAGACTGTACAATCTACCCAGCAGCCTGTCCCTCTGCTCCGCTGTCCTCACAGAGAAAAAGGTTTTTACTTTTACCCTGCCTGAATCTCTTTTTTTACCTTAGTCCCACTGCCTATCATCCTACTGTGAGGCACCACTGTGAAGAGCCTGTCTCTGTCTTCTCTTCCTTCTAGGTACAGGCAGGCTGCTGTCCAGTCCCCTGAAGCTGTCCCTTCTGGAGTCTGAAGAAGCCCAAGTCCCTCAGTCTCTTCTCCCAGGGCATCACTGCCATTGCCATATTGATCATCTTCCACTGAACTTGCTGCAGACTATGGATGTCTTGTTCTGGGAGGCCAAAGCTGGATGCAGCATGGTCTAACAAGTGCAGAGTAGAGGTGGATGATCATTTTCAATCCATTGATTCAGTTTCTGTTCATGCATCCCAGGAGCTGTTGGCACCTTTGCTGCCAGGGCTGACTCATGCTCAGCTTGCTGCTCACCAGGACCCCCAGGGCCTCAGCAGCAGAGCTGTACCCCCCAGCCAGTGTCCTCCTTCACAGGGGAAGGACTTTGCATCTTCCTCTACTTCCTCTACTGAATTTCAGCAGGAATGTTGTCTCATTCCATCTACAAACACAAATACCCCTTCTTCACAATAGTTTGGTCAGTCCATTTTTCGTCTTGGTCACAGATCACCAATGATTCCCCATCTCCTTTCCACTTGGGCTCGCTCTGTGAAATGGCCAGCTTTTGCTAGGGGTAAAATTATTACCCCTGGAATTTATGCATTTCTGGGACCTGTTTTATTTAAGCAAACCTCAGTATAGCTGTCTCAGAAAACCCAAAGAGCATATAGGTGCAGGTGACCAGCAGTTCTGCTGAGCAGAGTTATTTCCCGGATAAGAAGTGTGAAGCTTTAAAGGCTGTGCTGTGGAGCGTGGGATTAGTCACTTGCCAAGATAATAGGTCTGACTCTCCATGGTGCTACTCCAGCTGCACTCCTTCCTGTGCATACCCATTGTAACAGCTCTTAAAACTGAAGTCACACAGCAGTGAATCAGGCCTGGAAAGCTTAAGAAAATAAGGAATGGAGGTGTGGTGGGAGGTTAATTTCCCTCCTACAATAATCTGCAACAGTGAAAGCAGCAGAACTACCTTTTCTCTTTTTTTTTTTTTTTTTGACTGAAAGAAGTGTAATCTAACTCTCAATTTTCTGCACAAACCAGAAGTGTTAAGGTTAACAGCTGCTTGTAAAAAGTTCCTAGTTTGTAGCATAGAATACCTTCTTCTAACTTGTTTTCAATGACAATTATCACTGATGAAATATGCAAAGAGGAAAATAAGAAGAGAAAAATAGGGAAAATAATATCCAATGAAAGCACATACTTCAAAGCACCCAGAATTAAAAAAAAAAAACAGACCCACATTTGACCATATATCTGTACAATAAAGAAGAATTTATCTTATTTTTCCTAAGTTGATGTGACACCATTGTTATTCAAGGATCTGGAATACAGTTCTAAGAGTTTCATTTCTGTGGTGTGACAAATCAGATCTCATCTATTTCATTTAAAATAAGTAAGCATTTGTTTGGGGGATTTTTAGTAATGCTGAAGAAAAAGAAAAACCATATTTTAAACAAGTTCTTAGCTTACTTTTTTGCTTATTATTTTTCTTTCTTAACCCTGATTTTTATGATAAATACATGACAATGTGACAGTAAGCAGCTGACATTAAAGCTAGAAGTTTCTAGCAAACTGTTTATGCTAATCTGTAGGGAACATGGTGGACTACTGAAAAGTTTCTCTTGGGTTTTTAAATATATTGAAGGAAGATTATGATCAGAAGCCTTTTAGTTCAGAAGAAATGGGCTTATATGTTGGCAGATCTATTTGATATTATTTAGGGAGTAATAACCTCTCTACATTTCCAGAGCTTTATGCTCAATAGTACTCTAGAACAGTACTAATTTCTCTGCTGCATTGGCAAGTTATCCGGTCTCAGCAAAAAGAAATGCAGTATGAAACTGATGAAAAAAGCTGCATAATAGTTTGATTTCTGTATAATTGAGTTTCCCAAATCTGTCCTCAGATGTTAAAGCACAGCTCTGTTTAATTTGCAAGAGCAAGACAGAGACACACATATCTGAACAAAAATCAGCACACACTGTTTAATTCCTTCACAAATCTGCTTAGTACATTGACATCATTATTCTATTACTCTATTATTACTCTTTGCTGGGACAATTTCCCTGACACAACTTTCCCCTAAAGGGTTTAGCTTCCCTGATGTAAAAAGGAGTCCAGACTCAATATGTAATTTTGATCTTTAGTTCTGTGTTTTGCAAGAGAAAATGGAATTGTGGCAGCAATACCAATAGCAAAAGAGTGAACTGTCTGTGATCTGCCTTCCAGCAGTAAAGCAAACCTGCTCCTTTGCTTATATCATTAGCAGTCAGATTTATCATTGTTGTGTTTAATGTTATTCAATAATAGGTCCCCAGAGTGCTTTACAGGCACAAATAGAAGGAGGTCACTGCCCCAGATAATTTTCATTTAAAATCATTCAGATGGAAAATAGGAGAAGAGCTATCTGCAAGCAGAGTCGAGCAATACTACAGCTGGTCAGGATTTTGGGGAGGAGGAGGCAGAGAAAGGGAGTGCAAAGGGGTTTAAGGAGGGAATTAGCTTAAGGAAAAATAAGAGAGGGCTGACTAGGAGGACTTTTCCAGGGAGTAAAAGTAAAGGGGGCACAGACAGACTGAAATTTGCGTGAGAGGGTGCAAATGACAGGAGGGCAGAGTGGAGCCTACCAGTGCTAGGGAACACCTGAAACTTCCTAATGTCTGATTCCTTGTCTCACCAGCTGGGTTCTCTCACCAACTCTTCTGCACCTTTTGATCATTTCCTAGAGTGGTCATTCAAGGCACATCACCTAAACCAAACCCTCAGAGCAGGTATGGAAAAGGAGAAGACTCAACAAGATCAAGAATGTACCAAAAAGGCAAGGACAGCTAAGCATACCATCAGGAAAAGCCTTTCAGAGTTTAGGTGAGAAAAAGAAGTGTAGCTTCTCATTCATTGCACATCTGGATTTGAAAAGCCCAAGCAAGTTGGACCAAGCACACTTAATGCTTCTTCTTCCTGGCGTGAGGTAACCTAGGAAAGGAACATCCTCTACAAAGTGAGCAAACTCAGCAGATCAGACTGCACCACTCACTAACACAAACAAATTTTTCTAAAATCTCAATCAATTCCTCCATAGGATTGCTAGGGAATTATTCTGAAAGCTCAAAAAGTAGTCATTCCAAAGCATACTTAGGGATCACCCCCTGGTTCATGCATGTAGGTTTATTTAAAGAATAAACCTTTGTTTGAGAGAACGTGAATAGCAAGTCCTAGATCTTCTATTACAGTAAATTTTACATATTACTTAAAAATGCAAATTAACTTGTCAGTCTCTGATCATGTATATTAGAAGGAAGGTGCAGCTGCTCGTAGCCTGCACCATTGTTAACACAAATCTGTCACTGATAATGATAATATGGGATAAAGTATTTTTCTGACAATCATCAGAATGAATAAAGGTATTCCATAGCCACACTGTATCATAAGTTTTTTATTGAGATCCACATAAATGATTTTTTAACAAGAATTCAGTTTTAAAACCATTTGTTGGAAACAAAGCATGATTCAAACTGTACTAGTGCACTGAAAATAACTTGTGGAATGGAGACTTCTGCCTGTAATTAGAGTGAGGGGAAGCCAACGCATGAAATGTGCTGAAAAGTGTTGCTCTCTCATCTCATGCTTCTCATTAGCTTTGACCCTCAGAGAACATCCCAAATAGCAGCTCATTGGCTACTTACTTTTGTTGTTAAAAAAAATTTAAAGAGTAATTATGGATCAGGAATTACACTCTTCCCTTCCCAAGGGAGCAGTTGAGCAGGTAAAGTAGAGCTTTCTAAAAAGCTCTTCTACCATCAGCCTTGGTGTCAGTGCAATGCTGTAACCAGATTAATGGCAAGACCACATGCATCAGCTTTTCTCCCAACTATCTCTACATTCAAATGTTTAATCAATTTACTTTATACAAGCTGACTGATTGAGGCTACATTAGAAACCATTTTCATACTCATTTCATGCCTCTTTGGTGAAAAAAGATGTCTCCTCCTCAAGCATCACCTGTCAGCTCCGTTTGTATTGTGCTTTGTACATGCTTAATTAGCTCATCTCAGACAGCCTGGGAGAATTGAGAAGTTGCTGTGACACTGAGCTCCTTGAGCAACAGCCCTTGGAAATGAAGATGGGGATGTTACTATGGAGACAAGGGGAGTCAGAGTTCCCTCATGTCCCACTCACACAGTGCCATTGCTGGATCTCTACAACGTAATAACTTGGAGTTTAGTGGTGAAAGTGGTGATGCTTCATTAATGGTTGGACTTCATGATCTTAGAGGTCTTTTCCAACTTCATGATTCTCTGATTCTATAACAGAGGAGTTTCTTGGTCTGTCTGAACATCTGAAGGGTGAAAGAGCCCTCAAGGACTGAGATGCAGAGGCTGGTTCAGGTGACTGTAGTTTGATTGCACGAACACCCAAATAGGTGGTTTCCCTTGGCTCACAGCACAATATTTCTGATCCCAGATAGCACCCTGAAATGTGGAATAGAAAGTCGATTTCCAATGAAAGACATCACAGAAGTTATGAGAAGGTATGGTTTAGGAAAATACCAGTTTACAAAATTAAACTACATATATTACAGACAACAGGCTTGCCTCAGTCCTTCCATTTTCTCTTTTATTTGATATTTTTATGCTGTGTGTTTTTACAGTGACTGGTCTGTGCTTAAAGAGCTGAGTTTTATTTACACCAGGCATTTAAAAAACTAATCTCCATTTTTTCCTCATACTATGAATTATGATTCTTGAAAAAATTGTAATGGAATTCAAAGTATTTTAAGAAATGCCTAAATTGGAGAACTGTTAGCGGTTTTTATTGGAAGCTGTTACCCAGGTAAAGAGGCTGAATATTTGCAACTGCATCCAGGAATTACAGCTGGTTCTCACTCTCACTTTGAAAATTTAAGATGCTTCCTGAAATTACAGCTAATTGTAAATTTCCTGGTGAACACAATTGTTTCAGGGTAATGGAGGGTTGCATGGAGACAGTTGCACACAAAGATTTATTTGCATAATCTATGTAATCACTGAGCAAACTGCAGTCCTAAGGCAGAGAAGTGTTATCTTCTGGGTCCTTCTTTATTTTTTTGGTAGATCAGTGTGGGAATGGTGTAGAAGGGAATAGAGAATGATCTATACGTACATTTACAGTGAGAATTTCCAATCCTTTCTGTAGCAGGACGACATATTGAGTTAAGGTTCTGATACTGGTATTTTGCTAACACTTTTGTGTTTCTCCTTCAGAGACATTCAGAGGTCCAGGTCTTGCTACCAGTGGGGGCAGCCCCTTATCTCCACTTACTTTCAGTTCACGTTCCCAGACATCTGAGCAAAATTTGCCCAAGTCAAATTTTTCTGTGTGATAGAAAGAACTGGGACAGATAACACTAAGCAGCCAGAAAAAAACAAGGAAAAATTTCAAGTGATCTGAAATGAACCTCTGAGCAGCTGGACAATGTTTTCAAAGAGATGCAATGATTGCTTATAGAGTATGGAAATGAACAGGGCAGTAACAACAAGCTGCATATCACTCAAGTGTCAAGTGAAACAGTGAAGCAAATCGTAAGGTCAGAGGCTGAGCTGAAACTCAGTAAAGTACAATTAAAAGAGAAAATCGGCCAAAAAGGCAGCAAAAAAACAGGCAAAAGGTTGTGACAGAAAGCACACAGAAGTTTTTGTGCAAGGGGAACACTTTCTGTAGATTTTGTCACCTTGGCTTTTGCATGATGAGCTGGAAGCATGATCCACCTGCGAGAGGATTTGGGTTAGAGACGTTCTTATCAAACATTCATCAAAGTCTATGGGAAATAGGGCCATTAACTATACTTCCTTGGATAAAGCAGGGAGTTTGCAGACTCAGCGAGGCAACTGGGCAAAGGTGGGAGCTGCAACATGACCAGAATTAACGGAACCTGCCTGGTCACACACCAGGAATGGGAGAAACAGAGAATAGAGTGTTTTCTTCTTTATGCTAAAAAGCCACAGAACTGCCAGCAGGGCCATTTGAGTGTTGTCAGCTGTTTATGGTCATCCAGTGGATAACAAAAGCAAGACCTGAAAGAAGAAAATGCCAAAGGAATTGAAGCTTGGGGCTCTGTTTCTATTCCCTGGCTGGTAAAATTGCCAACTGACAGGTGGTAACTCACAGCAACCAGGAAAATTTATTGAAGATACAAGTTAATAATTACAGTGGTACACCATGCCTGTAGCTTTGGGACAGACTGATCTGCTTTCTTTCTGTCCCTTTCAAGACAGACCACAGAAATCCACATCCTGCAGTTATGTCCAGGGCCTTATTCAACCAGCTACTCAGCGAATGAAGCATATCTCTGACTCTGATTGAGGGCTCTGCCTTACCCTCCACGATGTCAAACTTATGACTGTGCAGGGAATGAGTTGCACTTCTATCTTTGAAGATTTCTGTCCCTCATATGAATATTTTTCTGTTCAAGATAGACTGCCTTATTTTCATGTCAGATGCACTTCTTAATAATATAACTTTCTGTGCTGCTATTAGGATCATCACATCCCTAAATCTTTTTCCAGCTTCATAGGCTCTGAAACTCCTATTTTTCACAATTTGTTTCAAAAGAGAGGTATTTTTCAGTCTATCACTTAACTTGATTAATGTCTCATTTTTCTTTGACAGCACAATGTGTATTATCATTATGATTTTCATGATCTACTTAGGAACTCAAAGCAATGGGGGTTTTTTGCGCTCTCACAAGTACTTCTCTTTGCCAAAGCCCAGATGAATTAGGCCTAAATTAGGAACTTAGTCACTACTGGAGATTGATGCAGCCCACCTCACACCTAAACTGACCCTTCAAAGTACCTTGATTTGTGAAGGGAACCTAAAGAGATCATCAGCCTGATGGTGTGGGTGTATCAGTTATGTGTATAGAGGTAAGTGGGAAGGACCATAGTCTTTCTCTTCTCACGGCAAAATATTAATTCTTTGTTCTTGTTCATAATGACAGTTAATTTACTTTGCCTTCAATGACAGTTAATTCCATTTGCCTTCTTTTTATAAAATATACCGCAAGTAACACACTGTTCAACATACAGATTTGAAAATCTAATATCAGGTGTTCAATGTCAAATTATGGCTTGCATTACCAGACCCTATACCGCAAAATCTTGCAATATGTTTAATTTATTGTATTTTTACTAGCCCAGAATTAGCAAGAGGTGGAAAATATCTAACTTACAAGTAAGTATGTACAAAACAAGTTTGTAAAGCTGGAGTGTTATCTAATGACTTTTGGCTTACATGCATAAAATGCCCAATTTTTACTTTACTCTTTGTAACTCTTGTCTAACTGTATCTCATTGTGTTTTGACAGATAAATAACTAAAAATAAGGTAACAACACATTTGTTTTTGAGCTCTGTAACATCTGTAATGAGCACACTCTTGCACAATGGTAAATGCTTTGACTTTGATTCCAATCCTGACCCTTCCCTATTGCTTGACAAAGTCAGTCCTAGCACTACTCTCTTTCTTCCTGCTGCTCTGATCTTTGTTTGATGTTAAAAATTGCCTGAATTGTGTCTAGGTTTTCTGAGCACTAAGGAATCAGGGTGGCATAAAGGGCTCATTTCAAAACATGCAGTGAGGTGAGTCACACTCCAATCATTGCAGAGCACAACCAGTCTTGTTTGGAGGCGATGAATAGTGAGAGCAGGAGAGATGCAACTTCCCTACAGACCAGCACCAGGAGAAATCTCCTTTAACTGTATTGATACAGTAAATATCTCCTTGCTTTTTGGTTTTACATTTCTTTTGAATCTTTCCAGTTCCTCACACAATTGATTTAAAATAGGTTTTGTTTGGAATCAAGAAAGTTTCCTTTTTCCTCCCTTCTGCTTGTCCCACACCATCAATCTTTCATGCTGCCAACAAACCTGGTAGCCCTTCACTGATTTACTGAGAAATAAATTTACATGTCCTGTTCTTGGAATTAAAAGGAAGCAGGAATCCAGAGTTTCAGGAAAGAATGAACAGAATGAATGGAAAACAATTCCCCCCTCTCCCCTAGGAAAACCCTATAAATCAGATCATGTTCCTTCAAAGGTACATTCTCCTTTCCTGATAACTTAATTTCATCCCAAATAATTGGCTTATGTGACCTAGTAAATTATCAAAATGGGAGAAGAAATCTCTACAGCCAGTGAATGAAGTCAAACCACCTTGAAGGCAAGGTTCCAAAGAGTATGTTTTGTTCTACAGTGCACACATGATCTGACTTTTCCTATTTATTGGGGTGAGGAAAAAAAAGTCCCCAACTTTCCATTGTTGAAAAAAAATTACTCTGGAATGGAGACACTCTACAAGATAAGGTGTGTCTGGGGTCCCCATTATCTCCTCATGCTCCTTTGCCAACATGATCAGCTTCTTCCTGCTCTTGCATAAGTAACTTCTGAATCAGGGATGCTGCATCTTTATGGATCCTCAGCTCTAGCTGAGCCAGTTGCACTTGCATCTGCTCTGTGGGCTAATGGAGAAGGAGGGCAACCCCAGCAGTTACACACCTTGTGTGCAGCCTTAGATGCTGGCCCACTCTAATGTGTAGCCCAAAAATTGAGCTGGGAAAGAAACACATTCATATGTCCTGATACCAGGGAAAAGAAGAGATGTGTGTCACCACAAGCTCATTCACTGTAGAAAGGGGTGAACAGTGAAATCTTCCAACTTAGAGGAGGTACAAAGCTCTTCTGAGTAGTAAGATTTGTCCTTGTAGCAAGTCCATAAGGACCTCACAAATGTGAGTGAGTGAGTGAGTGAGTGAGAAAAAGTTTCAAGTGAACTTCAGTCTAGATTAAGGTAAATTGCTTAGAAAAAAGTAATCAAAATTATGCCAGGATTACACTGTTTTTAACTGACAAACGGCAGTTTAGGAGAAGTATTATGGTATCATCACTGGCAGCTATCTCAAACCATGGAGTCACTCTGCAGCAGCAGATAAATGCCCCAAAACTGTTGGGTATCACCAAGAGTGGTATTGAGATGAAGACTTGGTGTAATGACATTATGAGTAATACCTGTGTTTTTGGTTATCCTACCACAAGTTGAACTAGTGATGATAAAACAAGCACATAGGAGAGCAAGCAAAATGGTCAAAGAACTGTAGAATCAACCACAGGGAACTGTACAAGGAACAACTAAGAAGTCTGGGATTTCCCATTTCAGAGGAAAAGGATGAAGCAGATATTGCTGAGATTTACTAAACCCTGAAAGTGATTGATTTACCAACCAATTGATAAAGTGATTGATATATCAACTCTCTGAGAAGTAGAGTAAGGGAACATCAAATAAAGTTGGATGGATGTCAACTTAAAGCACATAAAGTGTTGTATACAGAGTAGAAAAGGAACTTCTGGAGCATGTTGCAAGATGAGGGTTGGTAAGGGTTGTTATCAACAGCTCCTAGAGGTATTAGGCAAATTCACAGTCTAATGCTTAAGGGAATGAATAAATATGCAACCTTTTAACTTTCCTGATCCTGAGTGCTGGGAGAAGCATGGAAGTCTTGGTCTGTCTATAAAGGGCAGGCTCTGATAGTCTCCTTAAACAATATCACCTAATGCCATTTTTGGAAATAGAGTACAGGAGTAGCTGGAACTCCTACCCGGCCAGTTAAGACATTTATTATGTACTTAAACTAACTGAAGACATCCCCAAGTACATCAGCCCCTCATGCACTCCTAATACTCACTCCCTGTGCTTCTGAGGTCCTCACTCACCTCCAAAGAGGTACCAACTCACTGGCTCAGATCCTCACCTCACAATGTGATATCTGTTATGGGCAAGAGCCTTGAAGTGTAAAGGGACCAGGCAGTCATGTTCAATGTGTGTGAACAAGCATCTTAAAATGTGTGCTAAGCTGGTTTTCATTCTGGGAAGGATGTTGCTGAGGCATTTTCCCATAACAGACTATAGAGGCTTGAACAGCCTAGAGACAAGGACATGGACAACAGTGATTGCAGACAGTTATTTTGTACAGATACGTACAGTTGTGTATTGAAACTCCAGCTACCACAAGCTAAACAACCCTCTCCCCTATTCTTTAAACAATACAATTTCAGACTGTTAAACTTGTGAAGTATGCCAGGTAAGTGACAGAGAAGGCAAAGATTACTGGTTCTTTCTGCAAATTGCCCCCTCTGAGCCAGAGAATAATATATTGTAGTCCTCCTTAATCAAAAACCTATCAGGCAGTCCAGATACACTCTTTGACACAACCAATCTGAAGGCAAACCCTGCTGCCTTTTCCTCTCTAATGTGTTTTGCCTTATGTGATTCGTCTTATATTGTGTTGACTAAGTAAGATGGAAAAAAAGTCAAATTCCTTTAAATTACATCTATTTGTCTTACGTTCTGTATATCATGTTTTATTTCACTTGCAAGAATGGAAAATACTTGAATAAAATTCAATCCATTGTGTAACTGTAGGAATTGCCATCAGAAACAAGAGACAGTAAAATAACATAAATTTATACTCAAACCTCAAGAGGAAATAAAAGTCATGTACCTCTAGGAAACACTTCAAATGCCAGCTCTACTAAAAAGCAATATTTACTTGTGTGAAGAGAATCTTTTGGTGCTGGATTAATCAGGACCTCAAACATTTGTAAGAACATATCCCAGTATCCTAGATCATCTTGCATGGAGACAGCATAACCTGAACCTATGACAAAATATACCTCTGTCTGCAGTCCATCTGGAGCCAGCATGGATATCCACACAGACCCTTGAGTTTCTGCTCTTGAACTCATCATATGATATAATTCTTTCAGAATCACTTTATCCAACATTTTCTAGCCAATAATGGCAGTACAGAATGGCTGCAATATCAGATAGTGTGTGTGGCTACTGAGTTTGTTGTTATTTTAATAATATGTAGTCCTCCAACAAGATGGAAGCTTTGTGTACATAGCACAAGATCAAAGGTATTGCTTGATTTGAGACAGGATTAGTATATAAAACGGGGAGTAAACAAGGCAAAATAACAAATAACAAACATCCTGGAAGAAAAAAATGCAGTGGCCCAGATTCATGATTTGTCATTTTGTTTTTGTTTATTCTGTTTCATAAAAAAGAATCCCCATGAATGGCCCTATTTTGGCAGAGAATTATTCTTCTATCCTGTAACACGCACAATAGTATTAACTCCCTATGTTCATATCCATCTTTCATCAAAAGCTTCTTAAAGCTGTCCATTAAAACTGTTCAGTACAATCCTCACTCAGCTGAAGTCCAGCTTTAGCAAGGGTCACATACCAAGGCAAACTTTTACTAGTTAGTACGTCATGTACTCTAAACTGTTGGAAGCATTTTTCACTCTAATTGAAATCTGCCATAATTTTTATTGCATTGCACAGGTGTACACTCCTGAAAGTAATCCCAGAGGTCCCATTCCTTTTACAGAAGCTATTTGTAGACATAGACTCAGTTTTTGTGAGAAAGGTGGGCATTGCCTGTTCAAAAAAAAACAGTGTACAAATACTCTTTCTCTTGTTAAAGGCAGCATCTTCCTTCCTCTCATTGTCCCATCAATTTCAACTAAACTGCACCATGAGGGACTCTGACATGAATAATGGTAGATTTTAGCCTTTTTCTAGCAAAGCACTCTTTGCTACTTCCAGAACTGCATAAATAGGTTGTTTTGCAGTTAAAAATGTTAAATAAATTAAGTAGGCTTTTAGCAACGGAGTAGAATCAGAAGGTTTTGGGAGGCATTATTTTTATACTACAGGAGTAATATCAAAAAAACAGAGACTACTGATGTTTGCATATACTTCCTGGCTTTCAGATCCAAAGATAGAATGGTTCTTACAGAACCAGAGTGTAAAATCAGCTGTATTTCGTCCTTCCATTCCAGGATGTTACAGGTTTCAGACATAAGGAAATCCATGATTAAACCTGGCTCACAAAAATTTCAATTAAAAGCTTCTTCAAATCACCATGTGGTTTCTTACATTAAGGTTTGACCCTGTAATATTAATAACTCTACTGAAGCTTCTGCATATGAGTAAATTAGAAGAGTTTTCAGCTTTTTCAGCTTTATAACTTGAAACAAGTATAACCTGTGTATCTGTGCAGTGGAATGAACCACTGCATGGATACAGCTGTGTCAGTATAGACCACTTTGCACTTTTCTGTAGTTTTTTATTTTTTTACCATGAAATCACTTTCAACCACACTTGGTCACATTATTTATAAAAAAGGAATGACACAGGGAAAAGCTGATCTGTGGTATCTCTTGTGCAGCTGCCCTTTAAGACACAAACTATATTCAGAAAGATTCAGACCAACATTTAATCCAATAAACAGGTCTTTTTCTTGTACATTTATATATAAAATATGTATGTTTGTTTATCTGTGGAAAATCTGATTTTCTCTGTAACTTGCAGTACTATTTATGTTCATGTATCTTAGCAGAACTCAGTGCACTTCTCTACCTTGAATACAAAGCAAGAAACTTGTTTAACAATACAGTGATTATTTTGGGAAAGTGCTGTCTGCAGATAAAGAATTTTCAAGGTAATACAAAGTCAAATTAGATCATCAGCTACTCACATCCTGGTAGTTAACTATCAAATGCTGAAATTCTAATTAAATTCTTTGTGGTTATACTATACTTATCAGCCAGTCTAATATGATTTGCTTCAATGTTTTCGTTGATAATTTAAATCAGCTTTTGTAGGATGTTATGCACTTTACTGAAACACTAATATTTGCTGCATCTTAATAAAATAATTCAACTAAATGTCAGTGGTATTCCTGAAAAAATAATTGTTTTCTCTAGGAAGGAGACATATTAAATAAATTGCACACCTGCTAATGCATTTATTTTAAAACACAACGACAAAGAGAAAATCAAGTGGGCAGTACTTGTAAGCTCTTTAATGGACTGGGTTTCGTCTCCATTTTTCAAGTTAATGAACAATTTAGACGAAAACATTGACTCATCACTGCTAAGATTTGCATAGGACACCTCTACGAGAGAAGTACTGAACAATGAAGAGACCAGGCTTGCTGATCAGAAGTTCTTCTAAAGAATATTCATAGGATTTATACTAATGACTGTGATGAATTTTTCCTAGTGGTTTAGAAATATTAAAATAATTTTGAATTCCAAAACAAAGGTCACTGAAGTGCAAATCCTGTTGAAAGTTGTACAGATGTAGATTATCCAAACTTGCTTTGTTTGGGCACCTTTTGAAGTTCTTTTAACCTATTCAATAGACTAGAGAGGACTATGAGCAGTGGTTTAGATCCAAATACACATAGGAACAGATTTTTCCTACAGATCTAGCTATCCCAGAGGTCTGTAAATATAAACGAGATTGCCAGGCACCAAAGCAGAACAAAAACAGCAGGACAAAACAGCTTGTAGTGTGAACTGCAATTAAATAAATTTGTAGTAGAGAGAGAATGGCTTTCACATGGAAGTATAAAAAGTCCCCTGTAGTTCCCAGAGTGGATTAAAAAAATAACTCTTTGATGAGTATCATTAAATGTTGTGGTTCTCTAATCAAAATTGCCCTGGATCTGCAAGAGGCTTTTCTGCAAACAACACTGGAATAGCTATTTCTTCAAATATTTTGAATACTATATACCTCCATTTTCTGAACGAGGTGTTTTCTGGCAGAATAAATTTAATAAAAAATGTTTTGACTGTGAGATTGCTTCACTATAATTCTTTCACTTACACAACATGAAAATTTAAAAGTTCTTAATTTTAAACAGTCACAACTGAAAGGAGCAGATTAGATCTTTGGCTGGAGTAAATTGATGTAGCCACATGAAATGGATGAGGCTAAACCTCCTTCTTATGTAAAAAAGATCTGTCTCTATACCTCAACATGCAGCAAGTTCAGATTATACACAGTTTCAGCAAACTCCTATTGAGATGCAAATTACCCGTGGGATGTGGGAGAAGGGTAGGAGAGAGGCACTTTACTCTCACCTCCGCTCCCATCCCCACGTACATTGAGGCATGCAGGTCCCCATCCCAATCAGTCCTGCAGGCAGCTCTGGCATTCAGTCAGGAAACATGGAAACACACTGACTCCTGTCTCTCTTCTTGGCTCCTGAAGTCTTGGGGAACCCACTCCTTTAATGAGCACACCCCAACATTTGTATCTCTCCTGAGCAGTGTAAAAGATTCTCATTTTCTCTGTGTGTGATGGTGGCATTCTCCAAACTGTTATAGCCCATCAGGCACAGCATTGCCAGCTGGGCCAGGGAGGGGGTTGTCCTGCTCTGCTCTGCACTGCTGCTCTGCTCTGAGTCCTGCGGGCAGTTTTGGGCACTGCAATATAGGAAAGACATTAAGCCATTAGAGAGCATCCAAAGGAGGGCAAAAAGGATGGTGAAGGGCCTTGAGGGGAAGCTGTATGAGGAGGAGCTGAGGGCACTTGGTCTGTTCAGCCTGGAGAAGAGACTGAGGGGAGACCTCCTTGAAGTTAAAACTTCCTGGTGAGGGGAGCACGAGGAACAGGCTGTGATCTCTTCTCTCTGATGACAGTGACAGGACCTGTGGGAACGGCATGAAGTTGTGTCAGGCACATGGTGTGAGTCTTGGGGATGGTCCAGTGCAGGCCCAGGAACTGGACTTGATGATCCTTGTGGGTGCCTTCCAACTCAGCTTATTCTGTGATTCTGTGAAGGTTTGTGCAAAGGAAGGCAGAAGGACCTCATCCCTTGCCTGCCCTGTGTGACTACCCCACAGCTGAAGGGATGCAGACGGCTGGACACCAGGCAGGTGGATACTGGGCAGGCACTGCAAAACTGCAAACTGGCAAGTGCACAGCACAACAACAGGGAACAGAGAGTAGAGCTGAGGATGGCTTGGAGCTGGGAGTAGTGAGGGCAGGTTTAGGACACAGAAAGGGGACGTTGAAGTGTGAAAAGCACTGGACCATCAGGTTATTAAGTGTTGGGTGTTTATGTAGTGAAGAGAGTCTTACAGCAGGGAAAAGGATTTATCACCTGAGTGTTTAGGACACCAAGCTTCATTAATTCTCGTCCTCATGAAGGGAGGAACTTGTTTTACAACATTTACAACATTTCTAATATCTCTTATCCGGTGGAGGAGTGGCAGGTAACAAGTACTTCTTGAAGTTGTTTTCATTATCTCTCTTTGAGGCAAGCAAGTAATTCCTTCAAGCTTAACCTCTGCCAGGATTAATTTGGCCAGTCTAGACTGGTTGTCCGGTACCAGGAGCAGATGCAAAACTGTACAGGGTAGAACGAAAAATAATCATTACATACAGGGGAGAAGAACTGTGTTTGAAGTGACCTGAATGAATACTGAATTCTTTTCTTTCCATGCCACATGAAGAACACCACGCATAAGGATTATACAGAGAGTGATTCCTTTAAAAAAATAAAATCAACCCGCTTGATAATGTCTTCTTGTTTCACAGTATTTAGGCTTTTATCACAGTTAGTTCTTAGGGGCTTGGAATGTTTGTCTTCATACCAAAGCTGAATCACAAATAAGGGGATTAGAAGTCCTCAGTGCTGCAAAAGATTCACATTGACAGGAGATGCATAAAGGATGAAGCAAACTGTGCAGCTGAATCACCAGTCAGTGCAGCAGCAGAGTGCTTCCATCAACATGTGGGTGCTCACTGATTTGCACCAAGGAGCCTGCTCTGCACTGCACAGAAACTCCTGCACACCACAGGCTGTCACACACAGAGACCCACACCGTTTGGGGCTAGGTAAATAGACACAGACTCGAAAGATGTGTGAAAATATAGGACAATCCCAGTATTCCTAATATTTCTGTACCATCTGGAAGGTCAAAATTTACTGGGATTGATTTTACAACATAAATTTTGCTTAGGTGTTCTGTAAACAGTGTGGAGGTTAATTTTACATGGATTTGGATGTGGAAGATAAAGTTAGGTGTTTCTCTGTCTAATGGGGGATGAAAACATTCAGCAGTGTTCTCTTCAGCATAAGCATAGGTATGCTTTCCTTGGCAAAGGCTGATCTTTACATAATTTTTAGGAATCTCATGTCTTGTAGATCTCTTGTCCTCTACAGTTAATATTGGCCAGCAAATTAAACAGCCAGTCACAGGTCCCATTGGGAGGTGGATGCATAAACTCATTTACCAGTGTATTGTCACTGAAGCTTCATCTCTTCATGATTTTAACAAAATTGGATCCTTGCACCGCTGGTGCTTGCCATCATGTGGAACCCACACAAGCCAGCATACAGTGTGGTGTTTTCTTTATTAATGTGGTAGCAGGAGCAGTGAGAGTTTCAGAACAACAGAACCATGGCTGATGTATGCCAAAGAGCAACAGTCGGATGCTTCCCCTGTTGAAAGACCTTTTTCAAGGGACTCCAGCCAAAACCCTGAGCATTGGCTCCTTCTGGCTTGGCCCCCGTTCACCTAACAGCTTGTGTGAAGAGCACCCCTTCTGCTCAGCTGGCAGAAGCCTCTAGAATGGGCAAAAAATGGGCAAAAGGCCCCTCTTGTATCTGCTTTTCTCTTTCCCTGCTAATACAAGTGTCAGACATGTCCTCAGAGGAACAATCATCTCCTCTGAGCTCACCCATTTCCTCTGAGCTCACCTGGCTGTAAAAAGAGGAGGAAGTTTATCTCCAGAAATGCATGAATAGCAGTTGATCTTTCCAGCGTCACTGCGAGTGACATACCAGCATCTTTGCTATTGTTTGCTGTTACAGTGCGGATACTGCAACGCGATGTATCAGACAATGAGGCCGTGGAAAGAAATATCTATGGACCGACTCTTGATAGATGTTTCAGAGAGATGTTTATTTCTCCAGCCGTATGGCCGGGGCTCTGCCGAGGAACTGCTGCAATCACGGGACCCGAGGGTCCTTGCCCACGCAGGGGAACACAAAACAACCAATGGGGAACGAGGCTGACCAGGGGCAGGGAAACCCCGTGTCTCCCCTCAGGGCCCCTCTCCCAGGGCTACATGGCAGGGGGGGAGGGCCCAAACATTTCACCCGTTTATTTTTAACAAGAGATTTAAAACTTAACATTCAAAACAACTGGATAAACATGAGAAAACAAGGACAGCTTCAAAACAAAACAAGCCACCCTCCTGACTCTTTAAATGTCCAAACAGATTCTCTGGAACATCTTAAGGCTGACAGAAGGGAGACAGGACTCTCCGAGAATGCTTTGTGGGGAAACTGAGGCAGGAGAGGGTTTCTTCCATTTGTACCTGTTGGAACTCTAAACAACAATAGTTAAATTCTTCCCTCCCCCTCTTCATCCCCTGTTGGGGTCTCCTCTCCTGCCATGGAGCCCTGGGAGAGGGGCCCTGAGGGCACAGACACGGGGCTTCCCTGTCCCTGCTCAGCCTCGTTCCCATTGGTTGGTTTGTGTTCCCTGCGTGGGCAAGGACCCTTGGGTCCTGTGACTGCAGAGTTCCTGAGCTGAGCCCTGGCCATGCGGCTGGAGAAATAAACGTCTCTGAAACATCTACCACGAATCTGTCCATATATACTTCATTTCCACGGGACTCCTGGTTTGATATATGCTTGTTACAGTAATCCCCGCTGCAACAATCCCCCACTCGGCATTGGAAAGGGATTTTTGGGAAAACAATTGGCAAAGGCATGGTTTTGTGAGGGAAACCATGGGTGAAAAAATGGACTGGGAATACACTGGGGGTGATAGGATATAGGGTAAAAGGAAAGCTGGGATTAGGAAAGGGAGACTGTAGAGGGGGGCTAATAATGGAGATATTGTCTAACATGACTACGATTTTTAGCATATATACTGCCTTTTACAGGAACACCATCAGGCCCAGTGACCTCTGCTGCTTGTAACCCTTTTCTACCTTGCACAATTTTGAACTCTACTACCACCTCTCCATCTCCCAAGCTTGGGATGTGTTTTTCAGGGTTATTCTTTTTAATAGCAGTTCTTTGAATGAATATGTCTTGCTGGTTGTCACATCTCATTATAAAACCATAATTTTGTTTAACATTATACCATTTTACTATTCCTAAAACCTTAGCTATGGTGATTTTTTCCTTTTTCCAACTGGCTGCTGTTTTCTGTCTCACTGCATTTTTGCTTTCTCTTTCACTTTCACTCGCTCCTATATTGGAATTGTCGGGGCTGCTCATGCCTGCACACTCTTCCCAGGGTTGCATTCGGGGCCGTGCGGGCTGCGCTGCTCAGCTCCCTGCGTGCCGCCGCCTCTGCTCTCAGCTGTGCTGCCGCTGCCTGGCGCCGCGCCCACATCTCGGCCGGGCCCCCGAGCGATGACTCCCCCGCGCCCTGCTCCAGCGCACGTTTCGTCTGGGCGCGGCTCCACTCTGCTGCCACCGCCGCCAGCCACCACCCGCGCGCCGCCCCTCTCGGTCGGGTGTTCACGGGGCTCGCTCCACCACGCGCTGCGCGCAGCCGTGCGGGCACCGCCAGGTCGCCTCGCTCCCACCGTGCCTCGCTCCGCCACCGACACTGCGGCTCGCGTGGCTCCGCCCGCACGCGGGAACTGCCTCGCTGCTGCTCGCAGAGCGCTCGGTGCACGTGGCCTGGGCTGCACGGTCCCTGCGCCAGGCTTCCCTTCGCCAGGACACAGCTGACATTGCTCAACAGTCTCGGTAATTAAATAATATTCACAAAAATATTCTTCCATCGGCATATATTTTGACTCAAACATTAACTGCGTCCAAACGGTCTTCCAAAAGTCTTTGGTAAGAATTAAATCCCAAGAAACATAGAAAAAGTTCTTAAACAACCATGCCAGGAAGTGTTTCAGTTCTTTTTGAGCTTGAATTAAGCTAAAATTTACAAATTGCTGTTCAAGAATCTTTTCAAGTTTAAGATAAATGCCCTTATGCAGCTCTGAGAGCTAAGAGTCTTCCACGGTTCCTCCATAATCCAGAGAGAATATCCAAACCAGGGCAAGAAGAGAGAGATCTAGAGTGGTTTTTACTCATGAATTTTCTGTCCTTAGGGATCGGTGTCTTGCCAGCACTTCCCCACCATTTGTTACAGTGGGAATACTGCAACACGATGTATCAGACAATGAGGCTGTGGAAAGAAATACATATGGACTGATTCTTGATAGATGTTTCAGAGATGTTTATTTCTCCAGCCGCATGGCCGGGGCTCTGCCGAGGAACTGCTCAGTCATGGGGCCCGAGGGTCCTTCTGCCCGCGCAGGGGAACACAAAACAACCAATGGGGAACGAGGCTGACCAGGGCCAGGGAAACCCCATGTCTGTTCCCCCAGGGCCCCTCTCCCAGGACTACATGGTGGGGGGAGGGCCCCAACAGTTTGCTTTGCATTGCAGGCCACTTTAAAGTCCCCAGATTAATTTAGTGATCTGAGGACATAATTTTGTAGGTAATGAAATATTTTGTAGAGAGATGGCTCCTTCCTGTGAAGCAGCAGAAAACTGTAGTTTGAAGTTTACTCTCAAATGTAATCTACACATAGCTAATGCATACTGGAAGGAAGCCAGTTTTTATTAGGAGCAGAAATCTTCTAACAAGGTGGCATCAAGTTGCAGTTCAGCTTCCTTTTTGTAATAAATTATTGAGACAGCAAAGGAAAAAATAACTTCTCATCTATTCAGGAGAAGAAGAATGCAAAATGACATTGAGGTCAGCCCTCCAATTCCAGTTCAAGCTGCTCTACAAATGGAAATACCGGCTTTGTATTTGCAATTTTACAACATGCAGGTCCGAAGAAGCATACTAGTTACAGTCAAGTGGAATATGATGCCTGTGTGTGATTTGTGCACCCTACAAAATACTTCATAGTGTCAGTTTGACCAACAGCAGGAGACTGGTAATGTCCTGTGTTCTAAATGTGCTATCAGAAATCTGTATAGTCAGCTCAAAAGATGTATATCAGTGCTTGGTATTTAAAAAAAATATATATATCTGAAAACAATTAAACTGCAAGCTAAATTTAGGGGTAAGAGTGAAAACCATAAAATTTAACAGAATACTATCATTGAATTGTAGTTCCTAAAATGTGCTAACAGGAAACATTCTCTGTAGGTATTAAAAAAAATTACCTCTTATTTTGTGACAACATCAGAAATCTTTGCTCAAAGTATAAGAAGCTTTAAAGTGTAAAAGTCAAAGCTATCAAATACAAAATATTGCCAAGGGAGTTTATGTTGCTGTGAAACAGCTAAATAGTTCATATTTACACTTTTCAATACTGAAAGTGTAAAACTTGAAGAAAGTTTTAGGTGACTAAACACTCAGGTAACATTTACCCAATACCAACTCTAATTCTTAGTTAAACACCTTGTTTGTGCGCCAGCCTAGTACCAGATCTGGGGCTAAATTCTCCTCTTAATAATTATGAGCTTGGCAAGGAAGGCATTGAAGAGAGCACAGATTATTTTCATTTTCAATTCAGCAGTTTCCCTGCTGACATTTCTTGCCGTTAGTCACTTCAGGCTTGATTTCAACTCCTATCAACTTAAACCTTCAAAATAGCCTTTAAACAATGTGCAAAAAAAAAAAAAAGTTAAATCCTTCAGAAAGATGCACTCATGCACTGAGAGTGTCTGAACTTGACTGATGGATCGGCAACAAAAATATTAGTTTTACTGTACCACAGGAATGAAAGCTACTGTTGCACTGAACCATCCACACAGCTCCTCACCACACACGCCCCTGAAACAGCAGTGCACTGGAAAAGCAGGAATTGCCTGAGAAACACTAATTTACTTGGTATAAATTTGCTCTGTTTCTTTTATCTTCCCTTTTGGGGCCCATAAGAATTTTTCTTTTCAAAGGTGAGAGAAGGGATGGGATCTGGTGGGCAAGCAGCTCTCTGGCCTTACGGTTTGTTCTCATTGCCCACCGGGTTGCCTGGGCTTGGTCTACTGTGTGCAATTAAAATACCTTTTGCATTGAGAGTTATTAATGTTCCTGTGACATTTCTACAGTATTCATCCTTATAGCGTCTGATTGCCTTACAAGAGACTAGATAATTAAACCCTTACCTGAATTTTGCATGCAGGGAGCTGACAAAAAATACAAAAATTTACTGCTGTGTTGGGAGCTCAGTTTACAGAAGCTGTAACCCTTCCTAGAGGAGACATTTTGATTGTATTTTCTCATTAAGACTGTCAAAGGTGCTTCTACAATTTAATTTTCATTAGTATACCTAGATTAGACAGTCTGTTTTACAGATGAAATTCACAAGGTCTTATTTGGATCAGTAAATGTTTCTTCTGACACACTTTTCTCATCTCCAGCAGAGTCAAAATTAGGCATAGCCTCAACTCCTCACAGGGGGCAGTGCACTATGAAACATAGGACATTACACCCAGACTACTTCCAGAAACACAATTTTTACAATCAGCTTCAGCATAAACATGATATTTACTTATTTTATTTAAGAAATCTGAAATGTAACACTTTTTTTTGTTAGTTATATAGAAAGGGAACAGAATTTGTAAGTGCTTTGCAGGTACAATTACTATAAACAAAGCAAAAATTGCCAAGCCTTGCAAGAGGCCAAAACAATAAGGAGAGATTGCAGGATTTCATTATTCCTTACGAAATAAGAACAGGTTATCAATATTTTAGGTCTTATGAGACTGATTTCAGTTTCTGACTCTACAGCAGAAAGCAGCCTGGAAAAAAACAGCCTTAAATCTAAAACGGCAAACCAAAATATTTTTATTTCCCTTCCTAGGCTTAGGTACTTTATATTCAGATCAGCCAGAACATTGAAGAGCAGTAAATTTCAAATACGAAGTCTTACAGAGGCTCATAATTTGGACAACTGAAACCGAGAACTCTAAATCCAGTTTCAGCACCAGAATATAGAGGATGATACAGGACTCCTAACTGCCCATTACAATGGATGCCTTGAAGTCTATCACACACAGAAACTGTCTCCTTTCACACTCATTACAAATACATGCTGTCTTGAGGTGACTTTATGATGCTGTATCCCCTATCGCCTGCCCTATGCCACACATGAATCCTGTGCCTTTCTGTGCCTTTAAACGGGGTATAGGAGAGCGGGGAGAGAAGCTGGGAAAATTCTTCAGAGCAGTTTTGTATTCAAGGACACGTATACTCCCCTGCATTCTCGCTGCGGCAGAGCCTAGGAAAGAACTTTCCTGCTTTTGCCCAGCTTTTGGCTCCTTTTGTCAAGAGAGAGACGGAGAGTTACAATTCTTTGCTTTTTAGCTAGCCTGTTAGCTGAGGCAAGAACTTTTCCTGGGACAATGGTATTTTCTTCTCCTGGAACTGTTTCAGCTCTACTCTGGTCCAGATCACCATCACCGGGTGGCTCACACCACAGCCCAGAGGGGCCCACGCCGAGCCCAGCTCCGAAGAGGGCAGAGCCACACCTACAAAGAACTCTGAATCTACCCAGGTTTTCCTTCACAGTGAGAGGTTTTATTATCTAACATTATTCATTCTTTTTCTGGTGCCTGCATGCACCCTGCTTGTTAAATAAATAGGTTTTTTTCATTTTCCTCTGAGAAAATTTCTTTCCAAACCAGGTGGGGGAGGGGCTGCTGAAACCTGCCTTCTATCTGAGGGACGTTCATTTTGGATGTTTCCTACAAATTTGTCTCAAACCAGGACACATGCTAAAAGCAGCATTTCACACCTTTGTCTGGGCTGCTTTGTGGCTCACTGAAGGACCATTTACTGCTCTGGTTCTTTGAGTTAAGGTACATAAAAAATAAACCATTACTTGGGGCCCTCAAAAACTGGCAGTTCATCTCAAAATGTTTTAAACCTGCTTTTTCGGAAATCATTCAGCACATCTCACATTTAAACTCTCAAGAGTGATTACCTACATTCACTAGTCATGTTAGAAAACCTTTTTTGGAACTTTTATGCTGTTGGTTTCTCTTTTCTTGCACTTTGAAAAACTCTCCTTGAGCCTCGGAAATGTTAACCCAAGCAGTAGTCCTATACTCAGCTTTTTTCCTGATGCTGAATTTTGCACACACAGTGCTTTGGCACTGACTTTTGTTTTGCAAAGTGGAAATAAATTTCAAGTCACTATGTTTTATGAAAACCATATGGCTTAACTCACAGTTCTTCAGCTTGGCAAGATTTGCTTGTGGAAGCAAACATGTTATGAATAGCTGAATTCCCTCTGCATTTAAATATGTTCTTGGAGATGGCCTTGACTGATACTGAAAACAAGCTATGTCTGATTTAAAGTGATGATCATATGATTTAATTCCATATATTATAAAAATGAAATTAGAAATAAATAACACAGAGACTCAAGAACTAAATGGAGATTAACACGGTCCAAAAGGGATGTCAAATAAGTAGGTTAAACTGTAGTATTTGGTGGAATCACTCCAATGACACTAGAAAATCTGTTAAGTTTAATGCTGCCTCAGGACTAGTTTTTGAGACTTATGAATTATGTGGTAAAAGGCACTTTTTACAATCTTTCATTGAGTAAATGAATAAAAAAAAGAGAGGGAAAAACCAAGAGAATCCCATTTTTGGAGATATTAAAAATATAAATTCAGGTAAGATATACCTTCTATTGACAGTGGAATAAATCAGGATACTAAAACCTCTGAATATATCAGCTTCAGACTGGCAGGAGAGAAAAAATCAGGCTCATTAAATTTTGCTTCCATTTACTAATCTCTTCTGGTACCAGAATTTACGGACAGAGAAAACTACATTATCTACAGGGGGGAATCAAAGGTGGAAGGAGCAGGGCTCTTGGTGCTGCTCAAAGACAAGATGCTCACAGTGCATTTGAAGTGACAGTGAAGTTTGTACACGTTGCCTGTCCTGGCTGCACAGCTCCCGTGCAGGCAGAGCTGACCACTGCACCATCTTGCACTGTGTAGGAAGTTACACTTGGAGGTGCCTTTCCCCCATCCCAGATACAACCCTGGCTCCACCAGAAGGGAAATCATGTCCAGATGGGAACAACCAGACTCCAAGTAGGGATGAACACCAAATCTGCACCAAAAAGAACTCACCTAGAGCTCTATATTGCTAACACAGATGCATGGACAAGAACTCATCCCCTGCTCATACAGACACACAAAACTCACAAGAACCTCAGTGTTGGTGAGGGTTCTTTTTTTTTTATTATTCCCACTAGCAGAGTCTCATACTTTTGATATTAACATTCTTTAACTCAGTTTTTTTAAACCATAGCAAAATCCAGTCCTAATGGAACTGGTCATGTAAGATACTAGTAACCACACACCAGCAAACCTATCACGGTCTAGAACCCTTTGCCAAGCAAACAGAATCAGTTCCTCCTCATCTACTCCTTCTACATCTATCGCAGTACAGATGACTGGGACAACAACATTTTGAGTAGCATTTGGACTAGATTACTATGCCAGTCAGAAATCTGCTTGTCTTTGCATTATCTTCACATTTTGTTGCTGAAGGTCTCCTTGCTCCTTACTCGCCTTTTCCAGCTCCAACCGAGATGATAAGTCATTGCCATACATGGCTGAAGCCATGACTACAGGCAGTATGAAGCTGGGACAAGACTGGAGGGGGGTTTTACAAAATATCTTTAGGAAACCCAAAATATTATGGTATTACTCACCCAGTGTAATAGGGAGAACATGCACCATGGTCATCACTTTCATGAAATTCAGGCTTATTTAATGATATTTTGCCTCACTCAAATCCTGGAGTCATCTTTACCAAAGGAAAAAAACCCTCACCTCGATGGGTAAGAATAAGACTGAAATATTAGTGAGACAGAAAATCAATTTTCTTTAGGGAAAAAAAATTCAGGCAAAAAATTTCAAGAAAATTCACACAAAAACAATTAATATGGTGTCTCTAATGACCCAGGTTTCCATTTTTCTCAGTTGTAAGTATATTTGGTAGCCATTCATTTTCTACTGAAATTGTTATTTTCCTTCTTAACTAACTACTTTGAATTCCCTTAAAATTTCTGTCATGACACCAGATTTCAGGTGATGCAAGCACTTGTAGTAACCTTTGAGAACGACTTTCTCTACTTCAGGCCTGAAAAAAGATTCATGTGCCTGAGCCGTGCTGTATTTATTCCAACAATATCAGTTGGTCTAATAAAAACTATGGCCTCTTCTTGTCTTGTTTGTATCCTTTGATCTTAACACTAAAAGCAGCCCTACAACTACAAGAAAAATTATTCCAGAAGGCCCTGAGCGTGGGAACAGTAATAATAAGCAGTCTGAAGAGAACATTGTCTCTCTATTTCATAAATGCCACATTTCATCAGGTTTTTTTTCAAATATAGGTGTCTCAGGCAGTTTTAAATTCATACCAGTCTTCCCTAAACAGAACCTGGATATGACAGTGACACAGCCACTGCAAAGGGAAGCCATCAGCTGCGTCGTACGGCTTCGCTGCTCAGTCTCATCATGGGGATGTCTCTGCTGACAGGATCTTCTGACCCTGTCTTCTCACTTAAAAAGTTTTAATTAAAAAAGATGAAATCTGTGTCACTTTTGTTTATTATGTATCTTTTCACTTTTTTACCCATTTCATGTATCCAGTCCTTCAAGCTTCTGCACTGTTTATTTGAAATAAAATAGGATTCTTATTTCACTATGGGAAGCAGTCTGTGTTCTACATTTTACTGCTGTTTTTTCTTAGATAACCTGTGCAACATTTCTTGCTAAGGTCACTTCACCTCACGTGTGTGTTCATTACAGCCTTTGTCTTAAATCAGTTATAGGATTATTGCATTAATTGATATATTATTTTGGAATTGCTCTACTAAGGAGGTTCTGTCTGTGTCTCCCACCCTCAGAAGACTTTGATGATCTTTAATAAATCCTTAAACAATCTTTAATTAACCCCCAAGATTTATTTTCTTTACAAGCTCTTCTCCTGTTTTTACAGGCTCTCTCATACAAATCTGTCTGCTTTTGGGTTTTTATGATACACATCCATTGCAGACAATTTCTTCACAAGAGCAAAACCCCAAGGGATTAATCAATATTTTATTATTTCACACTCCAGCTTCAAAACCTCCACTGAGTTTATTGCATAAATTGTCAAGTTTTTAATGGTATCTATTTTCCAAAGCATTCTAGAACATTACATTAAAAATATGTCTCTTAAAGCAAAGGAAAAGGTGTGTACATCAGCAGCAGTTTCATGATTGCCAATCTGCAGTATATAGCTAGGGTCCAGGAAATACGAAAATTTGTTATCTTCATCTAAGAGCCACCTTCAGGACCCCTATTTGTTATTTGATATGAAACTTTGCTGGAAAAATTTCCATGCTTTTGTTTGTACATTTATCCCTGTTTGACAGTGTAAGATCTTGGAGAGGTAGTTCTGAAAAATATAGTCTTTTCTTTCAGTTTAAGGAATTGAAGTATTTTTTTATTAGTGTGATTCATCCTTTGCTTATCTGCAACTTCCTATTGCTTCAGATGAACCAGCACAGTTTTAATTCATTTTCTTAACTGATTTTCACTCAAATTCTGCCATTCTGTCCATCAAAAATAATAGCATTTAAAATTCTTCATGAGGAACTTACAGCAGCCTCTCGGGAAAGAGGAAAATCTTCTAGGATTCCTCTAACGTAATTAGAGTAAGAAAATACTTTCTAAAGGGTGTCTTGAAAGCTTTGAAAAGAAAAGTAACTGAGACACAGCTCATCTTCTGAAAGTGAAAATTCTTGTCAAGGAGGGGAACTGAGGTCACTAATTGACAACACTTAAAAGATCTTCAGAGAGACAGCAAATCTGTCTCTGAAAAAGTGGTCCGGATCATTGAAGGACAAGATGAGTCCATTTTTCACAATTTCCTTTTATTATGACTGCCTCTGCAAGGATGCTTTTCAGAGACTTAGAAGCTAAAATAATAATATTCTAGCAACATGATGAAAAAGCATGTGAAAATAAGTAGTGACCCAATCTGAAGAAGAGTCAGAAGTCTGAACTCTCTGTAGAGAAGTTTTAAAATCAGAGGTGCCAAGATGAGTTCTGGAGGCAAATGGTGCCCACAGTTTTAAGGAATTGTAGAAAGTAGATCCCAGTGGATGGGAGGATGTGATCACAGGTTCCTGAAGGAGGGAAGAGGAGGGGTTGGCCCATGAAGGTGTTTTGTTGCCCACAGCCTGTTTACATTACAAATTGAAGTGTAAAATGGCCCAGGCAAGCACTCTTGTGCTACCTTTAATCCAGCCAAGTTGGGCAGCAACAGTAGAGAGGACATTGCAGGAACAGAGAGCAGCCCAGACTGCCCAAGCAGATCCCCAGAGACCCCCGCAGGCTGCTGCAGTGTGGGAAGTGGGGGACAGATATCTAAAACCAGAAACTGTTTGTAGTTTGGCATACCAGTCCTGTGTTACCCTCCAGGAATGGGAATGATAGAAAGCAAACTTTAATAGAGCTGAGGATATATAGTGAGCATCAAACAATAATGGTGAAGGGTAAAACACAAAGAAACCTAGGGTACCCAGAGTAGGAGGCAGGAGAGTTGCTTTCAAATTGAACAGGTAGAATCTTCAAAAGATAAAACCAAGAATTAAATTAACAACTCTCCTGAAAAGGAGTTTTAATTCAGTGAAGACCTCGTTTATGTGGCTACAATAACCACACTGAGAAAATACATCGCTGCTTCCCTGGCAGTATGTGCTTCTCTCCCCTTCTGTCTCTCAGAAGCTGACAGCTGCATCATTCCTTCCCTCACTAGCAATCCCATTTGCTCCACAAGAACTGACCTCTACTTCTCTCAAATTGTCTCATTCATTCAAGAACACAGTTTAAACTCTTAGCAAATCCCCTCAAACTGTATTAGATTTTTCATTTTCCTGGGGAAAGCACAGGTCTGGGCCTAAGGAGGTCCCACTTCTTCAAAGCATGGCACTGAATATAAGGTTGTTTCTCCCTATAATCTTTGATTCTTTTATCTTCTCTGCCCACAGCCAAGACTGGTTAACACATAGGAAGGAAACAGAGATTCTAAAACAATAGTGTTTTTGTGTGTGTACAGGGAGATGGAAAAGTACAGGCTTACAGAGATACAAACCCATCAATGGCAGCACCAAATCTAAATTACAAATATTGCTAAAATTCTTTTGCATCTTATAACCTCATATAAATGTCCTAGAAGAAAGACTGATGGACACGTGACACCCAAGCCTTGGGTAACCTGATATCAATATTCAGTCCCTTCTGTTATAACACAACAGGGTCTATTGCTCATTTTTTTCCCCTGTGTCATCCGCTGATGTTCTGCATGGCTCACAGCAAATGACTTCTTTAGTGTCATTATTACTCTAATTGGGAATTCTGGACCAGACAGTGCCTCCTTTAACTCTTCACACCTGGCTTTTGCAGATCCCACAAGTTTGCTGCCTGTGCAGCCAAGAGGCAAAGCTTATTTGGGATCATTACAGCAACTTTAGCAGACCCCAGTGTGGGGCACTGATTTGGGGCTTTGTGCTCCGGTTTTAACAGGGATCTGTAATTAGCAGGAATGTCCTGGAGAGAAGATTTTGTGTCTTCTAAGACCTGAGAATTGAGCCTGTGAGAACCATCCTGCTCTCACCCCCTTACATGGGTACAAAGAGGGACACACATGGCTTTAGCCTCTTTCTGTATTTATAAGCTAATTGTGTTTCAATGTAAAATCTGTTCATGTTGCCTTGCACACAGGTGGGCTTTGTATGTCTGAAATGTGTATTTGGCTGGCCACAATGCTGAGTGGTTTTAGCTACGATACTGAATTACAAGGATTATGAAGCCTCCAAGTGTGTGCTTCTAGTGTTGAAATGGAAACTTTGAAGTGGGGGTACAAGCATTCCAAAGGACCAATACGGAAAGTTTGGCATCCTCCTGCACTCTTTCCTGCTCTGTTTCTGCTCTGGAAAATGCTGGAAAGCCTGTCTCAAGGCCCATCCTTTTTTTGCCAGCATATCCTGGCTCACTTTAAGCACTGGATGTGCCACCTGTACAGATTTTAACCGTGAGTGTTCACAGCTTACATGGGTTTTAAGAATGATACCGTTTTCATAAATGAAAAAGAACATTTTTGGAAAATATTCACACTTCATGTGCTTTCTGGAAGCATCACTTAGATTTGCAAGACCCAAGAAATTAAGATTACAGTTCTTGATTGTGATAGGGCTAACCAGGCAGCCTCCAAATAATGTTTGGAGTCCATTCAAAAAGTAAGAAAATCATAGCAGTATCCAGGTATGGAAGGAATGGTACTGAAAACACCTCCAAAATTGGATGCAGCAACTTTCCTGGAATCAGACCCAGGGTTAATTTGATTTGTTTAATGCCATATGTGCTTTCTGACTCGCTGTGTTGATGCCATGAAGATTTTTTGCCTTTTCTTTTATACCCCTGTTATACCTTTTTACAGCTTCTGTATTCCTAGTGCTTTTTGCCCACATTCTTGGACTTGTATGTCAAGCTAAGAGACTAAACATTTTAGAAGCTTCGTAGCTAGGGATCAGTGTGCCCCAGACCCCAAGGTCCTCTCCAGAACACATTCTGTAAACTAAGATAGAACCATCCCCCTTGGGGAGGGGGGCTCACTTGAGCCTCTCATTGGGGAATCTTTGATAGATATGCTAATTAGTAAAACCTATAACGTTATACCCGATCTTTGGGGGCACATACTCGGCGGAGTGCATTTCAATGCATATGACCTGGACATGTGCACCTAAGGATCCTTAAAATAAATACCAAGGTACAATCCCTTCTAACTGTGTTTGACTTGATTTTAAGACCAGGAAAAGGCATCAGTGTAGTACCTGTGATATCTTGACTCTCTGATTGCCCCTCTGTATTGGGTGGATTTGTATGGTAGTTCAATAGACTCTTTTCACTGACCTGCCTTCATGAAACCTCTTTCAGAAGAATGGCATATACTCTCATGGAAACATTTAATCCTGTATATTCTCTCCCACCTTTTGCTCAAAATACAGTCTAATCTTGCTGAAAGTAGAGTTTTTGAGTGTGTCTGGTAATAAAGGGAGCAATTCTTCAACATGAAGATGGTACTATCTTCTTTTAGTGTCTCTTGCCCCTTATTTATGAACCTACCTGCATGTTTGATAATAAAACAGATCTGTTGATGGAGACAAAAACCTTTCACAGAAGACAGAGAAATACAAAGTCTGAATGGTGTTGTTAGTATCCATAACAAGTAGAAGTGTAAAAATAAGGGGTTTTAAGTTGACATTTTTTCACAGTTTACAAAAAATAAGGTTTTTCTTGGAGAACACAGCATCATTTAGCATTTCATAGAGCATTTTGGTTTTGTTGTGGTTGCGAGGCAGAAATAATCAGCTTCTCAGAAACTAAGAGGGTGAGAGCTCATGCTAAGTGTACTCCTTACAGTATGGTAGAGTTAAACTGGAAAATTGCCAAACGCTCTCTGTGCATGAAGAAGGATTACAAACAGGTGTCTACCAGGCAGCTATAGCAGAAAGCACCTATGTACAAATAATCAAAATGATCTGCTTTAGGAAAAAAAAAAACCAAACAAAAAACAAAAGCACTTCTTTAAAGAATCTTGACATGTAAATACTGTTGGGATATGTTATAAATCCTCAGAAACAGAAATGCAAGGAAGAGAAGGGTGATGCAGGCAGAGGTTTTTTACTCAGACTGAATTTCCCAGTGTCAAACACTGCTTTATTAGCCATGACACCAAGACAGAAGCATGATGTTGTTGCTGCCTTCTGTCACTCTACTTGCTAGTCACTGCAGCCATTAAAATGCCAGAAAGAAAGGAACTGCAGAAATAACGCACATATTGGATGGAGTCTATATTATTTTTAGCTATCCCTTCAAGAATTGTACTTGTTTTGTTCATTTCTGAGGATGTTTGTTTCTGATGTTTATGGCTGAACATCTGTTTTATAATCTCTGGAGAAAGTTGTGCAGAATAAATTCACTGTCATTAAATACAGAGCAGTGTTGAACTACTCTACTCCCCAGTTCAGAACACCGCTGTTATTTCAGGGCTTGAAATGTTTCTCTTCATGGCTAATTGATCGTGATCCATGTGACAGCTCCTCCTCTCCAAATAGGAAATATCACTAAGGGACTCTTTGCCTTCCTTAAAGTCTGTGTCTTTATCTTAGAAGTTGTCTGTTCTCAGCTGGGCAGTGGTTTCAATGCAATTAAAGGTGAGGTGGAACCAGGATTAAAACACAGCCTAGACTGCTCTGTCTACCCAGAAAGTTCATGTCAGGCATCATCCAACCTGCTGTAAAACCCACGGATGAAGGAGCCAAACTTCCCTAATCAGGTTTGAGAAGAGAAAGTATCCACTCAAGGGAGAATTTGGCATATGCAGCCCTCATGGAGACAGATACACACATGGCTTCTGGTGAGAGACCATGTGAAGCACCCACGATGCCACATTTGCTGCTCCGTGGCTTCCCAGCTGGCTCTTGGAAAACCAATTAGCACCTTCATTTACCAGTTAGCAGCCCCATTAGAAGTGCCCTGGTGAAAAGGCATCTCTCAGCCTGACATGTCATTACAAGTTACTTTCCATGACACATTCCTGCGTGCATACGATGTTTTTCACGGTCTCCCTCTATCTGTCTCCCTCAGCTCCTGCCTCCCAGCAGTCAGCCCATCAAAGCTGGCAGGCTTCACTTTTTTCCATTACTCAAAAGAGCACCCGGGACAGCCTCTTTTAAATTGCTTTGGTCCTTTCTCTCTCGAGACAAGATCCTGCTCCTCATCCCTGTGCCCCACATCTTCCTGTGGGCTCTGCTTGCCTCTGTGATTAGAATTATCTGGCGATATCATGGTGCTGATCACAGCTGATCACAGCAGCCAGGCATGATGTTGCTGGGAGGTAACAACTTCACAAGACCCAGAGAACAAAAAAAAAAAAAAAAGGAAAGAGCTAGGATTTTTAGAAATAACTGAGCATCCTGTTTTTCATTAAATTTTAATGGGCATGAAGGTCATACACTGAGCTCATGATCCCGCCTGTGCCTGGAAGAAAGAACACAAACTGAAAACACTATGATTATATCTTCATTTATTCTTTCTTTCTTATCAGTTAAAGTAACTGCATTCTCTGGCATGGTAGGTTGGTATTTGTTTTTTAACATTTTTTAAATTAGTACTATTTATTTTAAACTGAGTAGAAATTATTTTCTGAACAATGTTTTAAAAAGCAACTGTGCCAGAACTAAAAATCATAAGGTTGGAACAGAAAGCAAACACAAAGTTGGCAGGTTTCAGAAGCAGAAGCCTGAAGTGTCACATCAGCTCACCATTCACCTCAGAATTCCTATCAGTGACCACCCTAAAATATGTTCACAGTTTTGTAAACTCTCTGTTTCCCAAGCCAGAAACAAGAGATCTCTTTTTTTTCCTAGGTATATTTCCCATTTATTTCCCTGGAGTGTGTTGTCCTACCAGAAGTAAGACAAACTCTGTGTTTTTGAACGTACTGTTCAAAATTTCATATGGTGAAAAATTAAAAACTTTGAATGTAGCCTGAATTTTTCTCTTTCACCAATGACAAAGATAAAACAGAGGACATAACACAATACATTGCTACCTAAGGGGACCTCTCATTTGGAAGGGAATAACTATTTGAGTAAAAATGATTACAGACAAGCTAACATGCATATTGGAAAGATAAACAAGGGGCCTGTAAATAAACAAATTTATTTCCTTTTCGAATTGGATCCTGCAAGTGTTTTCACCACTAAGAATTCTTGCCTACAGAGGAGTTTCTCAAAGAGCTGCCTGGCTACTGGGTACGTGATGCCTCCTTCGTATTCAGCTCTACTGCAGGAAGGAAAACTAATTGAGGAAATTAATATGCAGTGCTCAAGGCCGAGGCGATCAGATAAATTTCTACTGCTTCAATGCAAGCTGAGACCCACTCAGAAGGAGTTCATTGTGCCTGTACAGTGACACTTTTTATCAGTGTTTCCCTACTCTAATGAAACTGCTTCCTGGGCGACCCTCAGAATTGAGAGGCTAATTCACTTTCTTCTGAGTCTATAACCTGCAGAGGCTATGATGAGCCTTTCTGAGATGACTAACAATGGTAAAAAAAAACTGAAGACAGCTCCAAACTGGTGGTTGACATCTCAATTGTAACTTTTCTCCTAACATCTTCCCATTGTTTCTGTACTTGCCAAATCAGGCACACAATTAACAAGCGCTAAGGACACATACAGGACAGAATTGCTGCTAAATTACACATTTTGTTTGTGTAGCTTTATCTTATCTCTTTCCTTGTGAAAAATAATATGTTTTTTTCAGCATCTGAATTCCAATTTACTCCTTTCTTCATTTATTCTTTGAAGTTTTCCTCCATAGCATTATTTCCCTCCTTTCTCCCCCCAGATCCTTTTCTTTTGTACTCATATCTAGCATAGATTCCCTAGACACAATTTGAGGTATGTCTTGGTGGATTCACAGTGAAATATGTGCCATGGAAAGCACGAGACAAAGTGGGGTGGGGAAAAAAAATTAAAAAGGAAAAAACACCCCAAACAAAGCAAAACCAAGCAATATAAAAAGCAGAGGTTTAGGCTATGCAGTCTTTATCCTGGAAAAAGCCCTTGCTCATTTCCCTTCCAAAGAAAGAGAAGTATAGACGAATGGAGAAAAGAGAAGTGCAGAAGGAACCCCAGTCACCACAAGCAGCTCAGTCCCCAACCAGCCTGAATCTTCGAATGTGCTTACACACCTGCAGGAGCTTTGCTCTGTGGGTGTAGACATGCTTTTTCAGCTGGTGCTGTACAAAGTTTGCAAGATCACAAGAGTCAGGCCAAAAAGAAATGGTCACAGCAGTTAAATGAGGTGCTGCTTGGTTTTGCTTTGGTTCTGAGAGGTACATTTTGCCTCCAAATCCTCTGGGCACCCTTTGATGAAGTCAGGCATGTCAATGCAAGGTTATTTTCTTGCTTTTACTGTCATTTTAAGTCCTTCATCCATACCTGTTTCTGCAAGTTAAAAGCTTTCTCAGTTAACAGGTAGCATTTCCCTCAGATCTGGAGTTCAGTGCTTGCTAGAAACAATCTTCTACCAGAAGGGAAGAAAGCAGGTGGAAACTCACGTATTAAAAGTTTTTTCTTCTTACCTTCAGCTTTATTTTATACTGCGCAGGCATAGACAATAACCTCTTTGCCTCCAAGTTTAAATGACCCCAATGCAGACAACAGATCAAGGAAGAGGGGAGCATTTTTTTTTTTTTTAATGATTCTTTGGCCCAAAGGTCTCAGCCTGCTTCATTTATTTATAAAAATGTAATGCCATCTGATATACCACACATGCAAATGCTTTTAAAGCTTATGCCTCAAAGTTTGGAAATTAGCAGATGAACTGCTTACTTGGTCCTCGGATGTTATCCACATCTCAGCAGGATCTCTAATGGATTTTCCACATCATTTAATATCTTGCAACATATAACAACACATTGTGTCATTTTTCAGCAGCAATTAAGCTAAGTTATGATTTGAGGGAAACTGCCTGCCACTTCATCAGAAAGCAATGTTTCCTTTGCCAAAGTTTAGCCTTCACAAAGGGGACCAAAATAACAACTTTAAAAAGTGAAGCTCAGGATCCGAAGACATTTGTAGAATAGCTCCTTTCAGTGGCAAATTTTACATGCATGGATGAAAACAGACCCTGGATTCCTCCTGTTTGGCACTCTAAGCTGTGTGGGAATCACCAGGGTTATGCACAACCAGCACAGCTCCTGCATAAAGAAACACCAAATCTCATCACTCTGCATTGTTGATTAGCTCAGATGAGGCACTAACACATCAGCACAAGAGCTGCCACATGGACATCCAGGTTGAACAACAAGAGGAGGATACAAAGTTCCTCTGAACCTACCCCTGGAGACAATCCCTGTGCCCACCCAGCCTCTGGAGGAAGCTGTGTTGATCAGAGCCCACACTGAAAAGCTTTTCTGGTTATCACAAACATTCTCCTCACAGCAAAGTGGTGGTCAGGGTAGTTCAAATGACATGAAAAAGGAAAGTAAGGCCATGGCCAAGCTCCAGAGGATGAGGACTGGGCAGGAGTGGAGCAAAGATGAGTATCAGGAGATGCCTGGAAATCACTGCTTAAAGCCATCCAACAACTTCTATGAAAAACCTTTAAACAGACATATGAACCACATGCACATGCTGAGCCAACTCACTGATAAACAGACAGCAGCTATTGGTCACACTAGAGGTAATGTTTCATTTTAGTCAACTTTTAGTCATTTATAATACTCTAATTCATTTTGATCTCACGGGTTTTTTATGCTTCCTCTATGCAAAAGCTGAAATATTTTGTTAAAGTTGAATGGAAATCAGCTTACAAATTCTGGTCTGACTTTAAAACACAAGCAACTTTGCAAACCTAATTATACATATTCAGAAAAAGCTTAGAGGCTGGTTAGAAACCATTCCTGCCCTGGAGACCTTTCAAGCTTATGAAAATCTGGAGATCAACAAAGGGCAGAACCATCATGCTCATTTTGCACATTTCATTAGATCTAAAGAACAAGCCAAATGTGTGGTGAGGAGGAATAGGGCAGGGTAGGAGGTCTGGCTTGTAGCCTTACAGTTATGTGCATTTGGATTTGCAATGCAAATTTCTCACATGCAGTAAAGTTGCTATTACAGTTTGATCAAGAGAGGGTTTTAAAATATATGAACTGGACAGTTTATGAGTAACCTCTTTTCACAACTTTTAATTGGTGATGGTTTCAGTTCCAGTCCAGAGAGCAAGAAAAATCATCTCAGACTTTTGCATTAGGTCCACCTGGGATATCAACCCCCCTGCTTCAAAGCACAACACAACCTGTAAGTGCTGGAGTTTCAAAGAAACTTCCCAAGCATGGAGGGTTTTGGCACTAACCTGAGATTCTGGTTCTCCACAGGATGTGAGGCAGAGTTCTAGGTGCTCCAAAGAAGGGCCACTAAATTAACATCAGTTGTGAAATACTTCAATACTCTCTTTTCTATGCATCTGTCCATTCTTCAGATCAGGTACTTATATTCCTAGCAGAGGGTTCAGATATATCTCATTTCTTTATACTTGTCAAAAGTGATGTGGTCTTGCATGGCAAAAGAGATACATCAGCCAATCTTACTCATCCTAGTTTGGGTCTATAACTTTTTCTTCTGAATTAAGTATTACTTTGACTGCTGTCACTAGTTAAAAAAATGACAAGATCTGTCACATTTAAATTTCCTGTAATGATTTAATAAGGCTTTTTAAACTCTTTTAAATATATATATATATATTCCAGAGTGAGATCAATCCCATATGATAATGGCAGTTCTAGATGTACAAAGGACAAGGCATTTTGTAGCTATTTATGTCTGTTTTGCAAAAACCCCACTATTTTTGCAAAAGCTAAATGGAATGTGATAATAAGGTCTCTTACATTTTATTGTATTACTAAGAGCTACACATGACCCTGTTCACTAAATGAAAAGAGAAACATGTATTTTTTTAGGCACAGACAAGAAAAAAATACAACCTGTAAGATTGCTGGGATCAGAGTAGAAACTCACTAGCAAAAACCATGAACATTTGGCATTGTGAGATGAAAAGATTGAAATCCTCCTAATCCTCCTTAATTTTTAGGCATCTTAAGAGACCATGTACTGCTCAGGATGCAAGTGTGGCACCTTGACACCAGCAGTGAGTACATCTTTTGCAACCTGCTCATGGCAACTCAAAAATTGACAGTTTACAGTGACTTCATCATCTGGACAAAAGAGAGACTGTAAACCCCCTATTTTGGAAATTAAATGAGAGTGAGGTGAAGGGAGCAACTTCACAAGCTGAGAAGCACATGCTGCAGAAATCATAGTTATTACAATGAAATAAAATAGTTTTTCTCTAGCCCTAATTATCATAGTTAATGAGAATCTCATTGCCAGTCCACTGAAGTCCCTCACATGGAAGTTGTAACTGCAATGTCTCCCTTCAGTCTCCTCCAGGCCGAACAGACCAAGTGACCTCAGCCTCCTCGCACACAGCTTCCCCTCAAGGCCCTTCACCATCTTTGTTGCCCTCCTTTGGATGCTCTCTAATGGCTTAAAATCTTTCTTATATTGTGGCACCCCAAACTGCACACAATATTCAAGGTGAGGCTGCCCCAGTGCAGGGCAGAGCAGGACAATCCCTCCCTTGCCTGGCAGCGATGCTGTGCCTGATGCCCCACAGGACAGGGATGTCTCTCCTGGCTGCCACGGCACTGCTGGCTCATCTTCAACTTTCCATCAACCAGGACTCCCAGGTCCCTTTCCACAGTGCTGCTCTCCAGCCTCTCATTCCCTAGTTCATACACACAACCAGGTTTGCCCCATCCCAGGTCTGAATCAAAAGCCTTGATTTCTATCAGAAATATAATTACAATGTCAACATCATTTAAAAATCCTTCTATATCAAAATTAACTTACCAAAATTCACAATCAACTTGAAACAGTCAACTGAAAAACTGCCATATTAATAGATATAGAGAAATGAATGAATTCTACAAAGTTTGTTGAAACTTATAATCTATGTCCAGATCAGTATAACTTGGAATGGAAGAAGATTGTATTTTTTTTAAAAAAGTCAGAACACATCAGCTTTATATACCACTGTGGTATTGCTCTCTGTCTGTCCTGTTTGATCATTCTGTCCCTCCTGTGCAAATGACTTCTCCTCTTGCTGTTGCCCAACAACTGACCCTGTCACCTCCTTATCTGCCAGCTCCAAAAGTGCTAATTACTCCCTTTTTCTCTCTTGTCATCTAGTGTATTAGTATAGTTAAATTAAAATATGAGCAGTTGTTTCTAACTTTTGGTTAACACTGAGTTTGTTTCTTCTTTGTCAGATGCCATGAAAGTACTTGTGACAGAAAGCTTTTTATATCAGCATCAGGCTGCTTAATAAAACCTGTTAAATCTCCCTACACTTGTTCTCTTGTGTTCTTAGTAGAGATACAATACAGAACAGCTGTTACTATACATTTGTAGGGCAGTTTCTGAGTTAATTGAGCCAATCCGTTACTGTAAAAATAAGTGAGATCTACTGCATTTTGTCTGGTTTAGACTTTTCTGTTAATTAGGATTTTTTTTTTTTTTATTCTATCCACTTTAAATAAATGACACATTTTAACAGTCATAATGGGGAAAGTTTAGCAAAGTTAGTGTCATGCATTGAGCCAAAATTCATTACAAGGAACTTCTGTGTTAGAAGACCTGTAAATTTACTTAGTTTGAGTCCATTTTCTATTCAGAACAAGAGCAGACAAGAACGTTTTTATATATATATGGTCATTTTAGCTATGGGCTTTCTTTCACTTTTGAAACTTGGGGTGAATAACCTATATTAGACTCTGCAAGACAGTATCAAAGGTCTGAAAACAAAAATTACAAATTTCTGAGGAGGTAGTCACATAGGCATATATAGGAATATATGTATTAGTGTAAGTGAAAATTTTTAAGAAAGAATTCATTTTCTTCCTGAAATAGCATGTTGTACTCACACAATATGTTCATTATTAAACATTTACATTTTGATTTCTCTGTCATTATCTTGTCTCTTGCTTTTTGGCAGCTGTCAGAATTTGTAGAAGGAATATGAAGAATTAAAGATCTGCAATATTTTTCTGTTTTCTCTATGTTTCCACATTCGTCTGGAAAGTGCAGAAGGACTTTTACAAATATTTTTTTTATCTAGGTCTATTCAGAAGAGTTTTCAGTGAGACTTTGTCATTTATGTGCTAGAATGTAAAAGGAACTCATCAAGTCTTCTGTACATAAAGTGTGGCTTTTGAACACTTTTTTCTGTAAAGACTCTTTGGTAATGGGTAATTAGGGATTATTGGTATGGAAGTGGGAAAAATAAATAGAATAAACACATGGAAAATAAAAGGGATTAAATGGAAGCTGGGTTCATAATTAACTGCCCTTTAAAAACCTGTCTTTAAGAAATATCTTGGTGATTCAGACTTCCATGCAATACTAGATCTCTGCAAGGCTTTCACACTTTCATCCCTCCTCCTCTTTGCTATTTTCCACATTTGCTATATTTAATCTCTGATTAGATGTAAATGCTGGGAATCAGGCAGGGGTCACCTTGAGTTTGAACAGCACCTAGTTCACATGAGTCCTATTCTTAGTGGTAAAGTTATTACTGGATGTCATAAGATCACCCTCTAAATAGCACTCCAAGAAATCAGTTTCATGGGTCCAAGTCCTGCAAAGACTCTGCCAGAATTAATTGGACTATTGGAGAAGCATGAGGTAAAATAAGTGCAAACAAGTCTTTGCAGAATCACAGATGCTCACTGGAGATTAAGAATACATTCTCAGCTGCATTTCAGAGGCAGAAGTCTAAGCATATGGAGTAGGGATGCTGAACTTCGGTTACTTAACATTTATGGAATGAGCAACAGTGAAGACACTATGAAAATGTGTGAAGGAGACAACTAAGCCTTTTTCATCACATTTTCCACCAAAGAATCATTCAAGACAATGGTACTAATTTAGTACTAAAGATACAAGGTATGCTGCCTTTCTTTATTGAAAGTTTCAGCTGAGTGGAAAAAAAAAACTTAAAAAAAAACCCCACCACATTTGCAGATAGGGAAATTATTCTTGAGTGTGGGTGTAGATAGAAAAATAAAAGTAGCACTTAAGATTAAACAAGGAGTAGGAGGAAGTGTCTGTAGAGAGAAAAGTAGAATTTTATATCCTTAAAGTTCAAAATCAAAAGACATCTGAAATGCCATCAGAGATAATATCAATCAAGAGAACACAAAATTAGGAAACATGCCTTGATTATTTTTCAACAGGGGTCAAATTCCACTTCAGTTTTTCCTGCCCAAAACTGAGACCGTTTTCTTTTGACAGTGAAAAAAAGTTTTATTATCCTCAAATAAATCTGCTCTTCTTTATTTGTTTGTATTTTTTCTTATTTTTTTAACTTTATAATAAAAACAGTCAAGAGAATCAGTAAACTGCTGGAGGAGGAGTCATAGCCATCAGATGACCTTCAATAACTCTCAGGATGTGTGTCATCTAAGTTCATTTCCTGCCTCCAAAGCTCTAAAGGCTCAAATCTACAATTCCTGCCTCCCAAGAGAAAGACCTCAGAAGCTTCCATATTTTTTTTTTTAAATGGAATGATTCCAGCATGAAGCTGTTTGAAGCAAGATTTCTTTTGACAAGTGGTGAGACTGTTTCCAAGGAATTAGGAGACCATTCAATCTCTTCAAATAGCTGGGCAGCTCAAAATCTCTAAATATGGTAAAATATGGTAATATGGAGGGATCTTTCAGGAACTCATTAACATGACAAAATGAACTAAAGGCAACCCAGCATGATAATTCACGTGCCATCATTTCTGGCCATAGGTACCCAATGCAGAAATTCATGTGACCCCGTGGTGGGGGTAAGATGGAGATGGCAGGGAGCACGGAAGCAGGAGGCAGGCTGCCCAGGAGGAAGGTCCTGGCACATCACTTACTCCCATCTCCTCACCTGGCCAGAGAGAGCTCCGACAAGGGCTCATCTGTGCGCTTGGAGCTGATGCTCTTCACTTTTCCAGCTCCTGCTGTTGCAGGACCTCCTTTTCCCCTCCTCCCCTTTCTTCCATTGGTTTCTGGTATCAACAGAAGTTTTCCAGCTCATCCCTGAGGCTGGCTAAGCTCTGGGCCAAGACTGTTCTGGCTGTCTTTGAAGTACCAAAGCCCCAGGTGCTTCCCAGAGGGGTATTTCAGCAATGTGCTGCTGCCAGAGAAAGGAGGGATGGGAAGGAAAAACAGGAGAATTAGTAGAGCCTCTGGAAGATTTGAAATTTTCTTGAGAAAGGGAAAGTAAAAATAAAAAAAATTGTGATTCCTATTGGGTGTTTTGCATCAGACTTCAACTTAAATTATATGAAAGGACATGGATTTTGTCACCCATGGCATCTAATTCCTCTCAGTAACCGTAAGGATTTTCATGTCAGTCGGTATGACATTGTCCATGTTATATACTCACAGTCTTTGGCTCAACCTCTTGGCTGCCCTAATGTAGACCCATAAAAACTTTCCAAGATTAGGACTGAAGTCTTTCTAATTTAACCCAATACCCATGTCATAGCTATCCTCCCAAGAATATTTCTGCCTCTCTCCAGAGAATCCAGATGCTGCCCACCAAATCACCACATTTCAGTATTCAACTTGCAGGGCCAAAGGAAGCACAAACACCTGCAAGTTCAC
This sequence comes from Corvus kubaryi, assembly GCF_017639235.1. Classification (NCBI taxonomy): domain Eukaryota; kingdom Metazoa; phylum Chordata; class Aves; order Passeriformes; family Corvidae; genus Corvus; species Corvus kubaryi. The sequence goes on from NW_024582073.1 coordinate 22,514,029, forward strand.
TCCTTAGTGTGCTACCTTCACCTTTGAAGAAACCACTGCACAACACTTTCCATCAAAGCTACGGCATGAGCAACTGTGCAGAGAAAGGCCATGAATGAAGAACTCTGTTCCCAGCATTGTCAGGTCAATGCTTCTTTTAAGTGCAGTGCTAAATTAATTTATGGTAACAGACAGCTGCATGCAGTGTCCTTCCCTCTATACATTACACAGCAGCACAAATCTGACAAATAATTCAGAAGGAATTATTTGTAACATTCATAATCATACTTACCCACAAATATGCCATCAGATGATCCCCGGCTGGCAGTTTAATAGCTTTATCTCTGATTACTGTTCCCGTAAAAACCTCAGAGAAACAGAAGTGCCTGCATTTGGATGACAATATCACCAGCTATTTCAAAGACAGCTAAAATTTTAAAACTATAAAGATGTTTTTATTGTTCCCTACAGTAAGAGCATGACAGACTAAATAAAAATACCAGCAAAAATTCAAGAAAAGGCTCTCTGTCTCTAGCAGAAACTGAGACAGGAATCATTGCCCTCGGGCATTAGTTCAGTGAAGTAAGTATTCTGATCAATCTTCATAAAAATTCTTATCTCAAAGTAAAACTAGCCCATGTTAAGATAAATTTGAGGTGCTCTTTTTAGTTTTAATGTGTTTCTTCTTTCAGATATCAAAGGTGCTTGTCATGGGGTTTTCAAAAGAGTTTTCTATTCTCTGCATTCTTCACCCTGCAAAGACACCATAATTATCAGTAAAGCACATCCCCTGTCATGCAGCTTTCCTTTTATACCAAAATCACAACTTTGACCTCCGTCCACTCCAGAGCTGGCTGTTATTTGTCACTACAACATCTCAGTCTTCTCCTTGCCAACACAGAAGGGGAGTACTCCCACTCAGCTAGCAGCAGAATTCTGCTGTTCCAAATACATCCTCAGGATTGGGCAGTAGGACACACCCCACACATGGAGCAATGGGACAGCCATCACTAGATGTCATCTGCAGGGACCTGGGGGACAAGGTTGCTCCAGGTCTGTGCTGAGTTATGGAATCTGGCCATGGCTTGTGTGCCATTCAAGGTGACAAATGGTTCAGAGTTATGTGTCAGACTTGGTGTTTTCACCAGCTACTGCTCATTTTTCTGATATTGAGGGGGGAATTCCTGTCTCTAAAGGGAGGTTTTTACAACAGGGCTGGAGTCCTGGTAGCCCCTATATAGCCAGAAAAGAAATGAACACTTTCACACACCTCTGGTAATTTGGTTAAAATACCTGATTTTCTCTGTGTTTTTTCTTTTATTACCTTGGGTATCTGCACTGCAGACATGTAAAGATGTGGGAAAAAGGGGAGATGAATTCCCACCTCCATCATCAACACTGTAGTTGTAACACAATAAGTAGGAAAAAATATTTTAAAAGGGGAGAGGAACTTTTAAAGCAGTTATTTTGTAATCGCTATTCTTGCTCCTCTTTAATTAGATGTCATTGGGCTGAGCAGAGAATTATTATTAACAAGGAATCAGGAAAAAACTTTTTTTTCCTTGAACATGAAACCATGGTGATAATGCACGAGGGTTACTTCTAAAAGGTCCTGTCTATTTGTCCTGTTATCACAGAGCCAAAATACAGTCACGTTTATGGCCTCCACAGGAACTGGACCTTCTTTGAACCTTGTCTAGCCCTGTAAAATATCAATGATGATATTACTCCAGTATCTCTATAAGGCAATGCTATATCTGCAAATTGTATTATTCCTCCATTTTCAGTTCATGTGTCAGTAAAGGAATGGCTTTTTATCTCTGGAATTGTATCTATCTCCTCTGCAGACAACCTGAGATGTTCTCGCTGATAAAGTTTTACTTGTGGAGATGAAACCATGTTGTCTGGAGTGTTCTGGGCATAAAAAAAAGAAAATATGGAGCTAATCAATGGTTGCAGTAAAAGGACTTGGAAGCAGAAAATTGTATCCCATTGGAAATTTTAAAACTTGAAATGGTACTTGTTCTTAATTTGACTTTTAAAAAAAAAAGTATTTGTAAAAAGCTTAAAATTAAAACACACAAAGAATGAGAGATTCACAACAGCAAAAAACTTTGTTTCAATAAGCTAAAACCACAGAAAATGGAAGTTAAAAGGATAAATTGAAGGAACAAAATATAAAATAGGTATTTTGCCAAAGGATGAAATGAGCTGGAAAGGATCCTTTCCGTTGTCTTTTATACGGAATTTAATCAAAACGGATACACTCGTATGAAGGTTTTCAGTTGCTAAAGCTGTCCTTTCTGAATTTGCTAAATGGCATTTCTCAGCAGCAAAATTTGCTCTCCAGTTTTTGAGCAGACCTATTTCAGGGGATCATGCCAGAAGTGGTTAAAATCTCCCAGGAACACTCCAGTATTGCCCAAGCCAGATCAATCTAAGAATGCAAACAGAGGAGGTTTTTGGAGAGTGGCTACAGGTTTCCAGAGGCCGACTGGGATAGCTACAAACACAGCTGAGGTAGAAGGTGCTCTGCAGGGTGGAAGTAAAAGCAGCAATCTCCAAAGGTACCTGCATTTGTTGACAGGTGCATTAGCTGAACTTATGTCATTTGAGAGAAAACACACCTGGTAGGTCCAGACACACGTGGAGTCTTCACTGACAAAACAGCAAGGTCAGTGAGTTTTAGGGCTCATTACTGTTTGGTAAACAATTAAAGAAATAAGCAGATTCAGCAAAAAAACAAGGCCAAGCCTTTTTTTTCTGTCCCATTTGATGGATACTTGCACCCACTTCAGGTTAATGTTTCTGTTAAGGACCTGGATAATGAAATACAGATGTGCTTATATTCTCGATCATCATCTTATAGGGCTACTGTGAGCAAGTGGGAGATAGAGGTTTTGTTTAATGTAAATCTGATAACCTGAGAAAATGCTTTAAAATCTGAAAGAGTCAATTGTGATGAGCATTTGTCCAAGAAACAGAAATTCAGGAGATGTATACAAATATCGAGAAAAAACTTGGGCTGTTTCTTTATAAGAGAAGAGCTTGAGGATGTGATATTGGGCCACAAAATGAGTAAAAGTTAATGGGGTATACTTGGTCTTCAGAAAGTGTCTGCGTAAGAATTGGAAGAGAATCAGCAATGAAATTGTATTCGATTTTAAGCAACATACCCAAAGAGGTAGCTTAAAAAGTGGAAAACAAAAAGAATTATAAGAAGTTGGCAATTTTTTTTTTTTTTTTTTTTTTTCCAAGAAAAGTGGATGTTTGGAATCTGAACTTTGTTACTAATAGGAATCAAAGAATTCTAGAATCGTTCCAGTTGGGAAAGGCCTCATCAGGATCATCAGGTCCAAACATCAACTTAAGCACTACCACCATATTCACCACTAAACTATGTCCTCAGGTGCCATATCCACACAATTTTTGAACACTTCCAGAGTTGGTAACTCCTTCACATACCTAGGCAGCCTGTTTGAATGTTTCCCATCAAGAAATTTTTCCTAATATCTGATTTAAACCCCTCCTGACTCAGCTTGAGGCCATTTCCTCTCATCCTATCACTTGTTACCTGGACGAAGAGACTGACCTACCTGGCTACAACCTCCTGTCAGGTAGTTGTAAAGAGTGATAAGGTCTCCCCTCAGCCTCCTCAAAGTATTGTGGATTACCAGCTTCCAAATGACTGCACTGTGTTTGTTTAATCTGTGGATGGTTGGTTTGAAGTTGACCTGTGCTGAGGGAAGGATTTTATGTTAATGGAAGAATTGTGCTTAATTCCGTTGGCCTAGTAATGCATACAAAAAGCAAACAGAGAAAGAAGTAAGTTTTAAAACAGGGATGTAATGAGGGAGGAACCATTACTTTTCTGTATTTCCTCCTGAATTCAGAGAGTACCAGACTTAGTTCCAGATTGCAGAGGAAGAGAGAAGCTAATTGTCTTGTTTCAAGTGTACAACAAGAATTTCAGCAGTTTCATTTGTGACTTCTGACTGCAAACTCCAGTGATGGGAGATTTTTCTCTGATGTCAATGCAACATTGGTAAGTCAGAACCGGTAAAGTATTCTGCTTTTTCTTCAGTCATACACTTAACAATGCAGAGAAAAGATGGAGCTTTGCAAAGTGGACAAAACCACACAGCCTCTGACTTCCATCACTTTTGTTTCCTTTAAGGGGAAAAATTATATAATGAAATGTATTTGGTGACTAAATGGTGCTTATCTCTGTTATGTGATTGTACCCTACAGCACCAGTGCTGAGTACAATTAACCTTGTTTCAGATATACACTCCTGAAATTGTCATCAGAAGCAATCCTGAAAATTTGGTCTATTCTGATGTATCATAAGACCAGAATGAAAACCATCATGTATAGCACTCTTCTAAATAACTGACTGAACCAGTCAATGATTGGGAACCCTTTTATAGTCAGCTTGAAATTTATTTTTGACAACCATCCATTTTTTCAGAACAATAACCTTTAATTAGGGGCATGCAGAGTTTGTCTGTGAACTTTTGGTGCATGTTTAGTTATGCATACTGCTGTTTGCATCTCATGACTTGTGTTAAATTGAGAGTCACCGCTGTATCCTCTGATGCTGAACTTTGGCAGCTTTGTCATGTGTTACCAGTGAACAGTGAAGATGATGAGGTTGGAGGAATGCCTGCGCATGTCGAACATGCCACAGGGACCAGATGGAAGCACCTGAGTAATCTGGCACTCTTCAGGCTGACCTAGATTACAAAATTTTGAGACCATCCATTTGTTAAGGAGACCTATGAGACAACAGTGTGAGACTCAAAGCAAGCTCCAATATTTTTACATAATGTTCCACATTTTCAGAACATATCCTAAGAGACTGTTTTCCAAAAGGATGTAAAGAGTCTGATATATAACAGGAACTGACAATTGTATTGCCAGTATTTTTGTTACAGACCTGCTTTACTGCATTGTGCTGAGAACTAAGATGCAGCAGGAGAGAAATCCACTTCACTCTAAACTGGCTACACACACCAAAACCCTCACAAATATTTCATGAAATGAAATTAAATGAAATTATTTTGCTTGTAATTTGTGGAGCACAATAACTTTCTACAGTTCCTGTAATAAGTCTCCATAGAACATTTTTCATGTCTGCATCTCACATATCAGCAATAACTCATTTCTTTGATGTTAAATGGCTCAAGATTGTCACATACATTATACTCCACAATAAAGCTAGGATCCAAATCCCGGATTTTCTACAAGTCGGGGCAAGTTCTTTCAGCTCAGTCTCCTCAACTGGAAAAAGTGGAATAGAAATGATACTTCAGAGAGTCACCGTGGTATCAACCCATCAAGTATTCAGTGTTTTGTACAAAGCTCTGAGAGAGCCATGGCTGGGTACTTTTTGTAGCACTGTCAAACACTAGGCATATTAACAGAGGTAACCACAGGGCAGTCAGGAGGTAAAGTTTTAAAAACAGATTTCAAAAGAATACTTATGTCTCTGGATACTGAAATTCCATTGTTTTGCAAGTAAAAGTTTAGGGCCCAGACAGCTTGCTCAGATATATTCAGAATTTAGGTGGTTTTTTAAAAAAAAAAAAAACATAAATTTATGTTAATGCTGCAAATTCTGACAACTGAATTTAACTCTCCCGTCCAATTGCATTATCTGTAATGTCCCATGTTTCCTTCCACAGAGCTCTTCATCTTTTGGTCAATTATAAGGCTACTGACAATGTCTGTCACCAATACACTAAAGAGCAAATTTAATACACTAGTAGCACTAATGCATAAAAGAACAAAATAATAACACTAATACATTAAAGAGCAACACCTCCTCCTCTACTCAACACGTGTGTCAGATCCTGTTATACTGCTTACCCAATTGTAATAATTTACTTTCCTTGAGGAATAAAAAGGAGAAATTCTCTTTTTAAGGGCTTAAAAAGACTGCAGAGCTTTAGCACAGTTTTTGCAGCAAACACAGCTTTGTCTTTTGCTGAGCTTGCCAATCTGCTTTTGCCTTCCAAAAGAGACTACTGAACCAGGAAGCACCAAACATGAAATATTTTAATTTTTGCTTCTTAACAACCTAACACAGAAAAAGACCAATCCCTAGTGGTGCAATTTGTTATCAAATCCTAGTAATACAATTCAAAATTTAGGGATTATATATCTACATTAAAATCCACTTAAGGGTTTTGGTATAAATTATTCCCATCAATTGTTATCACGTATATTTACACTGCACAAGTTATCCTACATCTGATAGGAATACTAACAGAAGTCACGAGAATATCTAGAAAACAAAGCATTCAGAAGTCTGGAAGAATTGTTGCCTCTCTTATTGATTGCCCTACAGAATGCAATTATAAGCTTATGTTATGCATCCTCCTGCAAACAAGGAGTGAATGTCTTAACTAGAGGATGCTTGGATCCCCAAAGATCCTGTCTGCTTCCATTCGGGCATTAACAGAAATAAGCTTTTCATTTCTCTGAGGATATGTTAATGCTTAGTGACTCCAAAACTGAGGATTACTATTCTAGTAGCTGGGATCAGTAGCCCCAAAAAATGGGAGTTATATCTGAAGACACAATTACAAGCAGAGAAATAAAGAAACAAATGCTGTGGGCCTGAGTGTTGTGTGTGTGGGTCCCAGCTGACATAGTATCATCTATGCAAGTGTTACTCAAGTACCAAGGTTCAATGTACTCAGCAAGCAGGGTCTGTATAATAACAAAATAGTTCCTAATAGGGTCAAGTTTCTTTTTGATGAGAAGTTAACTTTCTTCCAATCTGCCATTAAATTTCTTTTTATTAGTCAATTGATATGTCCTTCACAGATGAGTCCTTGTCTTTATTCTTAAAAGCTTTCAAATGCTTTGAATACCTTTTTTTTTTTTGGAGGAGTGCAGCTGTGTTGTTTAGTATTTTCCTTGCAAAGCCAAGACAGTCTTGTCTCCTCTTGGATGGATCCTGTCCTTTTCAGATTTACTGGGAAAGGTGGCTATGTTCACACAAATCAGTTCCAACATGATCTTGTTTCTTATATCTTCCAAACTAACACCAAATGGCCTTACTTTTCAACTCCAATATATAATTCATAGCTACAATAAAGACTTGATCTTTTCCTTCAGTTAGTATGAGCTTATACAAATTAGACAGTAATGTCACTCATGTTGCATTTACTGAAAATTAGGCTTAGATAAAAATCAGTTTATTAATTGTCACTGTTGCAGTAAGGCACAGAAATTATCATGTTAACAGATTAGTGATTTTATACTAGGTGGACATAATTTGATTTAAAAGCACTGACTAACTTAAGTGGTGGTTTCCAAGCAGAATAAATCAGCAGGTGTAGTTCTGAGAGTAAATGCAAACACTGCTAATGTGCTTGCAGATTTAGATAAGAAGCATCAGCAGTGCTTCCCATCACATATATTTTATAGTCTAAATAGTATTTTTTGTCAATTTGAAAGCAGAAATATATTTTGTGTTTTATGTCCCAGAGCTCCATTTGAATAAACTACACAATTCCAGGCTAAAGGTGCCAAAAGCATGCCTTAATGAGAAAAATATTTTTATTTGACCTTTTTTGAGTCTGTAAGATCTTTGACAAAGAAGCTCTTTCTTTGGCCTGCTCAGAACTGAAAATGCAGGTAATGCTTTGAAAATGTTTAATAAATTGTGTTGCAGAAAAAACCCAGCCATTTGGGGTAAACAATATCCATTCCAGACACTTGAGCAGAATAGAAATACCTAAACTCTTTATTTCAGCATTGATCCAGCCTGCCAGAGGCACTCAAAGCTGACCTGTGCAACTTCAGCATAAAGAGTATTTTCACTGCATCCATGTGCTTTTGTACCACCCTACCTTTGTTGAGTCAAAAGCACTGCTGATCACACTGCCCAAGGACGCCTCCTGCCTGCTAACTCTGCAGCACCTATCTGTGGGCTAGTTCCACAATGGTTTTCTTACAACTGGTCTTTGTTGACTCATGTTGACTTTTATTACCACTAGGTAAGGCACCATCCCTGCCCTACACAACAGTTTCAAGGAAGATCTCATCTGAATCAATTGTCTCAATGCTACTTGTGTCAGTCAGTTCTTAGTCTTCCCATGAACTACTGCAGAAGAGGGTTCAGCACAGTAATTCAAATACACCTCAAGTGTCAAAAAATATTTTAGAAATAGGTATTTGAAGGTTATCTAATTTAAACTGTCATATCCATAAATTAAATTCTTTATGTCTTGTCCTAGTCTCAGTGGGTATGGAGAAAACTAATCATAGTCTGATTTAAAAGGTCTTCCTTCTTGGAAACTAGAGTTCCCACTCTGCTTTCTCATTGTAGTGTTTATTTGAGCCTTTGACTAGGACTCTGATACACCTCATATGTAGCCCCAGAAGCTAAAAGTGCTTCAGCATGAAAACATCTCAAAAGTGGGGTCTTTCCTTCCTCAAACAAGTAGAATACCTTGAAGCTGGGAAAGGAAAAACATGATTAATGGATTCACCCAGAGGCAAATTTTTCTATCTGGAAAACTGGAGGGGTTTTCAGCCACTGGGAGCTGGCAGAAGGGGGTTTTACCCATCGCGTGCCAACACAAAGCCCAGAGGTCAACGCTGAAACCCCTCTGAAGGCAGCACTCAGTGCCCAACACACAATGAAAAAGGGGCAGAGCTCCTCACCCCAAAGGGGCTGTATCCTCCTGTTCCTGTTTAGCAGGCACACAGGGGAAGGCAAGGAAGTAAAGAGAGGGGACTCTCTGTACATGTTCCACACAGGTTTACTCCCCTGAAAAGACAGGCACGAAGAGGCCAATTAGTGGGAGGGTCCAGGGATCTTATACTGAGTACGATAGGTGGGGAAAGGGATCTCAGCCAATGGGATAGAGACAAGCAGGCGGGATTGACAGCAAGGGAACCAATGGGAACAACACTTAGGAGGGACTCAGGGAAGGATCCAATGGGGCGTCGAGGAACAAGGAACATTCTAGAACTAATACATATTAAAGAAGGAAAATGAATATACATAACTTCATACATAAAACAAGCAGACAAAATATTAACCAATCAGGGGAAAACATGCAGAAGGCAGAACAAAGGAACCATGGATTCTCACCATGACTGACATGCTAAACTTGGGTTGCTGACCACCACAGCTGGTGGTCTGAGTTCTCCTCAGGAAAAAGAGTGGCTGGAGCCACCTGCACTGCCACAGAAAACCCAACTGGAGGAGTTGGTTTAGGGATATTTGGTTAAGGAGGACACAGATGCTGAGAGCTAGGAGTGAATGTGTTCTTCACTGCAGGAGTCAGGGACCCCAACTTGTTTCCAACTAACTGATCGTATTGCAAATAGCTGTCCTAAATGATAATTGCTAGTGCCTAGTGTTCCGGTTTGGCCAAATTTAGAAATATATATATATTCTGAGAGAAGGCACAACCACCCCTCCCCCCACCAGGTTCGGGAAAAAAATAAATTTTCCTCGAAGGAAAGTGAAGAAGATAAAACTATTTATTTAACAAGCACACGGGAAAGGAAAATAATGTTAAATGGTAAAATCTTTCGCTGTAGAGGAAAAACCTGAGAAAGTGTTCGAGTCCTCCCTTTGGTCTCCTCAGAGCTGGGGCTTGGGCCGGGGCCAGGCCCTCTGTGCCCGGTGAAAAGTCCTCCCGATGTGCTCTGATGTTACAGCAATCAGGCAGTCCAGTAGAAAAGGGAGAAAATCCGAAATTCCAGAGAAGGAAAAGTTCAGCTCTCAGCCTCTCTCCAGAGAACAAGGAACTGCAAAAAAACTGGCCAAAAACTGACTGGAAAAGCCGCCAGCCGAGTGCTTCCTCGCTCCCCCCTGCCCCAGCTGAGAAAAAAAAAAACCTGCTATCTTTATGTGACCTTGAACAAGTTTCAAACTGCTTTGAGAAAGTTTTGCTCAGTTTTTTTCTTTCCCCTCTCAGGCTCAGTTCAGAGGCATAGAAAGGCCAATAATTAATTTCTGGGCATAGGCAGCGATATGGGATACACATCATAAGGTCACCCCAAGACACCTAGTCATGAGGTACAATACACGCTGAGATCAAGGAATACTGTATCTCAAGAGTACCACCAAACTCATTGCACAAAATGATAAACTCTTCCTATTAGAGAGGCTTCATCTAGAGGGAACTGGTGTCTCATTTCTAACCTTTTGCTGAGGGCCAGCTGGCAACCAAGTTTGCAAGCACAAGATGGTGCAGCTGCAGGCACAGTCCAAGATCTACAGTGTTGTTAAAAACATCATTACAGCACAATGTTATGTCCATGATGTCAGAATTACATTGCCCATGCAGGATACAGGTGGTTGGTCTAGGCCTCAGTCATGAGGATTCAGATGTCAAGTGAGTCACAGCCACTCGGGAGTAAATATTGAATGATTTAAAATTGCATATGCCAAAAGGCAAGACAAATCCAGCCTGTTGTTGCTCGTATAAAAAAAATCCAATGCAAATGACTCAGGGACACAGGGCACTGCACAATGTCATAGCAAAGGTGGATGGATGGTTTTACCACATGGAAATATCTAGACTGTTTTGATGAAAAGGAATGTTCTAAAGATGTATTTTGTATAGCAGGAAATTAGCAGAAAAGCAAATTTCTTGCCAAATAGCCAGACATAAGTTCAGGCAAAGCCTTCTCTCTTCAAATATAAATGGTAGCGAAAAAAAACCCAGAAGATCAGCAGCAAGCTGTACATGAGAAAAAATTCCAGTTCTTCTGAAAAGGCTTTCAAACTGCAGTTCTAAAGGTGGGGATGTCAATCTACTTCTCAGCAGTGAGAGTCAAATACAGCTGTCTGATAATAAGAAAATCTTGTGTGAACATTGTAGCAGTTTATTAAATGATCTGTCATTTTTGATGAAGTGCTGTAAGAAGCCCCAAAGCAGCCAGTAGGAAACCTGGCAGATTTTACTCTTAAAGCTACAAAACAATGTCACCACACGAGTCAAAAGGCATCAAGAGGGCTTCTGTAAAGTCACATGTGGATGGATGGTGGGCAGCAGATGGTCATGTTACTGCTTCAAGTAAGGATCAGTTCCCAGGAAGTTTAATGATGCAAAAAATTTCCCCCCTCCAGCTTCAAAAACCACAGGAGTGACCATCCATATTCCACTGTGCTCAACTTTGGGAGAGGAATAGGCTGCTGCCCACTTAAGAAGCCTGCTGCAAAACTCTTTCTGAAGGACAGCTGAGCTCTCAATGTGATTGAGAGACCTGACTGGAACCATCTCTTTTTACAGCTGGGTAAGGCCAGGTGAAGTGTTCAACAAAATAAAGACTGGCATACAGTCTGTGCCAGATGAAAGCCTTTGAGACCATAAGCTGTGCAAGTTTTTGGAAGTCTTTGAAAAAATCCTGGTGTCCAGATGATTTTATGAAAGCTGCTCACAAGCTTCATGGCCTAGAGATGAGGGTTCCTGATCATGGCCAACTGTCCCAGCATTTCACTGGCAGTGGTACCAAGCAAGACTGTATTTTCCTCCTGCTTCCCTTTCATCATACTTCTGCAGTAACATTTTTATTCAATCACAATGCAAGATCCATTTTAAATTACCAGGTGGTAAGCATGTTCCCAGTGCACAAGATGATTTGCTGTACATCTTACACAGACATACTAACCTGAGATGAAATATAAGACCCTGTTGTAAAAATGTAAACCACTGTACAAGAGAATCAGAATTGACTTCTCCAGCCCCAATGAATAACCAGAATTTTGTACTCCAAGTATCTGAGACTTTGAAGTATCTGATATCTGATACTTTGATAACGTGCTGTTCCAAAATCTTCATAGCAAAATATGAAAGTCTGGAAAAATACTTGTATACAATCTGCAGTCAACAAATAAAGAATGTTAATTTTAAAACTTTTATATATTAACAGCAAACAACTACAGTATTTCAGAGATACATTCCTGTGACTGCAAACATGATTTACAGAAGAATAAGTAAGTAAAACATCTGAAAAACTTCTCTTCAGTTGCCCAGTATAAGTGCCATTCATTTATTCATTTTACTAAGAAGAAGACCCTTTCCCATGGATTGACATATTGCAAAAAAATAGAGGTTTCGATAATAACAAAATAGTTAAAGTAGATTCTGAGCTAGGTTAAAAGTATCTAAAGTTAGGTTTGTACAAGATTTTTTATATTTTTTCCCTGTGAGGTCAAAACTTGCATTCACACTGAATGCCTGTTTTAATGAAGGTCATTCTGCCAGAGATTGCTTCACCTTTGAAATAATTTTATGTTTGTGATTAAGAAGTGCAATTCACAGTGCCACTGGGTCTCATTACACAAGTTCAGGACTGCAATGTCAATCTGTACAACTAAGTTCAGTATAACTGTTGATATTAGTTTAGTTTTAACATCTCAAAACCTCCATAATGTTCTGATCAAATTTTCTCAAAGCAGTTTGCCATTAGAGTACTACTATATCAAAATTTTAAAAAGCAGGATATCAATTTAGACAAAAATGTGTTTTGAAAACAGTGGAAAAAGCTCTTTGACAGTGCTGAAATACCTTGTTTTGACATTTTTAACATAAGAAAGAAGATAGGCTGTTTGCTAAGCAGGAACAGTGTAAAATGACTCTGTACAGTTTCCAAACCCCTATTTTGATAATTTCAAAGCTCTGTTTACAGTAGCAATTATTTATAGCAGATTTCTGCAACATGGAAAATATTTTTCTAGGAAATAAAAGTGTTTGGATAGGAACATTGAAAAACATAGTCTTAATCCATCCATGCTTTAAAATTTTTTTTAGAAAAAATAGCAAATCACTAGTTATTGTCTGTCATTTTCTAACTCTTTTTGAGACAAAATGTAATTAATGCCAGTTTATGTGCATTAGCATCTTTAAGTCACTCTAATCAAGGTTCACCTTATTATTGTCACACTCCCATTCCTGGACTAGAGACCAATTTCGTGTCGAATTCAGGTTGCCTCTTTGAGTTCAGCAAGATATTTTTGGTCAGAATACTACCTCATCAGTTGAAATTCTGCCAATTCAGTCTCTTTGCTGATCTTCAATTTGCATTGCAAAGATAAATAGATTTTTTAGCAAACAAAATACAAGGTCCTCAAATGAAATGTCAGGAGAGAAGGCACTTAAGTTAAAGAAGTATCTGTGTTCCTGTGCTGCCAAAAAATCCAAATGCCAAATGCCAACAACTCAGATTGGATTTTAATCCAGATTTTGTGAACAGTGTTAAGGAACAGGTTAAAGTCTCAGGAAATTGGTATTGTAGAGAGAGTGGACAATGAAACAAGGGCTGAGAGGAGGAAAAGCAGCTGTCCAGACTATGTTAGATGGGTCTTCTGTCCTGTAGTCCTTTAGTTCCTATTAGTTTATTTTCTAGCAGAATGTACCTGAGTGGGCTGTGCAATTTATGCTATGTGGGAAATAAGACTTAAAGTCAGGGTAATATTATACACACAAATATGACCATATAAATTACACTCTCAGATTAAACTTTTAATTAGTGTCAAGATCATGTACAAAGGAGCCATTTGCCCTTGTGGGTACATCACTGTCCAAAATATAGTTCACATCAAACGAAAGTTATTAAGCCTATGCTGAAGTGTGGTTGACAAGATATTGTTATGATTTGATAGGAGAAACAGAACAATAAACAAGCATATTTTCTACTTGAATGAAGGACTGAAATAACCATTCAGTTTCTGATTTTGATAAGGTAATCTGCACACTTGGAAGATTTATTTACAACTGAAATTCCTGAGTCATCTTGAAGATGCCACCGGGGTAGCATACAAATAATTTTTAAGAGACATAAAAAGACCTGAGACCATTAAATGTGTTATACACAGATTTATTAACAAAAATAAAAGAATCTTGTTAAGGCAATTTCAGTTGAAAACTGATTTAGGGTACCCAGTTTCATTAAGGCTGTCTAGGAAGTCTCATTCCCACAGAATAGCTGAAGAGGGATAGAATTTACAATTCTACCAGTTGCCTTTGAAACGCTGAGTTCTTTTTAGACAGGCCTGGTGTTATACAGCCAGGGCTGATTTTAAGCTGTGATTCTTGTACAGAAAACAAGAAACCTGCTGCACACATAACCTGGCAAATTAAAAAGGACCGTAGCTATGACCTAAATGCCCTATTTTATAATTCTCTCTGGGTTTTGCTCTGTGTTTGAATCTAGCATCTGTGCCATTCCTGCATCAGCTGAACAAACTTCTCACACTACCAGATGGTTGAAAGGAGATTCCAGGAACTTCTATGGGCTTATCTAATGACAGGACGGAGATGACTTAACATGTTTGCTCATGCTTAACCTGATATTCTTGTTATTTACATTCCAGTTCATATCAGGTATATGTTTGACTGTTAAAAGACATCAAAAGACATAGAGGATATCATTCCATAGTCTCATTCACTTTCCTGTATTAATCTAGAAATTTGACATTCACTGTTTTTTGAGGCAACAAAGAGCTGAGTTATATCAATGGGACTGGCAGAGGTAACACAGGAACTAGAACATACACATGGCCTGAGGGGGAGATATATTCATAGGTTCAGATGTCAAGATATAAGCATCTATAAACAGAAATTTCCAGATGAAGAGTCTGGAACTTGAAACTTATTCTTCAAGAATTCTCTGTACTCATTCCAGGCAGCACAAAAGTATGAAGACTTTTTTAACACAGTTCAATAGAAGTTCCTTCTCACCAATAATAACAAGTTTCTTTCAATGCCACCAAAAATAAGCTGACAAAAATGCATAAGTATTTCTTAAATTTAAGAAGCAGCAAGGAAGGTTGCTTGCATTGACATGACAAAACTCTCAACAAAAACACTTGAAATCAAGTGCCTATCAATTCTTTTTTGCATTTCAAAGGTAGGCAGATGCATCTGCATCTTTTCTAGAATATATTAATCTTCAATGACATATAAATAATAGTGGATGGATAATTTTCATTGTGTCGTGATTGAAAGTGACATGACATCTATGAATTAGTAAGTCAGATATGTACACATTATTGAAATGTTGTGATATATGATGGGAGGAAAGCACAAACTACCAATATTAGCATTAATTTGAGAGGGAGCAGAACTGAGTTTGCAGATGGACCATTATGAATTAAAAAAAAATACAGTCTTAGAGAAGACTAAGTTTTGCTCTTCAGCCACATAAGTTCTATAGTTTAGTTCATAGGTATGATTTCAGAAAACTGATATCTGTGTATAAAGGATCAGCTTGTGTTTGAAAAGGAAATAGCCAAGGTGTCCTACCCAACAGATGTACCCATGCCATCCACTTCAGGCCACAATGGTGACGGTGCTGAAGGGAACCTTGAAGGATTTTGTTCATCTAACTACAAAAGGCAGGGAGAAAGAAAAATCAGCATATGGAATAATATTTAATTAATTAATGATAATTCCAAAAAGTAGAAGTACTCAAGCAGAGGAGAAGATCCACCAGAACAGTGCTGCTGCATTAGGACAGGCAACTGAGATGCAGTGGAGGGTCCAGCCTTGGAGATTTCCAAGACCCAGCAAGACAAAGCCAGGACTGACCAATGGTCTCATGCTAGCAGCAGTCTTGTTTGGAGTGGACAGTTGGACTGGACACCTCCAGAGATCTTGTCCAGCCCACAGTTGTATGATTCCAAGGAGATATTTTAGAGTGAGACAGGTACCAGAGAAATTCAAACAATTTACTGCAGTTAACCCATGAAATACAAAACACGTTCCGGTCAAACTGAAGGACTCCCTTGAGTCTAGAAAATTAGCTCCTTTACCATTGAACACAAATCCACATAATATATCAGAGATGCAATTAGAGTACCATTAAGGCATTTCCTTGCATCTCACAATGAGGAAATTCTAATAAAACTTTCAGTTATTGAAAGGAACCACCCTGAGACTTTCAGCTTTAACTTGCATTTCCTTCTGCTGCTCACCTCTGAAGAAACAGGTTGCAGAGGGAAGCTGAAATTTTGCAAGGAGATGCTTGGGCATCATCATCCATTGCAAGAGCAGTGTCCTCCTTTTGGACTTCTTGAAGTCTTCCATTTTCTTTATACTTTCTTGTAGGTGGTTGGCATCTAAAAATAAAAGGAGACAGATCTAAGCAGTAAACGTTTTATTATGTGTTGTCATAATGTTGTAATTATTTTGTAATTGTTTTGCTTTCATATGATCATTTGCTTTCCTCTTCCCCCCACCCCCTCCCATTAAAAAATAATTTTATCCAACCAGGCAGTAGAATGATAGGATGGAACTGTAGTGATGTCGCATACAGCAGAAATAATAAAATCAAGAAGCTTCAGGAAACAGCATAGATCAAAAATTATTCCTCCTGTCTTTAAGGTGAATTTTTTTCAATCATCCTGCCATTCAAGGTCAATTCATAAAATGATGTTGCACACACATAGACAGACTGTATTTACAACATATGTTATTTGCAGCAGATAATGTGACTCATGACACCATTTAATAGTGAGACAGACATGACCCCATTCTTTTTGCAAATTTTAAATCCGGCATGTGCCCTATGCCTAATTTGTTATTTAAACTCATTTTAAAAATCCTCTCTTTTAATATTTACATGCTAAAATATTTTCCTTTACTCACTTCAGACACATGGATGTCTGGCTAATGATGTGCTGACAAGTGATCTGCTGTGTTGTAAATGGGGCGTACAGAGGTGGACAAGATAATTATATTATTTATCAAGAGACTTTTCTATCAAAGTCAAGGAGTCTTGCTGTAACATATCCAGAGTGAAAAATGATTGTGGTGTGCTTGTGGAAAACAGTTCATAAAATAGGTTCTGTTTGTTCCTGTGATCACAGCATTGGAATGAGTTCAATATTTTATATTGATATCATTCAATGTAAATATTTATATAGGTTTCTGTCTTTCCAGATACATTTTTGAAGAATTTAAAAGCATGTTCAACATTGATAATATCAATGAAAATATGTTAAAAAATATGTGGATCCTTATTCATTGAATTCACACTGAGTTTTATATGTTAAAGATTCTCTCAATTTCTTCTGGCTCATAACTGTGCCAGTCTGGGACCAAACTACTGAATTCAGTTAAACAGCCAGAGATCTGGTGAATGAAAGACCTGAATAAGCACATAACCAGCATACAAAGAAAAAAAAAGAAGATTACAGTAATAGTCCCCTTAATAATAGTCCCCTTAATATCAAGTCATATTATCATAGAAGCATAATTTCCTTTTCTAGAGTGAATGGTAATCTGTCAGAACTAGAAATCTCATAAATAAAAATCTGCTTTCAGGGATTTTGCATTCTTCTTCAGCTTTTGAGTGAACTTAAATATATTTTTATATATGCATACATACATACATGTATATATATATATATATATACACATGCATGCACAAGAGTCCAAATAGGAGAAGTATTCATTTCCATAAATAAATAAACCAGCAATCTTATCTTAAATGTTATTCCTCTTCCCTGCTCATCATCATTCTTTCCTCTTATTTTCTTTTTTGAGCCACCACTGAGTCACCAGAACTTCCCCGGTGGACTCCCACTGACTCTGCTCACGAACTCCAGTTGTGTTTGATGACAACACCAAAACTGCAGGAAGGCAGATTCTGCTGGGCTGGTTCTGGCACACCCAGAGAAAGTCAGGTCACCTTCTCCAGCCAAGCCACAGTGACAGGCAACTGCTCTTGCTTTAGACAAGGAACAGTCTTAGACAGGAATGGATAGGTACGACCAGGTATTGGGACATTCAGGTCTCTGCTCTTTCTCTCATGCATTTCATGGTACAGTTTCAAACCCATCTGCTACTCGGGGCGAGCTGTTTGGGGAATATCATCTCATTCTATTACTGGTGACATATACAGAGACTTACGAGGCTCCCAAGTACAATCAGTACAGTATGACACAGTTTTTATACTCAAGCAGTGTCCTTGTGTGCCTATGGCACTGTATAAATAAAAAAAAAAGGCACAAGACAAATATTATGGTCATGTTTAAGACCTGATCAACCCCTAAGCTTAGGGGAATGTTAAGTAAGGAAACTGTTTAGAATGGGATGGCAAATTCACATCCAAAGAGCTGTCCAGAGACCTGGAGCACAGGTCTTAGGAGGAAGAGCTGAGGGAGCTGGGGATGTTTGGCCTGAAGAAAAAGAGGCTGAGGGAGGACCTTTTCACTCTCTCCAAATCCCTGAACGGAGGCTGTAGCCAGGTGGAGATTGGGCTCTTCCCCAGCTAACAAGTCATAGGACAAGAGGAAATGGCCTCAATTCATACCAGCTGAGGTTTACATTGGATATTAGGAAAAATTTCTTCACAGAAAGGTTTGTCAAGCATGGAGCAGGCTGCCCAGGGAAGTGGTTGAGCCACCATCCCTAGAGGTATTTAAAAGACTGTGTAGATGTGACACTCAGAGACGTGGCTTAGTGTTGGTTTTAGCAGTGTTAGGTTAGCATTTGGACTCAATGATCTTAAGATTCTTTTTAACCTAAATGAGTTATTTACAATGTGTTATATTTTGGAATTTCTGTTGGACAACCATGTTGCTAAAAGATGACCATGTGTCATGCAAGCAGTGAAGATACTTCATGGAGGCAAAAAGCAGGTTAGTGATGAAAGCATATTTATCTTTAAAGTAGCAACCTGAATAAAAAATTTTGTGAGTCTTTAAGCATCACATTGTAAGGAGTTGGGTTTTTAAAAATCTATTCATATTTCAATTACTCATGACATTCTGAAATTCTTTTTTGTTCTTACAGGTATTTTTACATGAGTAAACATTAGGGAGTTTGTATCCAATAATGTAACTGCAAATTCAGATGATAAAAATGGGAGAAGTGGGGGAGATTGTTTAAAAAATGAATAAAAAATTACAGGAGCAGAAAAAATTTTAAATGGTGATCTCTTTGTTATTTGCGTCTTGATAATCCATGTCTGTCCCTCAACCCAGGCAAAAATGAAGCAGAGTTCTTGAAAGATCCCTGTGTAACTCCCAGTAATAGGAGGAAGGCACCACTTCTCCCAACACCATCTATTCCTTTTTTGCACAGGTATTATCATTAGAAAAGTTTTCCTAATGTCTGCTGTAAATCCAAAGAAATTCCTGAAAAAAATAAGCACTTTCCTTTTTGTCCCATTGCTGTGAACAGTGGGAATGGACAGCTTCCTCCTCCCACAGGCAGCTTTCAAGATCAATGACCTGGCAAGTCAACCTACTTCAGCCAAAAATTAACGACTGGTTTTCTCAGGAGAAACAGAGTTATTGACAAGGGAAACTTACTACAAGGCTACAGCCTCCTGCTTTATGAGAGATTCCAGTATTTCAGGGATTATGCAGTGGAAACTGTCATTTAATGGTATTGATGTCACCCCTTTATTAATTGACAAACAATAAATGGGGGGATGAAATAGTCACTTGTCACTCTTTCAACAGCACAAAAATATCCTCACTGCACTTTCTAGATTGATGGCAAGAAATGGCAACTTGCTAATATCACCTCTCAGTTTCTGTCTGAAAGTATTTCAAGTTCTCTCTATGATTTTCTTATTGTACTGTCTTAAGAAAAGCTAAGGACCAAGATATTCCAACTATTTCACTTTTCAGCTTTGATTTCCAGTATTGCCAAACAATCTGCTTTGTCACGGGCAGAAATGATGCCATTTGATTTGAAAATTCCATTGTTATAGCTCCATGTGCATGGCACAAAGAGGAATGAGAAGCAATTAAGGCCCAAGATGACAACAAACAAAGCCATTTAAGCCTCTAAAACTTTTTAAATGAGTACAGGGCAATAGCTGCAACAGCTCAACTGTGTGTTTTCCAGAGAGAGCACTTTGGATGGTTTTTTTCAAATTTAATCTTAGCTATATTACTTGATACAAACAATATAATGTTATAGTTTATGCTCCTTTTCTGTGACAAAATACTGAAACTGAGTCTTCAACAAATTCATGCTAAAACTCAGAGTAAAATGTAAATTTTTTAAAAGGTTACCACGAAAATGTAATGTCTGCCCAATATAAATTCAGAGGTTCACCTGTCCAACAATTTATATTCACACTGTACATGGGAATGCTCAAACATTTTGCTATACCAAGCATTTTAAGTAGGCACATGATGGGATCTGCTGATGTTCAACTTGAGCAGAGTGATGCTGGCACATGGAAATGAAGTGGGATTGTGTGACGACCTGGTTATAAAATGTAGGCTGGTATATAAAATTATCCAGATATGTAAACTAAACCACATCTGCAGCTGATGGTAAGGAGGAATACATGGTGCCAGTGAGAGAGGAAAAGGCTGTGGGAAGAGGGGTATTCAGTGCATGAGGAACAAAGAAAAAGAGAAGCAAGAGTGAAGGTTGTGGATGGATGGCTTTTGGTAGGGCAGCCATGGCAGAGAGTCAGCAATCTTTGACACAGGAATTGTATTGGCCCTTTTCTTTGATATGATGAGGAAGTGGGGATTGGAAGCAGATACCAATAAGTTCTTTGCTGGGGTGTGGGGGCATGAGGAGGGTTTGGAACTAAAATCCTGTAAAACCAGCTGTGGTCTATGCTCTGAAAGGTTGACTTTAAAACATATTTGCTGAAAGAATAATAAGATATGCATACATTTTTAAAATGTTAGTTGGACTCTAGAAACCCATGTAAAACAGCTGCAGGATGGCTCAGACCAGTGTAATTACCTACTCTCTACATTTTTCTCGTAATAGCAACTTCACCCTTATTGCAACAGAGCCGCATAAAAGTAACCCAGTAGGAAATTATCTCCACAGTGTGAAAGACTGTTGTGACAACTGATGTACATTAGAAACTTTCTGGTTATATAACTGTGGCATCAGAACAGAAAATACTCTATTTTGTATCACCCCTAAATTCCCCATTACAGCTGTTGAAATAGCCTAGTCATATTATTTCTGGAGATCACAGACAAAACTGAATGTTATCTCAGTTATTGTTTCTTACTTAATGCTTTTTTCCATGATGTGGGTTGGCCACACTAAAGACAAGGATGATTTTTGAGCAAAGATAATCCTTCAATCAAGGAGCTTAAAAGCGAGTCGTATTTGCAGGCACTTAGTGAAATACTGCCTTTTTTAGAGTTAACATTGTGAACTCAGCTCCTCCACATAACACCAACTGCTGTAGCTACAGTTTGTGTTTCACTGCACGCCAGTATAAGGCATTTCCCTTTTTTATTCTGAGATTAAAAGAAGGTCCCAGTTCCTAAGAGAAGTTATGCTGCTCTGTTCTGCTCCATCATTGCTGGGGTTTTTGCACAGGCAAATTAGGTCTTCTGTGCTACCCATGCTCTTGCTCTGCTATATCAATGTCACTTCACACCCAAAGGGTGCTTTATAAATAGATTTAAGGAATAGAGAGAAGTTTATAGAGAGGTACAAAAGCACAAAGGGAAGTAAATATTAATGACAGATACCAAACCATAGGTTTGAACACAGTCTCAATCACTGTGTGCAGCCCACCTCCTAGAAAAGGCCTGCATGGGCCTGACATTGAGTGAGGGCTGGTGGGCTGAGCCATACACCAGATTCCTTTTTTTCCTTCCTTCTTTTCTGTCCCCTAAATATCTATTCCTGATTTATGCCCTTGGGAAGAGGACTATGACAGGAACTGGCACTGTGAACCTTCATGTGCTGCTCCACCAAGTTTATGTCAGACTTTTCCTCATGTTGGCCCACACCAATCCATGTCTTTGTTCTGGGAAGCCACAACACTAACATGATCCTGGATGAGGCAGCTTTATCACCAAAGATAAAACTGAGGTATGTTTTACCACCAAGATCTAAACTTTTGCCAGGCTGCCCTCTTCACCTATGCTGTACCTGTGTGTACTGTAGATTGGGGAACAGTTCCCCATAGTTCTGATTCATTGTTGGTTATTGCTCTTTATATAGGTGACATCTGGGTGAAAAGAGTTTGATCACTGCATTGCTTGAACTGTTCTTTGACTGTCCATCTGCTGAATGCTTCTTGATATTCAGTTCAAAAACTGAAGAGCTCTGAGAAAGAGCAGCTCTTTGAAGAGCCACCTCTGGGACATCTATTCAACCATTACAGCAGAAAAGCTGATTCCTAAGGCAGTCTCCAATGTGTAGGTATCCCTTTACAGAACTAGGATCTTGATATATGGAGACAATATCTGCTTGAAAGTCATCTAATTTTTCTTTCACTTGAAAAGGGGTTTCAAAGGACCCATCTTTGCAACCCCCCATTTTAATCTGTTTCTTTATCCAAAGAAATACAGTATATTAATGTTAGAGTGAAATGAAATTAAAAAGGAAGATGTGTCAAATACTCCCAAGATTCTTCAGGCATTTTTCACTCTACTTTTTTTATCCACCTCTGCCTTTTCAAGTGAAAAAAAACATTGTCATTACTTTTTTTTCTGCGATGTAAATGAAGTAAGGCATTGTCTTCTCAGTTCTGCTCTTCCTTCCTGCTGAAAGGATGGATTGTTAATTCAAATTTTCTTTAAAAGATCTAGCAGATATTTTAAAAACTTTCCTATATTTTGATTCTACATATATTATTTGAAGCCCCAGTTTTGATAACCATGTGGCTTCTGTTAGATCACCAGTTTATTGCAGTCATGTCAAGCCACATCATACCAAGTGCATGAAGAGTTCACAGTCTCATGATAGACAAGTCAGCAACATCAGACAAGGTAGTGAAATGTAAAATCAGAACCCTAACTTGCATGGCAGAAGCATTAATCTGTCACACTACACAGCCTGAAACAAGTGATGGGGAAGAATCCACTGGAGACAGTCCAGAGGACAGTAATAGGAAACAAAAAATGTGGAAAAAAATTCCCCTTGAAGAAATCTGTAAAGCATTGGGGTTGTTTAGGCACAAGAAAACCCAGAAGGAAGCACTACAGCAGTGTTGTAGCACAAGCATTGTCTAGGTTCCTGCTGGGTAACACATGAAGAATGTTTAAATCACTTCCTGATGGTGAAGATAGTGAAGCTCTTCATGCCTTGACTTGAAAGACTGGAAAACAGCCATCACAAATCTCACCTTTCAACAGGAAATGAATGGGATTATGAAACAATCCTCAAAAACAGTACTTCCCTTGGCTAGTTATTTAGCCAGTTTATGGTTCTTGACATATTCACAGTTTTCTCCAATCATAGAATCATTAAAGCTGGAAAAGACCCTCAAGATCATCAAATCCAGTCATCAGCCTAAAACCACCATCATGTTCACCATAAAATCATGTCCTCAAGTGCCATATCCACATGTTTTTTGAACACTTCCAAGGATGGTCACTCCACCACTTCCCTGGGCAGCCTGTTCCAGTGTTTGACCACCTTTTCCATGAAAAGTAATTCCTAATATCCAATCTAAACCACCCCTGGTGCAAATTGAGCCCATTTCCTCTCGACCTGAATATTGAATTAATATTTTCTCTTGCAACGTAGATATGCTAGCTTTCACATACTCATCTGCTAAACCTGTTTTTTTTGAAAAATGAAAGGACACCTGTTGAGTAAATATATTCCATCTTACCTTGGGCACAGCCATGAAACTGAGCCCAGGGTAAGGCAAAGAGCAGCTCTGTAGCAGCAAACAACCCAGGCCTCCTCAGTGGTATTACTGAAGGCATTTTTTGCAAGACAAAGAGTATCATCAGCAGTTCCTAGGTAACAAAGAGGAAAGGATTTCTGTCCCTCACCAGGAGATGTGATTATTGAATCATTCTGAGCAGATACCAATAAGTCAAGCCTTGAGGCTGCAGCATATGCTATTCAACCATTAACCAGTTTTCTTCCCGTCTGGCCAATTCTGCCTGCAGACCTCCAAACCCTTCTACCTAAAATCCTAATGTCTAATTTACCAAATTAATCTGAAAGATGAGCAGCTGAGGAGACACCTGTCAGCTCAAGGTAGGCTAGGTGGGAGGCTGCCTGTCTTTAGAGAGGCTATGAATGATAATGCAGCTAAACTTGGAGGGGTAAATTCTTCTGATGTGACAAATAATCATGTGTGAGGCATGTATTGTTGGTTCTTAACTGAGAATGACAACAAAGTGTAGTGGGAGTGTTGTGATAGAGATGCACTGAGCCAGGTGCCTGGAAACTCAGCCATGTCATCTGGATTGCAGTCAGTGCTCCAAAAGCAAAGCACCAGTTGTCACTGTTTACAGACACTTTCACTGTCAGTCTCACCAAGGGGGTGACAGAAGCAGTCAGAAAGTGGGAGATAGAGGCCAGCTGCCTTTAGCCCTGAGGTGGGATACTTTTCACTTACGACTGTCTGTTGCTGCCATGATGAACAGCAGTCCTCCTCTTGCCTTAGCATTTACTGGGTAAGGCTCATTTGCCCTGATGCTAATTCATCAGTAAATTGAGGTCTTCACGGCACAGTTTCTCATATTTATCAGAAGCTTCATAGCTGTTTAGCAAGTAATTTTTTTTTAAATGCATAACACAGAGAATTTGTCCTTTATATTCCTTTGACACCTCAATCAGAGTGCAGCATAGCCTAGCATCACTTTGTACACTGAAACACCACAAGGTACCACCACCTTGTGCTGACACTCCTAAACAGTGCTGCCATGCCCTGCTGGCTTGTTGGCAGTGCACACTTGTGACAGCTTCCAAAAACCCCCTCACAGAGCCATGATCCAGCAATTCACTAATGCCTTTCCTGACACCTCTCAGAGCATCATGCTGCCCAGGTACCTGCTCCACACAGCGTAATCCCACGCAGCTCTAAGCAAGCACATGACTCTGAGGGATGAGGTGCTGCCAATGTGTTATGCCTTAACAGATTCCTTTTTTTTCTGTGAAGCTTAGGGAGCTTAAACACCTTCTGTTTCACTTTTATAGCATGCAGTTCATCCAGTTTGGCACATACACACAGATCTGGCTGCCCTGAACAACTTCTGAAGGTTATTTGTGCTTCACTGTACGGGGGTTTAGTAAGCTCTGGTCAGCTCTTTTCACCCTTACAGTTTCCTGTTCCACAAGTCCAACTCTCTCTCAGCAACTCAATCTCTTCCTTTGCTTTTATTTCCTCTAAAATGCAGTCTTCACAGTGTGATTCTGTTCAGGTTAGGAAGTGCCAGTTCTCAGATAGTCTGTGAAATTAATAAGTCCTCTCAGTTCATGATACAGCTGCCTTCTATACAGTGCTGTTGTTTTTCTAGGCTTTCTGGGGAAAACCTTGTGAATTATGGTTGGTTCCTTTAAATAACAAAACAATTTCCCAAATTTTCCTTTATAATGTTTTGCACTCTTCCTTGGCTCAAGTAAAAAGGATTCGGTCATTTTACTCCGCCTCCTTTATGAGAAGAAATGCAAGCATGAAAATGCAAACTATCTAATAAAGGGTGGGTTTACTTTTCTTGAGTAGGATAATAGGAAGGTCTCTCTCCAGGTACAGAATTTCATTAAAATTGTCGGAATTTAGATTTTATGCTTTTATTACATTCAGCTAATATTCACCATCAGTTCTGAAAATGTGTAGGAGGAAGGTTAATATTCACATGCAGAGTTGTGTGTTAAGTAACAGGGAGGACAACACAGCAAACTAGAAAAGTGAGGGATTTTCTTTTTCTACTCTGTCTCCCTTGATCAGTTGAGGGGGGTAAACCTTATTAAAGCCATGTTACAAAGGTGAGGTGATGCCTCCTATTCTGTGTTATGAGCAGCAATCCCATCACACACAGCCAGTGAGTGACAGATTTTAACAGGAGATAGACTGCCAAAGAAAATTCAGACATTATTGATAACTATATCCTTCCCCAAAATTAGAGCCTTAAAAGAATGACCTTGGCACTTCTGACCTACAATGACACAACTTCTCACCAGGGAGACAAAAAAAGCTGCAGTATCCTTCAGGAGAACAGGAACTACTTCCCACTGTGTAAAGATCAAGAGAGTCTCACATTTAACTTGCCTTTCTTTCCCTCCTGGTTACTCAGAGAACCATCCCAGCCTTAAGGCTTCCCACATGTTCCACTCCCTGTGGGTACCCACAGACCCTGCTTGAACCCCGTTGTTGACAAGCCCTGCCACAGCCCAGGCAGCTCTTGGCACAGGGGCACAGCCTCGGCACAGTCACATGCCACAGCAAGCAGCTTCCTGTGTGCTGCCTTCACTCCCCTCCACTTTTCTCCTCCTTTCTTTTCAATTCTTCATAAAAATACCTTCAGGCCTCTCAGCCCCTTAACAATCATCTGAAAAAGAGAGAAGTGATGGGGTTTATAGTGAAAACTGGCAAATGTAATTAAGCAGCTGCCAGTGATGTCTGCTTTCTATATTCCCAGCAGCTGCATTATGCATCCTTGCTCTTCTCCTTCTGTCCCTCTGCTGCCCTATAATCTGCCATGATCTATTAGAGTGAAAATTGTAGTCAATGTTTCTCATCAAGACAGATCCTGTTGACTTTCCACTTAAATATTCCTGAAACCACCCAGACTGTCCCCATGAACACAAAATGCATGACAATCTTAGGGGTCCCACATGCAGCAGAGGTCGAGCCTGCTGCCCTGTTGCACAGCAGGACACCTGTATATGGCTACATAAGTAAGACTACAGAAAGGTTAGGCTTTTTTTTTTTCAACATCACAGATTTTAGCTCCTTTCTTCATGTTCTAGCAGGTATTCTTTTGTTTCTAAGGTGATCATTAATTTGCAATTTTGATATTATATTGTGTTTGTTATAATTCAGTTAATCTTCTTTAGCTGTCTCTACTTCTGATATTAACTTGCTTTTTTTTTTAACATTGAGGCTGTTTTGCATACAGTCAAATTGCTCCCTTTACATAATCTTTAATAAACTTTTACCACTTTATTATGATGGTTCAACAGAATTAATCAAAATTTCATCTAATATCAATTATGTCCACAATGTGTAGCTCCAACTGTGGTCTTTGAACTATGCAGGATCTATCAGATATTGTACTGGGTATTTGTTCAAGTCTTTCTCTCTGTAAAAGTACAACACTGCAGTGTGTAAAGTACTACTCTATACCACTGCACCATACTATAAAGCACAGGTAATAAATTGAAGAAACCTCTGAAGGCTGTCACCATTCTTTTCTGCCAGAGGACAGACTGTTTTATAGACTTATTAATTCATTTTTCAGCAAAACATTAAAGAATCCAAGCACTCGGCAGCATTTATATGTTCCTCTTTCATTAGTTATCTCAAAGAAAAAAGCTTTGTCTACATAAAACTGTACATATGAAACTTCAAACATCTAAAATTATCCCCACAGATATTTTCAATTTCAATTGAGGTAAACAAGTGATAAACTGAAACATAAAAAACCAAAAAAACTCCACATTCTAGTCTTCCTTTTGAAAAAAATGGGTGAGTCAGCTCAGGATCCAGGGTTGGACTATTCAAATTCAGCAGGGAAAAGTTTAGATTTGGGGCTTCCTTATTGCAATTATTCTTTTCAAGCCATTAATGAACATAGTGCCAAAGGATGGTTTCCTCTTTGTGTAAGGCTGTTAATTTCCAACATAAAAATGATATAAAATTTCTTTTTTTCTGAACACAGTCACAGTAGTATCAGTTGAGTTAAAAAATTGGCAAAATACATTTAATCTCAGATTATTTTAGTCCTTTAAATTCTGAACACAATGGGAATGGAGATGGTGCAAGGCTCATTAATTCATATGCATTTCCTTTCTGAGCAGCTGTAGGCAGCTTAGAGCGTGAGGTTACACAAATTCCTCCCAAAGCTTTGATTTACTTCAGTCCCATTTTACCCAGTAACTCCTTTCTTTCTCCTCAGACAG
The DNA here is from genome assembly GCF_017639235.1 of Corvus kubaryi. NCBI lineage: Eukaryota > Metazoa > Chordata > Aves > Passeriformes > Corvidae > Corvus > Corvus kubaryi. The sequence goes on from NW_024582073.1 coordinate 22,541,811, forward strand.
TTTTGTCTTCTCCACCCCATGAGTAACTGCCTTATTGAGGTGGGGTTAATGCATTGAGGTTTGGTTTTGAAAATTTGTCCTTTCCCAACCCATTTTAGCAGTCAGTGTTACTGACACGCCTTTAGCTTCCAACTACCATAGTTTTTGCTCCTTTTATCTCTCCCAAAAGATGACTCTTTAGGGGAAAGATATCATATGACCAGAACATGAGTAAGAAACTGGCAGTGACAACCCATCCATACCCAAATCTTGCATCTTCTCCCTCTCATCCTAAGACTGTATTTGCCTTTCATATGACCTGCATGTGCTTCTTGCATCCCAGTGCCTCAAATCACCACACTGGACATCAGGGTCTCTCTGAGATTTTTGTTCAGAAACCACAAACTTGTGGAGTTATGGAGTTATAGAATTACAGAATCACAGAATCATTGAGCTTGGAAATGACCTCCAGCATTATCAAGTTCAGACTTTGACCAAAACCCTAGAATCTTGTGAATGTTGTTGACAGTTGTTTCAGTCAAAACCCGAAGTACCCCAAGGCACAGCAGGTTGCCTGTTGTCTGCTTGCCTGCTTGTGTTAAAGTGTGCTCTGACTGCACGAACGCAAATCCAGCAACACACCATCCAGACTGAAGAGAGCCTTGGGGCTGAAGGATCTGATTATGAGGGACAAGCCCCTATGAAATACAGGAGGGAAGAGGTGGAAGCATGCCTATAGGTACTACACAAGCAAGGAAGTCCCCTGCACTTTAAAGCCTAGGGTTCTCATCTCATGTTTGAGATAAGAACACACAAGTGAAAAACAAACCATCAAAGAATGCTTGTTGCTGATAACTGACTCTGTTCTGGGAAGTCATGAGTATGGCTATAGCTTTGGAATATAAGTCCAAAAGAAAAAATAATTCACACTTTGTCTCTTAAAACCAGAGATTAAGTATGTAATGTCTTTTTATAATGTAATATAACTTTTAGAACTGATGTCACTATAGGTCTGTAACATATGTAACCGCTACCATTACAATCCCAGCCAATTCTGTCCTCTGTATTGTACTTCGAAGAATAAAAGCTGGCTAATGACTTCCCATATCTCTTTCTACAGCAAGAGTCTCTCTGAAGCAGGCTGCTGGAAATTATAAGATCAAGCAGCTGCCTACTAAATACCAACAGCTGCAGAAGTGCCTTGCTGAGCCATGGGTAGTACGTGCAACTTGCTTTATGTAGAGTTGCTTGGGAAGGAGATTTGTTAGACAGACAGGCACAAACAGAAAAGGGAATCATTTGTCTTCCTGGTGCAGTTTTTAAATCCCCTCTCCCCCATCCTTTCATGGCTCAATTTGCTTTTTCACATTAAACAGCAGCAATTTATACGATAATACCAGTGACATAAAATCTAGAGAGTTTCTCGAGTCCTCCCTTGTCTGGGCAATCCCTCCCTGTCCTCAAAAGAAGAAATATGTAGAAGTTTCATATTTTGAAGCTTGCATGCATGCAGTCTCTCTGTGACAGTGATGGCTGTGACAAGGATTTGTCAGGGCCAGCAGACACAATTCATCCATGGCTGATGCTGCCACTGCACAGGACAGGGTCATCTGTGCAAAGTTCAGCTGCATCTCAGGGTTCCCAAAAGCACCAGCTCAGGTCTCAGTGAAAATATCCTACCATTGCTGAAGGGTAACGTGAGAAACAGCACCTTTTTCAGGCCCCACTGCTTCATGGTCTGTCAAAGAAATCGCTGATAGTAGCAACTCTAAGGAGAACTCTAAGGACCTGCTACAAATTCACATATTTTGGATATTTGCAATAATCTGGGGATTTGAGCCCTTGCTAACATTTTCTAATGTTGAGATTTCAGATAATGTCAGACCCGTGAAAGGTAAGTTATTTTAAATTCCTTAACTCAAGATAGGTTATGAAACAAGCAAAATCCAAATTCAAAACAAGGCAATGCAAGACAAAAAAGGATTATGAAGACACAGACATACAGAATCAAAAGGAAATAAGTTGCTGATGACTTAGATCAGGTTTAAGGGAATGTCTTGCTTTGGATGGTTCAGCTAACAAGCTGACAGGCTCTTCACAATCTTCCCAGTGAGGATTTCTCACATGACTTGTAATTAGAGAAGGGATTCAGCATCTGAAAAAGAAGGGCGGTTAAAATGGTGATCAAAACCCTGGGTAGGTATTCTCTGTAGATCAATCCTTACTTTTCATTAAGACCTGCTACGTGGCTACCAGGCTTCCATAGAATCACAGAATCAAAGAATGTTTTGGGTGGGAAGAGAACCTTGAAGATCACCTAATTCCAATCTCCCTGCTCTGGGTAGGGATACCTTCAAATGGACCAGGTTGCTCAAAGCCCTACACAACCTCACTTTGAAGATTTCCAGTGATGGGGTATCCACAACTTCCCTGGGCAGCCTGTTTCAGTGCCTCACCGCCCTTAAAGGATTTTTTTCCTAATATCTAAAATAAACCTAGTCTTTTTCCATTTAAACCCATTTCCCCTTGTCCTGTCACTATCTTTCCTTGAAAACAGTCTTGCTCTATCTTTCCACTGAGTTCCCTTCAGGAACTAGAAGGCCCCAAATGAGGTCACCTTCTCTCCAGTGCAATAGGAGACACTCTGCTACACAAATTTGATATGAAAATGTACTAATTAAAATCAGGAAGGTGGGAGTGATGTACTCTCTGAATCCTCCAGGCCCCAAGAAAAGATAATTTCAGATTTTGTCCCTTCATTCCTCAGATCTTGACAGGTTTATGAGAAGGTCATGTTCCCTCTGTGCCCTGTAAGTGCTCCTTACAGATTAATGGTGGAAGGACTGGTGTGGTGTCCAGAGCACCACTGCAGCTCCATGTGAGCCCAGGCTGAGCTGAGCACACCAGAATTTAGAGACCTGTGTTAAACTCAGATCATTAACAGATGAAAACTCCCTGATTCCCAGACCATCCAAACAAAATTCATATGATCAGAAGCACAATATAAATCCAAAGCATAGTACACATCTACTGATCTAGACCTGGTGAGTGTTTTCCACAGCATTAGGCTCTTACCTGTCCAAAGTGAAAGAGAGATCCCTATGCAGGAAAGAGATATAAAATACCAATGAGAGAGTAACAGCAAAATTTTTCTCTCCTGTTGAAGGTGTCAATTTGCCTCCCCAGTTTACCAGCCATTGCCCTTCACCCCAGAAAAAGAAGTTGCAATTAAGACAACTTTGCCTGCTGTGTTTGTCCAAACCTCTTCTGAAGTGATGATACTGCACTCCTCTACCCAACTAGCCTGAACAAACTGACCTTTAAAATGAATGAACCGTTTTATCCTTGACCTCCTGGGAGGGATTAGACATGACAGTCATATTTAATAGGAAGAAGCTTAATAGGTTTATTCCTGTAATACAGAGATCTCTGCTAATTTCAATGTAGTTTCCCAAAGAGAGTACATAGACACAAATTGAACAATCCCAGTGGTATAATCAGAGATACAAAAGTAGAGAATTTAGCTTAAAACTCCCCTACAAAGGCTGACTCTTGAGAACCTTTGACAACCCTGCTGCTCCCACCTGATCTCTCAGGGTAGAAGGTTCCTGGACTCTCGGTTCTGGCACACAGTGAAAACCCAGTTAGGGGAGTTTATTTAAGTGAGATTAGCACTAATTAATCAATTTAAACATGAAATTGAGATGGGGTGAGTGTTTTAATAGATGTCTGTAAGACAACAAAAACCAGATGTGTTTTCCTCAAATCTTTCCCCCACACAATGTGTACCAACCTCTCTTTTATATGTTTTTATATATGTAAAAAAGGTCTTGATTTAGGTAGACCATAGCATAATGAAATCATGTTACAATAATATACAATCTGAGGACTCAAAGCTAATGAGGAATGACATTTCTAACATAGGCAACCTGGTTATCCTTTAAGGAAATGGCAGAATGCCATTTTTTATGCAGCAGTTTTCTGCCTGTCCTCAGTGATATTGCTACTAGCGGGAAATAGGGTCTTCTAAACAATTCCCCAATTCTTCCAAATACTCTTTTCTATTAATCCTCATGATAGCTGTATTTTTTAAATTTAAAAAAATTGTCTCAGCATGCAACTAAGAAGTCTGACCACTGTGTCTGTCAATAAAGTATCCAACTGCCTGGTTGGATTGTTCCTGAGTAAGGAACACTGTTGCCAGACAGATTTTAGTCTTCCTCAGCCAAAGGAGAGGAAATATTCTGGATTTATAGAAGTACAAATCTAATTAAAACCAGGCCCTACCTTTTATTCATACTCCATTTATTCTCCACAGTTGCTCCACATCTGTGCTAGGCTCTACCTACCATCATTTCAAGACTGTAAATTACCAAGTAGCAAGCAATTTGTGCTGCTAAGTTTATGTGCAATGTTACTTCCAGAGTTTTATTGTAACTTAAGAAACAAAAACTACTGTACTAAGGAGAATGGCAGGGAAGAAACCTTCACAGATAGAGACACATCAGGCTGAATTATAGCAGTTACCCAACAGTGATGTCTGCTGAGTTGTAACAGACAATAATACAAGTGTACCAAAAAGGAGACCATTAAAATGAGATCCTTCTCATAAAGTGCTGTTCTTCACAGTCTGCCTTTCTGCCTTGAAAATGTCACATTTGTTAACTAGATGTAGAAACCATGTAACACTCAGTTGTGAAAGCAATAATGAAAACAATGACATTTGTTGGAACCCTGGGTTTAGAAAATTTAGGTTTCTGGGATATATGTAACAATATGGAGGATTTGGGGTGTGGATTTGTTCTTCTTCTTTTCTTCTTCTTCTTCTTCTTCACAAATCTGGGTGCTCTGGTATTGGGTCAAAAAACCCCCAGTGTGGATCATGAATAGTTAGTTATTGGATTATAAGAAAAAATAAATTACTTGGCATTCCATAATTGGGTGATTTGGACCTTAAAAGAGCTTGGAAGTTAGAACTCTGAGCCATTTTCCGCCTTGTTAACTAAGAAGCACATCCCATGCAGCTGTACCATAGATAAGAAAATAATAAACATCTAAGTCCGAAGAACAACCTAGCATCCTCTGCCTTTTAATCCAAACTCTGAGTAAAAGAACTCACGAAACAAAAGTAAAGAAGAAAAGAAAAATGAAAAAAGAGAAAATTAACAGCATTAGTTGATAATGTCCAGATCATTTTATGGAGGAAAAAGCTCAGGTAAAATGCAATGATTCCAGGAAGAATTTCATCTGGAGTTAGATATTCACTATAATTGAAGGCTCAGTGAATAAATAGATGTATTTCTTCCAGTTATCACCTGGGGTGTAACCACAAATCAAAGACTGGTCAGAAGAGTTGCCTTGCCCAGATGTTGCCATCCACTTTTCAGGATCCATTGTTCTCCACCTGACAATAAAAACAGGCCTTTCATAATGCTGCTGTAGTTTTGTCCTGGAAGTTTTCATGACCGGGTGAACTGAACATGTAACCTCAGCGTGACTTTAAACCATCATGGTTTAAATATTGTTTCAACACGGCAACATCAACCTGATATAATGGACTATCCTGCCTCCAGCCCCAGCCCCTTACTCACCAGTCTGACAGAGTCTCTTCCTGAATCTGGACACAAAGCACTAAATGTCTGCACCCAAGCTATAAAAAAGAGAAGATAAGATATACCTGACCAAGGTACATTGGACTTGTCTACTTCCAGAAAACACATTAACAATCCCCAGCCACTTCTTCATCCTCTGGTCAGAGCACACATGCATTTTCTGCTTTGGTCAGGATCATTAAGGCCATCTCTATATTCTTTTTCTCCTGCTTCTTCCTCCCAAATTCTTTGTAAACTTCTGTCCAATTAGAATACAAAAATACACAGAATGGCATATGAATTCTTTTTTTTAAAGGAAGCAACACCCTAAAACGTCAGCCACTTTTCTCTGCACAGTTGCTATGCAAACATCAAAACATCTTTCCCAAGTCTATTCTCCTGGCCAAGGCATTCAGTGACATGCACCATTTGTTTGTTAAAACTCATCAGTGCTAAGCACATTTTATAATTTTAATAAAGCCATTTTATACTTTTATAATTGTGGCGGGGCATATCATTCCTCTCCCCACCACGGGTGGCCGGTGCAGATAGGAGAGATAAGTCAGGTGGGCAAGGCCCAGTGGGTATTGTCTCCTGGCAGAAAAAGGTCTGCCAGCTTAACAGATGTGGGAAGAGATAAAAAAACCATAGGTGACCAAAAGGCCTGTTTTCACACTATGAAAGTACTACAGTTTATCACAGAGGCAGAAGTCTCTTACACACACCTTGGGAACATGAGAGACAATTTCTTCCTGAAGTTTGGACACAACTTCGGGGTTACTTTTCTGGAAATTGAGGGAAAGGATTTTGATGTGTGCCCCTTCAACAATTTGGTGGTAAGAAACATTGGATCCTAAGTTATACTATTTCTTAGCTGGCTGTAAATTTAATGGTACCTTTAATAATATTCCCTTTTGTCTTGTTCCTGTGTAGTAATAGTCCACTTTAAGTCTCATGTCTGTTAGTTTTGTGTCTATTAAATAAATAATTCATTCTATAATAGACCAAATCAGCCATTATTAAAGAACTTACAAATGAGAGTGGGTCTTGGGGTGCTGGCCACCTCAATAACACGACTGCCTGCTGCCAGAAGCTTGAGCAAGAGGCAGGGACTTATTTAAACCCACATCATCCATTCATAACAATAATTTCAATAATAATTTAATTTACGTTTTATAATTTTATAATTTTAATAAATGACAAGTGGTTGAGTGATATGGCAAAAGGTGAGAGAATCTGGATGGAAGAGAGGAAAAAATAAAGAGAAGCTGTATCTTCTGCTACTGTTTTGCCTCCTCAGTACATAGCACGGCTCATGAATATGATTCCCTCTAAATTCCAGCTGTCACAGAGCCGTCAGTGTCTTCATGCTGAATAAGAATTTCTTGCTAAACCACTCACTTATCTCAACTCTATGTAATGCTCATGTCGCTAAATGACTGCATAAAATGGTGTCTTTAATACTTGTGAATTGTGCTACATGTGGAGCAGTATTCCCACAGAGATCTGAAATTTGCTACCTTAGCAACAAAATCATGTTAATTTAATATGTGTGTGTGTGTTTACCTTCACTTATTTCTTCAGATGTTCTACAGGAATGAAAATATACTGAGAGATATTCCCAGTTCCTAAATCTGGGATTTTAGGTTATGCTAGAGTCAGGGTAGTTAATAATATCATGACCAGGTCACACTGGTATTCATCCCCAGCTCACCCAAGCAGAGTCCTCTCAAACTGAGATGACCACAGGTTGACATCATTCCCAGCCAGTCTGAATGGGATTTTTCCTTCATTGAGATTTCTAGATTATTTCTTTCTCAGGGAAGGGCAGTTCTGTTCTGGATCAATTTGCCACAATCTGTACTGTTCAGCTGTCCACAAAATACACTAAAATGACACTTCCAGCTGTACTGTATTCCAGAACTTATAAAATTAATTTAATTTTAAAAGTACATAAATTAACAATTTTATTTTGGTCTTAGATTAAGAGTAAATGGAACATATTAAGGGCTTAATATCTTCCACAGCACCTATGGGGTGTCTGGGAGTTATTCAACACAACAGTATAGTTCAGCCTACAGACTATCTAAGGGTTCCTTGTAGAGGAGAAATCCTCTTACATATCAATTTCTTAAGAGGTATTGTAAATCAGAACTAACCCTGAATTTTAAGACAAGGAATAATAAAACATATTTTATCCGAAATTTAAATGTTTCAAACAAATCAACATATTATAAAGAATATTGGGGTTTTTTTTGCCAACCCTGGTCAAAGCAAACTATTCCTTTCGTATCCTGTGTTTTTCAGAAATAATTTGGTATATTACCTTTTAATGTAAAAATGTACCAGGACAATCAATACCTCAATAAGCGTCTGTTATCACTGAGAGAGGAGATGTGAAACTGAAAGTAGCAGGAACATGTTGTCACCTGCAGCCCCAAGAAAAATCCAAATATATCAGAGATCAGAGAATATTCTGAGTTGGAAGGGACCCACAAGAATCATCAAACACCACTCCACAAATTAGAGAAATGAGACAAACAGGACCATTAGGTTTGCTCTGTTGGCTTTTTTGTAAATGGCATTTTCAGCCTCGGCCCCACCTACACCCATGGTGTTATTTTCCCTGAGTTAGCAGAGTGATTCCACCTAGCACATGTTCATGTGGTATCACAACTCTGCTGGGAATCAGCATCATACACAATTGATATTGGGTGATTAATTTTTTTTTACTTCTAAGAGGTGCTTCATATTCTTTGGGGACAGATTGTTTTATTGGTTTCAGGCAGCAGTGAAAAGAGAGAAATGCAGTACTTTGATGTGTGCAAGGAATGAGATAAATCCAGAGCACAGGAAAAGGCAGCAATGCTCCAGTGATGTCTCCAAGCCATTTAATTAAATTTTGCACTGTCTTGTAATCACACATTTCTGGCGGTGACCTGAAGCATCGGAAACAATGGAGCAGAATTTAGTGCTCTGTCTATTTCTTTCCATTTTTAAGAGAGAACCAAAAGGGTCTCAGTATGGACAAACAAGAGGAATGTGGACTTTTGGTGTGACCTAACTGGCACAGAAATAAGAGAGGCTCAGGCAGGACTCTATGAGTCTGTTAATATCAGCTGAAAACAGCAAGGCTGCATCATGCTTCCTAACTCACTTAAACAGGGCAGACAGGGAAAAAGGAAGTACCACTGCTTAGCAACAGCATTTCGGTCCATTACAGATGGATTGTGCCACTCAGCAGGACCATGATCCCTTCCACCCCACTGCAGGCAGGGAGGCAAACACACATCAACAAGAAAATGCATAAACTCTAGTCAAGCTTTCATGAGGCTGAATACTAAAGCAATGCCTCAAAAGTTGATCCTCGTCCCTTCTTTTTCAAAGATGTGAGAAGGTGATTGGATTTTTGCCAGTTGGTTTGTCAGGGCCTGTTTGGGCTGGGGAGAAAGTTTGCTTTTGTTATTAACAATTAGGAGAGCTGAAGAAAAAATTAAGTAAAATCCTGCTCTCTAAAGCAGTTGGGGGCACAGCAGGGATGTACACAACTGGAGTTTCTTACTCCATCTTGCAGAAGGGAAAGCACCGGTATCAGAAGGAGCAGAGCAGACTTACAGCGGTTGCTTACCTCTAAGATCATGAGCACAGGTTCCTTCCTTTTCTGGGGTGCACAAGCCAAACACACAGTTCCCCCCTCTACATCTGCTGGCGCCATAAACTGTCCCAGAAATCCATATTGTCACTTTGATTAAGGGTGACAAAATCAGCAAAATGCAGAGCAAAGTGGATGCTCTGTTTCTGCTCCAACCAGAAAGAGTAGCATCAGCAAGTTCTTAACGCCCCATTGACTCCTGCATGATGGTGATACAGATGGTACAGTGAAAAACCAGCAGTGAGAAGAGCTACATAAAACCTAGAATTTTAGGATCATTCTGCAGAGTTCCATCCTGTTGAAACACATCTGTTCAGCTATAGAGACAAGATGTGCTAGCTGCAGATTGATCGAAAAGAGTCTGAAGAAGGGATGTTACCGCCTGCAGTAGCACGAGAGGGGGGTTAAAACAAACAACACAAACCAGCAGTTAGGTTTTGACTTTGGACTAACTTTGATTCACATTAAAAGGAGTAAAGCAGAACAAATAGCCTAAACTGCTCAGTGAAGTGCGTCAGAAAGCAAGTCCAGCCATAAAGCACTAGTCTACTCAGGGATTATATAGGGTTCTATCAAGTTGGTTTAATACCTATCTGTATTCTGCAACAATTTTCTCTATAAAAAAAGGAGTTTAAAAGAGTTTGTTTGCCTCACAAAGATTTACTAATGAGCCATATCCTGCTGTTTATTTGTATGCTGCATTTCTTTAAAAAATTCACAGATATTTAACCTGGAACTGTGGCATGTTTAGGGCTCTGAAAGTTATATTAGGAAAGGAGCATAATGATGAATATCTCTCCTTCCAGAAGGAAGAATATGAGACTACAGATGGGACTGGCAAACAGCAGCACCTAGATACTTCAGCCGCTGATAACTGCAAACAAATATTGCAGACCTCTGCATTCTATATATGGGGAGAAGCATGTCTGCATCTCTGATCAGCAGGGCCCTTTGCAGTCCTGCCCTGTAACTCCTGTGCTGCCTGCAGAGCTGGGCAGATCTGGGGACAATTCATGGGAATATCCAGGTAATGCAACCAGGCACAGCCCAGAGTTCAAACGCTTTAAAAGGCCAAAGGCAAGGGGAACCTCGAGCCCTTTCAATGGTGCAGCCCTGTTGCTCTGTTGGGATTTGTCTTAAGGTTTTTGAAGAAAAGAAATGCTAGAGAATAAAATGAAAGGATTAAATAAAATTTTATAGCAACAAAAGGAAAATCCTACTAAGCAAACAAAAAAGTGAAATCTCTTATCTCCTATCACAGACTAAAAATCAGTTAGAAGCTGTAAAAAACAGTAAGAAAAAGGCACTGGTTCCCATCCCAGAAGAAAGGTTTTAAAAGTAAATTAATCCAATTTAATGGGTTTATTAAGAATCAAGATAAAGGGAAAAAATTAAATGGAAAATTTGTCCTCAGCTGAAAATCATTTAGCACAGTGAGGACCAAAGAAGGCAACAGAAGGGCTCCTTCCTCAGCCCAAAACAACAAATTTAATGCACAGAAAAAGCCCAGTAATCTATACGGAGAGGAACAATGTAAAGTCCTAGGATGAGTCCAAACAGACTAACATGGTCTCAAGAACACCACAGCATCCTTGTGAAGAGTCAGTGAACCACATCATTAGCAGGTATTGGATGATGTGGGTAATATATACCTATAAGCACACACCTATGGATAACATACACCTTTATTATGACATTATTTAAACCCTTCATACAGCTTCATTCATAATCATGTGTCCAGTTCTAATCACTTATTGTTTAAAATATTCCAGTGGAAGTGGTGGAAAATATATAGAAATGGCCCCTATAGAAGACATTAAAAAGACACTTGTCAGAGAGAAGCAATAAACATTACAGACAGTGAAAAGGGAATCAGATACTTCCAAGTTTTAAAGCAGATACTCATATCTCCTACTAATTTACTAAAAAGTAACTGAAAATGTAGTTAATCTGGAAAATTGAAAGAAATTTATTTTAAAATCAGACTAATCCTATGCAGATCACTACCACAACTCAAAAAAAGCAGTTGGATTTATAGAACAAAGACAGCAGTGGCCTAGTTAAGATTAGAAACAACAAACAAACAAACTAAACAAAGTTTCAGATATGCAGAGAAGTGCATCATTTAAGACTGGGGAAAAAAACACTTTACGTATTTAATTAAAATTTGGCCAGACAGGATTTCTAGTGCCTTCCTCTAAAGAATCTGACTGCTTTGACAATGCAAGAGCAGAGTGACAGGTTTCCCCTGGAGTGATGTCTGCTCTTTCTGCCTGTGCTCCTAAACTGGGAATTGACATAAAATTCTTTGACTTTAATGATGAAGAAAAATATTACATATTCTACTGGATCTTCTTAGATAATAATTAAGTTAAGGTTTTGGGAAAGCTTTTTTCTACTCGATTTTTATTCCCTGCTGTTTCCAGAACAATAATAAACATACTGATCCTGCACTTGACAGTGCCCTGCCCCTTAAAAATGTTCCCTGCCACAGAGCAGTACAAAAGAAGGGCAACTCAGTTCCCTCACAGCCCCATATATTGCATAGGAAAAATGTATGTTCACTAGGATTTTTTTCACAGTCATCCATTTCAAAGATACCAGGAGAACACAGATGCTCATTTATTGACTATAATAACCTTCAGGATATTTCTTAGCATTCTAATTTAACAGCTAGCTGAATTTCCATTTTTAAAATGTTTTTAAGAACACACTCTCATTTTCTTACAAAAAACGCAAGTGAAAGGGTGAAAATCATATAGGTAATTCCAGAAGAAAAAAAAAAATTATATGTACTTATATATATAAGGAAAGAAATGCTTTTAGTTGCTAGGTGACAACATTTTTACCTGTTCTGTCAGAGTATTTGCAAAATACTTACAGCCAAGAACATTAATGTCAGCTTTTCATCAGTTCTATAGCAGGTCAAGATATTCACAAAGATGTAAAATCATGCTTGAGAAGCAATCCAGTGTTGCAAGTACCAGCTAAATAATGTAGGACAACCTATTAAAGTTAGAAATGTAAATGGAAGATTATGGAAGGAGATTAAATTGATTAACATCTCATGCATATTGTGGGAGAATAACCAAGAGGAAAGATAAAACTGCTCGATAGTTAGTCTTCATGCTCACAGGTGAGGTGCTCTGAGTTTTCAGCCTGAGGTGAGAGCAGAGGATACAATTTTAGCCTTCACACTCAAGTTAAACATCATGAAGTTGGATGCTAGCAGCTCTCCAGAGCAGCATCAGGTAAAACACAGGGCAGACTTTTAGGAACTACATCACCTGAAACAAAAAAGCAATTGGAAGAATTCTGGAAAAGAGCAGAGAATTGGTACCATGGATACCAAGAGAGTTTTATGCAAACAATTAAAATCATTATATATACCTTGATTAAGGGATTACCGAAGCAAGGCACAGTGAAATGTCAACATATTAAAGCAGAGAGATGTACAGAAATCAAAATTTAATGACATTTTCTTCTTCCAGTGGATTATCTTAGCTCTGAAAGCAGAGTTTTGACACTTAAAAATCAACTAAAATGTTCACATTCTTTATTAATATACATAAAAATTAATATATGAAATTAATATTAAAACATTTTTTGCTTTGATGAATTATGTACATTCCCCTTAAAGTTATATTTGGTCTATCCATGCAGACCCAGAAAAGAGGGAACTGAAAAACAAGAGTAATTTTCATACCAAATGAGATGTGCTGTGACAATTACTCTCCAGACCTTAACCTCAATTTGTGACACCACTACCACTTTACTGAAAACTAACAGTACAGAGAACAAAGGCAGTGCCATCCTCAATCCTGGTAGGGATCAAACATTGTGACTGCCCTGACCTGCACAGAGCTCTGTGCCAGCCTGAGCCTTGAACCATTGCTGGCAGCTTTCTTGGCTCTTGTCCCTGCTTGCAGAGGAGAAATCACCAGTGGGGAGGCCACTCCCTGTAGCTTTCAAAATATAGATACTAGAGAGCATATATTGAATAATTACCCTTTTCAAATAATTTAGCACAATTATGGTGCTGTACTTCACCTCGCAGTAGCCGTTGCATACTTGGTGGCTACAGGAAAATAACTGGATTCTCTTGGCTCTCAAAGTGAGCACAAATGAGACAAATCATGTACCAGGAATTAAATCTCATTTAAAACAGTACAGTACATTAGTGCCTGATTGCTTTCTTAATCACTTTTGTTCTGTACAGAGCATCTTCCTTAATCATTCTTTTACCCTATACGTAACACCCCCCATATAATTATACTGCTTTTACATTATATTATTTTGGATTAAGGAAGCACCTCCTCTGCTTTTAGTGACAATTATTCCACTCTGTGAAAGAAATTGGTTACTTTTTCCAGCAACAGAGCTGATGTCCATTGTGATATCTAAAATATTGCTTGATTAGTTAAAAGGTGATCATTTTCAGAAATCACTATGTGATAATTATCTACCTATTCTGGTATCATGCTTTTACTGAATTTGTCTCCATATGTGAGGTCTAAGGATGCCTTGTTAGGCTTTCAGGCTAAATCTCAATAAAATAATGGAAACTACGCCAAATTTTTTTGCCTAACACAAAACTCAGATCTCTTTATCTTCACTGTCACTTGCCACCTCTGAAAATGGCTCCCAATTACATGTTTCTTTCACCATAATTGAATGCAATTTTTTAACTCCATAACTCTCTTAGTGCTCACCAAATCTTATCTGTCTGTGGCTACATGGTGTGGTTTGATGGTCCTGCTGTGGATGCAAGTGGACACATACATTCTGAAAACAATTAGCAAAGTGGCAATAAAAAGAAAGGTGTCTGGCAGCATCAGCAATGAAATTAATAAATAAATAGGTGATGCCTAAGCTTCTCCTCCCTTTGGAGGTTATTAGTGTTGAAAAATCAGGAATACTTTAAAGTCTGTGTGCAGAGTATAACGTAGTGGAGGCTGCATTGCTACTGAGTGCAGTACTCTGCAGCTGGAGATCCTGCTCTCTCTGAGGAGGTTTTATAGACAAAAAAAATATACTTGTAAAAAGTATGCATTTACCACTTGCAGGAAAAATTGAAAGAAGTTTCAAATGGCAAACCATGAGGCCAAGTTCCCCATGGCTCATCAAAGGTCAATGTGTTCCATTCTGAAGCACAATGTCTTTGATCTTTCATGTAAATATCACAGAATCAGTATCTCCTCATTTCACTCTTTGAGTTGTGACTGCCAGGGATTTACAACTGGTGATAATTCATGGCTGGATAGAATTGGTCCAGAGCAAAACAAGCAGAGTAAGTACCATTTCTTCAAGGGAACAAATATTCAAATCAGCCTTTATGGTTCCTCCAGATGGAAATACTTTTTCTTTGATGAGGAATATTAATACAACAGCAGTGGGCTTTTTAATTAATTAGTGGGTCATTAATCTGCTGATCTCTGCAGATAATGAAATCTTAGTATTCAAAGAACTGAGAAGTTATTTCAACAAACTTTAAATGCTGAACTAATCTCTTCAGTGATGAGTTCAAACTCAATGTGAGAAGAGACAGAGCTGTAACAGGAACTATTTGTTCCAACATCTGTATTGCTGTTCCAAGACTTGATAGTAAACAAATAAGCTCAGTAAAATCTCTTCATGTCTAAGCAATTATTTCAGCTTTTTTTTTATGAACTAAGCACTAAGTGCATCTGGCTGAGTCTGACAAACTAATCTTCAATTATTAAAATTCATAATTGAAACAGAAAATATTTTCATTAATTGCAAAACAAATGTAGAGAATATCAGCAAAATTCAAAGGGACAGGACTGGCTTTATGTTTAAATTCTTAAAGAAAGAAAATTACTGATTTTTTAAAATTTTTAGGTGTTTTTTATCTGTAAGTTTATCCTTAAATACCTCTCCAATATTTTTCCATGCAAAGAAATTACGATGCCATTTATAACTTGTTCTTTTAAATTTACATGAGTAGGAATTTCAGGTTTATTATTCCTCCATGTGGAACATCCCCAATATTCTACTTCATATCTCAGGAGATCCTTACACTTTCCTCATCTTTTTCATGTTTTAACAATTCTTTTTTTGACTGCCCTCGAAGACAGCAATTTTGATATGCTCTGGGCAAAGCAGTGTTGCATATAATCCACTCTCATGCCTCATCTTAGCCCATTAGCTGCTCTGTCCCACTCTCAACCAGAAAATAATTTTCACAATTGTTGTCCCACACCTGAAAACATGCCTGGGTAAAAGCTCACCTTTTCCAAAACTGCAACAATCACAGTGCAATATTTATTCCTGGCCTGAAGCTGATTTCTTCTCCCTGAGTCAGTTGGCTCCCAATCTACCACTGCCCCGACCCTGCTGCAGCATTTAGGTCCCACTGTCACTGCTTCTGGTTTTGCACTTCTAACCCACCTCCTGGCCTGGAGCAGCAGAGCATCCACAGCTTTAATCTGAAGGAGGTGTCTGGACCCCAGTAACTCACCATTTGCTTCTATTTTATGAGGTGCTAAACCACACAGGCATCTCTAGAACAGGTCATTGAGCAGAAATCAGAGGGGGCAACTGACCTCATCACGTGCAATCTGGGTCTGCTTCCCAGTGAAATTGGAGTCGCTGAGCAAGCAGAAAACAGCAGCAAGGACCTCCTCTAGGTGAGCAGGAAGCCAAATTACTCAAAAGTGTAATTGAAACTGTCTCATGGTTTTCTTTCAGCTCTTTCAAAATCACAGGATGAGCAGAACAAATCTCTTGCCTAGTTACATGTTTCTGACAGGAATCAACAGCAGAGGTTTAGAGAAAAAGAAATGAACAGGGACTAGCACTTTGAAGTTTTCTCCACAGCATACCCCCATCTTCTGTCAAAACGCAATTCAGAGACTTCCTAAACCAAAGTTTATGCTGCATCCTTATTTTTAATGATTCCTTTTTTTTTTTATGAGCATATCTTTGAGACTTTTTTAGCTCTCAAGGTCCACGTCATGCGGTAACAATGCGGTGCTTCTGCTGGGTAACAACTTTCTTTCCTGTATCTTCTAGAAACCGTGTGTGATCATTTCAACTGCTGCCATACTGGTCTCATCCTGTAAGAAATAACAAACAGTTGTTCCTTACTCACTTTCTGTATGGTATCTCTGGTTTTATATTTCTTTCTGTTCAGCCTCCCTTTAGCAACTGTATGGTGGTTTTTATCATTTTCAACCTTCTTTGAATAAAACCAAAGAGACACAAAACATGAATATACAGTGAATTTAGAGTGACATAGTGATATTTTCTGATTTTTCCAATGAAGTCATCCCACTAATTGTTTAATACACCATCTGCCTTTTTTACCACTGCTGAACATTGAGTTGACATTTTTTTGAAGTATCCACAAAAATGCTAAGATATATTTCCAGAATGGTAACAGCTTCTTTGCAGACCAATTTTCTTTGGTTTAGTTAGGGTTGATTCCCTCTCTTCCCGCCTTTCTCCCATTACCTTGCACAAATCAACAGTGAATTTCATCTGCAAGTGTATTACAGATCTTTCAGCCTCATTAGATTCTCTTGCAAGTTGGCTCCTCAGAGCCAACTTTTGTGTTTACAAACCAAAATAGTTTCATACTGCCTGTAGACACTTCCCTTGCTCTCATTGCTTTGCCAGATTCTTTGTGAATTTTTATCCTAGCCTAAAAGTTCTAGATAAGCTTCAGAATTATATCCTTATAATTCTGAGCTTTCCTCCAGCTATATCAGCATGGGGGACATCAGAAATATAGTAAATAAGAAGATTTGGAAGGAAAAGCAGTGAACAGACCTGTTGTGTCTGAGACTGCTTTTATCTGAGATTATATTTGAGACTTTTTACAAATAAAATGTACCTGGTTTCTCTTCTCTCTTTGCAAGTGGTGATCCCAAGTATACCTAGCTAAAGTCTAAACTGTTGATAAAGTGGGAACTGAGAGGGAAAAAAAGTGTATCTAGTTATAGGAAATTCACTGGCACCACAGAGCCAGCTCCATCCCAACCAAAATCCGAGATTAAAGACAAGGGGAAAGAATCTGGAATTGCTGCAGAAAACAGTTTAGTCATCTGAGGCATTCTGGCCCAATGACTCCTTTTGTTATCTAATGAAAATGTTGCCATGTGAGTGTTTAATTAAGATTAGAAGACTACTTCACTCTTTTATAGTTCCAGGTACATTGCTCAGCATGCAACAACATTCCTGTGAAAGTAAAGGATTTTTTCCTTGTTTTCTCTGGCACCTTACTTTTTCTGCTGCCTGAACTTCGTTCTGTCTGTGCAGCCATTCTATAAAGCACACCTTATTTAAATATGATTGATTCCCTTGCTCTTCTGGATACCCACTTCATTTCATACAGAATATTTAAACGCTTCAACAAAAGAAACAATGATCACTGGTACATCTCATTTTTTTCTTGTCCCTTCAAAGCAACATTCCTTTTTTTGTGTGTTTTCCCCTTGAAGACATTTCTGTAGCATTGAGTACCATAATCTGCCAGAATTTCATGAGCCATAATGAGATCTCATAGTATCATCCTGGGAGATGCTGTAGATTTCAGACTGCCTCACCAACCAATCCCTTTCAAGCTCCTTCCAAAATGAACAAGACAGTGAAAAATAAGGTAATTAGATAACACTGATTCAGTATTATGTTGCATGTTGTAAAAAAATAGGAGAGAAAATCTATGACATTCAGCTCTTTGGTGTTCTGCAGTGAAGTGCATAATATTTGCAATGCATAAGGTTGGTACTCTTATATCTCAATACACACCTCTGGAAATTTTTCAGTTTCCACAAGGAAGAGCAGATATTCACATTAAAATCCATTAATTTAATCCACCAAAGGCCATAAAAATTCAGAGGATGCTGAACCATTCCTTACCTAAGCATTTACAGAAATCTTGTAATTGAGAAATACTTACATTTCACTGAAAAGCTCAATCATGCCAGAGGAGCTTTCAACTGCTGATGTACCAGAGTTATTTGGAATATTCATTTTATGGTTAAAAATGAATTTGACTTAAGGTAAGGGAGAAATGCTTGGCTCTAGTGTGAGTTTACAGGTGATCTATATAAACTTGAGAGCAAGTCACTACAAATAACATCTTACTCACATGGCCCATTTCTGAGTAATTCCTTCCTTGACCTTGTATTTGGATACATTTGTCAGTAAAGATACCAGTTGTTAGTGTCTCTATTTATGAATGCAGGCCTAACAGTATAGATCATACAGGTTTCCCAGTGTTTCAGTGCCTATTCCTGGCTCAAAAATGAACAAGAAAACAGACCATCTTATTTCCTTTTATTTTCTGCCTTTTAAATCATATTCCCTGCCTACTTCTTCTGGTGCTTCCTCCCCTCATATAAAAGGCTCAAATCATACTGTTACAGCCTATAGCTCTTTCTCAGGGCTCAAGCAAATATTTGTGTATATAGGATATATATGAGCAGTTCATCCAAAACAAAATTTTTCCTTGTGTTACCTGTGAAGGGCCTAGTTTTATTAATGCAAATAATAGTGCAGATTCACTGCAGGTAACATGGTACAAATAACCATAAAAGATGCAGAAAAGGCCTGCTCCAAACCTTGAATCCACCTGAGCAGTAGTCTGGGTCAGATGCACTAATACAATCAAATCTTTGCTCCTTTTTCTTGGGTACTCTCCCTGTGTTAGCTGTTTCTAACCATGTGCAAGTTCCTTAACTCTCCCACTCATCACTGCTTACAGAGGTATTTGCTGCTTCTCTGAGAACTTTCCTACTGAGAGTATTTGTCAGGTAAGAGATCTCCCCTGCTTCAGTCACATAGGAACCTTCTGGCTGAGTGTGGGAGGCAAAAGTCTCACTGCTTACAGATGGCAGGAGAGAAAAAATACACATCCCCTCCTGCCCTACCTCTGCAGCGACTCTGAGAGTCCCAGGAACCCTCAGCTAGAGACTGCCTTAGCAACCACGTGTTAGTGGAGACAACCTCCATCTGTTTAGCCTTCCTGTAAATATAACTGAGATCTTGTCAAGTCTATCAGTTGAAGCAAAATGGGAATTCTTTCCCTGTACTTATTTTCTAAGAAGCATTTTCTCTTTGCCTAACTTCACAGGACTCCACAGACAGACTGGACATTAGCTTGTTATCAGCCCATGAAAGATAGGCTAGAAAGGTGTCACTTTGTAGGTGTCACCCCAAAAGAGATTCCTGCCGAAGCAGAGCAGGCTATTTCCCTGCTGAATAAGCTACAGGAAAGAAGGATTGCCTTTGATACAAGCAAGGAAAGAGACAGCTCAGCCATCCAGGGGTGTGTCTGCATACACATGTACAACCTCACAGAAAACAAAAGGGTGGGATTTTGGTAACACCTGTAGAAGGGTCAATTCCTTTTCTCCGATTCCTTTCCTTCACCAAAGTCAAAGATGTCTCTCTTGTGAGGACTGCTTATCTTTGCTACTGAGGGACACTGTGAGTATGCTCACCAGGTTTTCTGGTGTGGTTTGAAAAGTATGATACTGCATTTCTTGAATATTTGGAAGAGGCCGAATAATAAAGATGAATTCAGAAAGGAAACAGCTGATGGCTTACTGGCTGCTCAGCATCTGATTTCATCAACTCAAAAATATCCTCATTTGATATGTGTGCAGGGACATTCTACAAATACTCATTTGAATTCAAGACTCTTACCTCACTTCTTCTTTCCTTTAGCACCTCAATCTTTCTCCACACTAAAAGACATCTAATTATTTGACTTGCTATAAAAATTGTCCTAATTACAATTTTCAAAAATTAAGAGCTCACAGAATACCATTGACATTAAACCTTTATTCATTTGAAAGGATATCTCTAGGTTTAGGAGTTTGGGGGAGGCTATTCTTTTGTTTGTAAATTGCTCAAATAATGACGTAAAACCCTAAAGGATACTATTCATGCACACTAACAAGTTGCATTTTTCCTGTCTCTGTAAAGACAACAGGGTAAAATCCCTGAAATTGCTCTAAAGTCCAGAGAACAGAGGAACACTGATCCTTATGATCACTAGAATACACAGTAATAACTCTCTTTAATTCAGTATTATAATTTTTATTTTAAAAATTGATCCCTGTCTAGACATGTACTAAATCTCTGAAGCAGTAGTTTGCAATGCATGACGGGTGAGTTGTACAGCTCAGCTTTAAGACTGGCCATTTTCCTGCTTTACTGAAATACTGTGAAATAGAGATATACACAAAGCAAACATGAAACAAGGTAGTAGCAGGAAAGAGTTCTGAATGTCTTATTGATTCCCTGATTTTTCTGATCCTTTTGTTATCCACTGTTGAGCAGTCTAGGCAAAGGTGCTTATAATTGTGGCATAATATCCATAATATTATAGATTTCTAAAGCTTATGCTCTAACTGCCAGTCTCTCCCTCTACCATCTGCTTTTCCCCCTCTTTCTTCCTTAGAGCACAGCTGCCAGCATCGTGTCTTCAATATTGTGCACAGAAATGAGGATGATTCCAGGTGGGATATTTGGGGACATAAATAAACAATACAGTAGTTCTCTCTCTGGGGTAGAGCTCAGGTCTTCTGAGTCCAGCAAACAAACTCTAGTGACTCCAGTAAACTCTGCATCCAGTTTGGGGTGCCACATGAAGGAGCAGAGGTAGGGAAGTCAACAGCAGCAGCAGAGACAATCAGGCAGTGCTGTTAGAGCAAGCCCAATACTGCCAGGCACTGCATTTTGTCAGAATTGCCAAACTGTCTTGGTAGGAGACAAAATAGATCAAAACTGCCTTCTCACAAATTTTGCTTTCTGAGGGTCAAATTGATTTACCTGCCCTTCAGCACAGTCCCTGCCCTCATAACCCTGTAATACATGTGTGAAAAAGTGTCGCTTTTTCCATGATCTGGAAATTAAATTACTACATAAGGGTCAATTCTATCTCTGTCAGACTTAATGTAATATTTAGAGGTCTCTCAAAGCCTTTCCACACTTGGGCACAGGCAATCTGTGAGGCTGAGTTTACTTAGACCTGGACTATAGAGTAAAAATTATGATAAATTTTCCCACGTTTTCATTTGTCTGGAAACCTGAGAGAAAATAAATATTTCAAAGAAAATCTGAATTTTTTTCTTGTACCTCATTAATAACATTGTCTTAAGTTCAAGGCAGTTAAACCACATAAACCCACTGAAATAACTGAGATGATGCTGAGAGTCAAAAGTGGCGTGTGAAACCTTTGCCCATGCCACTGATGTCTATATTGTACATAACTGACCTTGTGGAAGGCAGCATGATGGAGAGAAGCTGATTTTTTTAGTGAAAACATAATTGAACTCAATATTTCTGTGAAAACCAAGCACTTTTGGTGAGAGAACCACAAAGATTTCATGAGTTTAGGACTACAATACATTTCTGTACAGTATATTTGTTCAAACTAGAAATCTCTTAGACCTCAGTTTGAGTTGATGGAGGGATTTTCCACTTACAGAAAGCATGCTTAGTTCAGTAGGTCTGTATCTGGATGATATTGTAGGGATCTCACTATTTATGCAATTTTTGTGTACAATTCAAACATTCTTGTGTGTACAAAAACTTATTAGGAAGACTGTGTATCCTTGAGCAGCCAATGTGTGTATTACCTCTAACTAGACATATTGAACAACACACTCCCAACCAGCTGTCAAAATCCTTCAGCTCCTTATGCTATTTTTAATCTAGTGGTTACCACCACAAAAGGCAGGTTTCCCAGGAAAACACAGATCAGCTTCACCCACCTCAGAAAAAAATTGTAAAATTACTGAATAAGTCTAGATGATTCAAGCTAATGCTGTTAGAAAGGCTAAGGAGGAGATTAAAAAATTTAATATACCAGGAAGAAGTGATAGGAGAGTGGGCCAGTCTGGGAACTTACACCACTTTGACTATCACTTATATGGAGCTGATGTAATTAATAGTCGAGAAGCTCATGCAGCCAGCTGGGCACTAAAGCAGGTTTTGAGGAAAGCAGTGTCCTTCACTGAACTGCAGGGCAGCAACCACCTGCTCAGGGGCAGCAGCAAAGACAGAGGGAACACTTTTATCTCAGGCCATTACAGCTACTTCTCTGCAGTCACTGTGCATTTTAATGATTGTTCTTTGACAAACAGCAATTAGTATGCTGAAGAGCTTGACAGACACCTAAAGAACTAGTATTTTTCTTATCTGTCTGAAGGAAAGGATGGAGTTAAGAGTGAGCTGAAATCTCCCAGACAAGATGGAGCAGTACAGGTGAAAAAGAGAGAATTTTAAAAGGCATCAAGGAATAGGAAAGGCATCATAGCAATAAACCTCTGAAAGGTGGGAAGGAAACTCTGTACAAGAAGAGAAAAGAAACTTTAGACGGGCTTTACCAAAGAAACAAAAAGGAAAGCAGAGGTCAGGAAAGATGGGTGTGCACGTGACCCAGGAGCAGCCTCCAACAGGTTCATAAACTCTACCCAAAAGGGGTTTTAATCAGTATGACAGCAGTGAAAGGAAAATAACTGTGTGCAGGCTTTTCTTTGTGCGAGCAAAGCAAGGGGCAGTGGTGCTTTCAAAACTGCCTGTTCCTCTTTTGGAAGCTCTGTATCTGTCACATTGGCTTTCCAACCTGCCTGGAATTGTGGATGAAAGGAGCTCAGATTAAAGACATGCGGGAGTGCTCTGTTAACAGTGACAAGGTTGTTACACTGGGGGCTCCACTCTGGCTCTTCTCTTGCCCTTACTCTCTCTGTGATTTTTTTATTTGCTCTTCCAATAGTCCAATGTGCACCTGGTTAGTGCTGGCTTAGGGCTTTCAGTTGTATTTCAGCGAAGTACAGAAATACTTTCCAAACCCCAGGAAACCCAGAGGACATCACATAAGAGCCTACATATGACGACTTTGTAGCAATTGAGAGTTACTTGGTCCTTAAAAGCCTTCCTGAAAAAATTCTTTCCTGCGAATTTTTTAAGCTTTTTCTCTTTAAAGATCTTTTCTACTGTTCCTGGAGACCTCTGTTTTCTCCAGACCATGAGAGAGATTCTGTCTTCTGCTACCTGCCTTGCAGCGAGGCACCTGGCACATGTGTTGCAAGCTAATGTGGTTTCACAAGTTACATGGTTTAGAAATCACACATGCTGATACTTTGAAAACTTTTAATTCAGCCAAAGCTACATAATAATTTGCAGTAAAAATATGTATTCTAAACTCCACATCTGTATTTGCAGTGCAGAGACTTTTGTCTGATTCCTGCAGTTACACAAGCATGTGCCTACATTTACCTGGGTGGATTGTCCTTTAGGGTGCACCTGCACCTGTCTTGTTTTAGTTCAGACCAGGAGGATGAATAAAATCTCCCAGGTGTCCCCATTTCCTCTGCTTTGGATCATGTGGTGGAGAGGTATTGAGAAGATTTAATCAGTATAACAGCAGTGAAAGGAAAATAAATGCGTGCAGACTTTTCTTTGTGCAAGCAAAGCAAGGGGCAGTGGTGGTTTCATGGGGGCCCAGCTGCCAAGCTAGTCCCAGCCACGCCTCTGTCTCTGTGCATGGACACTTTGCCACCCCTCACATCCTCCAGGGTGCCACACAAGGGTTTCACAATTCCAGTTTGAGTTTTGCTGGAATGAGTCTTGGAATGAGGTAGACACCACGAATAAGCTATGCTGTGATTTCCACTTTGTTTGTCCTGGTGAAGAGCAGATTTCAACTCCTGCTCTGGTTTTCTTGGTTCTCAAGATATCAGTATTGCTGTGCACAAATTCCCAGATCAGGAAAGAGAAATCCAGCATTTAAACACCTGCACTCTGTGCTTAGTTCCCTGTCACTTCCTATTCTGTGTCCGATTTGTCAGATCTGCCCCCAGCTCTGCATTTTCCTTTAGGGCTGATTTTGCAGCAAGCCTTACAATACTGTAAAAATATTGGCCCTGAAATATTAATGGGAGGAAAATAATTATGCAGCTAAAAAGCAGAACATACATGCAAGAGTAAAGTATTTCTGTAATTGACAACACTCATTATTCAGGAATTTTTTTAAAATTTACTTTCTGCAGTGGTAGATTTATTTTCATCCTTTATTGTTTGAACAGTAAATCTCTTCAAGATGCACATCCTATTAAATGTTAAAGTGCCAATCATCATGCAGAAGTTAACACAGAATTAATTAATAGTAAAGGAACAAGAATAAAATGTAGTCCTGGATACCACCATTTGTTTGAGAAAATAAAATTAGGATGAACAAACCAAACCAAAATTATTACTGATTTAGTTTCCCCCGAACAGCGACAGCCATAACCAGTGAATCTATAAGGTTCTCTAAGGAATGCAGCACTTTAACTCCCTTTTCTCCTAGCTTGTGACAGGTTATCAAATTCAGCTCTTTACACTGTTTAAACCCCAATAAATTCTTTGGACTTATGTGGGTTTCATGCTAGTATGAAATTCATTTAATAACCCAAAAGGCCTGCAGTGTATTTTTTTCTGACTCCACTTTTACTGCACTAAGTCTGAACATTATAATCAAAATCCTGTATCACAGTTTGCCTTTGAGCTGTTTGAAATGGAGAATGACTGAAAAGAGCCAGAGCATGGAGTGCCATGGAAGAACTAACCTGTGAGCAATTCAGGCATTATTTCTTTACAAGAAGGGCATTATGGAATCAATTGCTTGGGGCATTCAGGCAGCAAGGCAGGCAAGTACCATAAATCAGCTCTGAAATATAAACTGGGACATTGGAAGTGGGAGTAATGATGGGGTTTGATCTAGCTGGTTGGGGATGTCATTTCTGTTTGGGATAAATAAATGTTCTGATCTGAAGGTGCACAGCAGCAACTGGGGAAGCAGAGAGAAGACCTGGGGTTGGCCAGAGGAGGAGGAAATGACAGTTCTACTCTATGTGTATTGTACTCAGCTGTGAAAGAGTCCTATGTGAACACTGCCAGATAACTTTTTTACACGTTTCTTTTGTAGGGGCAGTTTTATGTTTCCTTGCTCAGTTCTCATCTTACTAGAAAATCTGGAAGGGGAGGTCTGGGGTCTTTTTTATTTGGGGTTTTTTTGTGGTTTTCTGTTTTCTTTTTATATTAAATTTGGAGGACATCATCTTCTGCCCTTTCAGTTCAGCAATTGAATCCCAGAGCATGGTACATTACCTTTCTGGCCATTTGGTCATGGTCAGATATAATTGTCATCTCAACCATTCAGCACCTCCTCAGATGAGTAATGAGTGGGTGTTAGGAAGAAACCAGGCTCTTTACTTCATGCAGAGCTGAGTCCAAAACTTCAATAAGTTGTTGTTCAGGGAAAGGCATGGGCACAGAAAGCAAATAAAATATAACTGAGAAACTACTTGAGGTGTGTTCAAACATTTGAGTGAGGAATTACAAGAGGAATGTATAAACATAGAAAAGACATGACAACATTTTTATGACGATATAAAAAGAACTCCAACTGTTAAATGTGAAATAACATATGGACATACAACAACTCCCTTCATTTCTCCAAATCCTAATGTTGTGTTTTAACCCCAGCCAGTAATGAAGCCACACAGCTCCTTGTTCCAGCTTCATGGGCTGGGGAGAAGAACCAGAAAAAACGTAAAACCCATGGTTTGAGATAAGAAAAGTTTAATAATAAAATTGTAATAAAATAAAATATTAATAATAATGATAATGATAAAAATGTAATGAAAAGGAAAACAACAAAGAAAGAGGAATAAACCCCAAGAAGAACAAGTGATGCACATGCCCTGGCCATGCTCCCTCATGGGTTCTCGTGCATCTCCCCACTGTCAGAGGATGGGAAGCCAAAAATTCCTTCCCTTAGAATCAACACTACTTATTTACACTCAAAACATCAGAGGGTTATCAATGTTATTGTCATACTGAACCCAAAACACAGCACTGTACCTGCTACTGGGAAGAAAATTAACTCTATCCCAGCTGAAAGCAGGACAACTAACCAAGCTCTTGCAACATTAGAAAAAAATTTTTTTAATATGTGTCTGCTTGCGCCATTGTTTTTTCAAAATGCGATATGCTTTTGATGTGTTTGCTTCAGGCTTAAACTCTAGGCCAGCCTAGGATCCAAAGCGGCATTCAAGCTCTACCCAGGAGCTGGTTCTTGAGCATAATCACTGAAATCAAAAACACCAAGGAAGAAAACACAAGTCTTGTTGCTTTAGTAGTGATGGATCATTCTTCTTAGCTTCCCACAACTTTGAATCCTGATGCTGCTTGCACCTTTTCCTCCCCAAAGCTCTTTCCCTACTTTTGTTGTCCTTCAGCCAGGCAGTTCACACAGTACTCATTTCTAAATGTGTCTGAGTCTGGGCTGCTTCATCCTGCCTGCTGCTCAAAGGTTTGTACATTCAGCTTCACCTGGAGCTTTACCACAGGCACATTCCTGTTACTGACCAGCATGAGAGGGTTTCTCATAGAATCATGGAATAGTTTGGGTTGGAAAGGACCTTCAAAAGTCATCTATCCAACCCCCCAGCCATGGGCAGGGACATCTTCCACTAGACCAGGTTGCTCAGAGCCTCATACAATCTGACCTTGAAAGTTCCCAGGGATGGGGCAACAGTCACCTCTCTGGGCAACCTGTTTCAGTATTTCCCCATGCTCAATGCAAAGAAATTCTTCCCTATATCTGACCTAAATGATCTTTTAGTTTAAAACCATTATGCCTTGTCCCAATGCAACAAGTCCTGCTAAAACGTCTGTCCTCATGTTTCTTTTATCATGAGAAATACAGCACATGCACCTTAACTTACCTCGTTCATAAAGCTTTTCCCAGAATTGGCGTCTTAATAAAAGAATTAACATTAAAAGTGATATTCTAAATTACCTTGTCTTCCCCTCACCCATGTAGTCATACAATTACTGTCAGTTTGGAGGAGGGGCAGGATTGCTGCCAAACAAGATTTTCATGCAAAAATTGTGATAAACAGCCTTACAGTGATGACACAGAATGTGAAATCCTTCACGTCTGCTTTCCCCAGCCCTCCCTTTGCTGTCCCCAGGGTTCTCTGCTAAGTGCTGGCTGCTAGGTGAAGTGTAGCATTAGGGTATCAGCGTTATGATGGAAATTCACCTCTCTGAGAATTAGAAGATTCCTCTTCACTTAGCTTTGGGATGTGAGCAATAAAGTGGTGATGACTGAGCCTTACCCGGGAGCATCGTGCTACACAGAGCACACAGCCTGGCAAAGGCAGCCTTTGTTAACCACTGAGTTATACCAGAGATGCATAAGCAATCACAGCTCAAGGGCTAAAGAAACACATTATAAATTCTTATAATTATTTGTTATGACAGTAAGCAGAGAGCAGCTTAAATGCAGGAAGTATTTATGGGGCTGGGAGGAGAGCACAGAGGCTGAAGCGTGCACTGTTCACCTAATGCTCCACAGGCTGGGAGGGAGGATGAGCACATTCCAGGGAGCACATTCAGACGGAAGAGATTGCTGCTTCTTTCCTCTGAGATGAAAAGCTGTTACACAGCCAGGTGCTTTCTACCTGTGACCCCACAAACTTCACCTCTCTTTCTGCCCTGGGCACAGCATCAGACACAGAGCCCCTCTCTCTCCCATGGTTTGTGTCAAGATATGGAAAATGTGGAAAAACATGGAGCTGATCTCAACTTACCTCTGTGTCATTTCCTCTCTGTCCCAAAGGTATTGGTACAGCCAGCAGGACTTCTTCCTCCTCTACATGTTCTAAAATAGAACAAAAGAAGAGTCCTCCACATCAAAAATAAAAGAGCAGGTTTGGGGCACAGATTCCAAGTTATGTATTGGTGCTGAATTCAGGTATGAAAGGAGACCCAGACTGCAAGCCAGGATCTTCTTTTTTCAGGAAGGTTTTTTTTTAAAAAAAAAATAGTGACTCTAAAGGAAAATATCTCTTTCCACTGCCAACTGATCTGTTTTTAATGCAGGAAGTTCTTGTAGCCTATAATCAGTTTCAACAAATTTTAACCTTTTGGAAGTACACTATTCAAGTTTTCTAAATTATTCCCCTCTTTATAACAATATTTTTAAATTAAATTAAATCTAAGTACACAATTCAGAGATTTTTAAACATTAAATTCCTATGTTTTCACAAGACCAATTCATTTTTCTTTTGGATTTCTGTTTGAAAACTATTTGTGAGACTTCAGCTTTTTCTTCAATTTCAGATAGGTCAGAATTAATATTTGCTTGAAATTGTTAGGAAAATTATTCTCTCATTGGTTTCCCGAAGAAGTCCTTCATCTTGTAGGGCAACCACAAAAGAAATATTCATTTTACAGATTGTCCAGACCAGTCAATGCTCACAGTTAAGAGCAGTAAAATTTATTAGGCAATGAGATGGCTCTGAGAGATGCCTCTCCCTGGTAACACTGCAAGTGCAAGAATGAATTACCCCTGAATCTACAGTTAATTGAGATACCATGGAGCACAGCAAAATGAATGAAATTTAAACCTGCAGGGTATGATTTGCTGCAGTTTTTTTCACATTAGTTCCAGATAAACAGAAATTATTTATATGTATGAGTATGTATATATACCCTTATAAGAGTTTACATACCTTTTTATATACATATGTATTTAGCTACTTTCTGTGACACATGCATTCACACTATGTACAGAGGAAATAATTTCAATTCCCTTGAATTCCACCACTCTGGAGCACACAGAGGTCTATATTTTTATGGTGGATTGACAGTAGGACTGATTGTTCATAACTAACAGAGCAACCACAGTGTTGCCAACTTGGAGAATTATATACTCGCAACACAAGAAAATGAGTCCATATTGCACAGCAAAGGGCCTGAACATGGAGAGTTGTTTGGGTTTACTGAGGAAAGAATGGCAATTACTTACATTGACAGAGATACAGCAGGCACTAACATGCCCTGGGTCACAGAGGACTGCTTTGTTTCAACACCATTTTAAGGTGAGGGCAAATTTAAACAGCATAATTCCACAGAAACAGCAGCTGTGAGCCTGATGGTCTGACATGCTGTGATTTGATGCAGGGCTGGGAAGGAGTCCCCTGCCTTATAGCTTTTGCAACTTTCTTTTTTGTAGTTGTTTTTTGCAAGCTTTTTTTCAATGACTGTAGATACAGAGAGCAAAACACCTTAAATTAGTGAATGATGATTTAGGTGGGTTTGGTATTTCACTTTATAATGGGACTGAGGAAAGTTGCAAGCTAAAAAGCAAGATCCCTGCCTGAGAAGGCATGTGAACATAAAATAATAATAATAGTGATAATTGCATCTAGCTGGAATTTAAATTCCCTCCTAAGCTCCATCACTGCTGTTCATTAAGTGATGTAGAGTTAAAGCTTTAGACTTCTTCAGCTAGGCAGCAACATCCAGGGGATATGAGTCTATCGCTTCCTCTGAGGACAACAGCTCCTCACAATATCCTTGAAATATGCATGCTTGCAAAAAGACTTAAAGCTTTTAATTTCTGATGTTCATAAGGCCTGATCTTTTCCAAAATACCTGATTCTTCAAATTCCCTGTATAGCTCCCTTATGCATAGCTAAATGTTAAGAATGCAAAATAAACTTAATTAGCTAGTGTGCTAATATCCTCATAGCCCTTTGTAGTCACTGGAAAAATCTCATATTTGAAAAAGGGAGTGAAATGCATAATTTTTCCCCTAATGCAGCAAGAATAGCTGTGTGAAAGTAAATATGAGCTCTCAAGACAGAAGCGGATATAGCTACATATTAATTTGTTCTTTTTTCCCAAGCCAATGAAAAGTCATTTCCAAAAGTACATGGCAAGTGTATGAGTGCACTCCTCTGGAAAAGCTTCACCCTTCCTGGTGAAAAAGATGCTGCTGTCATTTCCTCATGCTCAGAAACATGAGTAGATGGACAATCTTCCAAAGTATCCATTGCTAATTTTCCATCTGTCCTTGTTTAGCAAGGAGGAGGGTGGAGCCAGTACATAATCTAGAGCTTTCTTGGGTGCCATGGGAGCTGCCACTGAACAGAAGAAATGAAGTTAGTAAATACAGTTTTCAGAACAGTTTCTCTATGTTAACATGGCAATTTTCCTATTATGTGTGGTGGTGATTTTTTTTTTGTATTGATTTTTCTGATTAATTTAGGTAATTGCAGTTCAGTTACAGTGCATGATTGTTTCTCAAGGAATAAAAATTGCATAAAGAAATCTAATATTTTTGGCTACAATCCAGTCCAGTTTGGTCTCTATGATCAGATGAGGAAAAATGGGGCTATGGCATTAAATTCAACAGAACTTAAATCAGTCGTGGAAATTCTGTAAACAACATATTTTTAATTGGATGCAAATTGAAAAACAAATGGGGGGGAGGTGGAACCTGTGTAATTTTATCTTCACGTTTTTCTCATGCTGTAAAACTGAAAAAATTTATGAGATTCAAATATTTTATAATGCTTCCTGTTTTCTAAAAAGAAAGAAATATTTAATGCTGAAGACATTTTGCTTAAAACATTGAAATCCTCAGATGTGTAAAATCTTTTATTGTAGATAAAATTTCCACTAATGCACACATTTGCTATATTAACTTTAGACATATTAAACACTTAGGACTAATTCTAATGCACACTGCAATACTAAGCTTCTGAAGCTGCAAGAGCAGAGAGGGGAAATCCAGGTCAGAGTCTCTTAGAGGGACTACAGGCAAACTGATCACAAATCTACCTGCTTGGTGTAGCCTCACTTTCAGCCGTAAATCATGATAGTTGAGGCTCACTGTATCACCTAGATATGGATCCCAGGGTGGCAGCCCCACAACACAGCTCTACAGGGCACTGTTGGAGCTGCTGATCCTGCATTTTTGAGACCCATAATGGGTGGAAGAAGAGGAGCATGATGAGACTGAGCATTGTGCTGGTTGTCAAGCCAGGAGCTGGAGTGATGGGGACTCACTGTGCAGCTTCAAAGGAAAATTGTGATTACAGCACCTCTGAAAGCACATTCAGCTGAAATGGACCCAAATCCTACACCATTTTTTACTGCATTCATCACATAATCAGCAACTGCTCTTCTGCAGGGAAACAAGGCAACATGGACCAAGACAGGTGATGTTGGGTTTCCCCCACTTTCAGCTTGCAGACACAAAAGAAGAGGAAACATTCATTTCTTAATGCCCACATCTAGCCCATATTTCTTCAAGATTGGAAGCAATCCATAAAAATTATTAAAAGACTAATCTTACTGCAGAAGATAAGGTTTAAGAAAGAGAAGTTGGGAGGGTTTCTTGACTACAGCAGGTAAGAAACTTTCACAGATATTCAGAGTTGTCTAATCTAGGACAGAAATTCACAGCAAGAACCGCTGACTAAACTGAAGCCAGGCTCAAATTCAGATGAGGTATTAGGCACACACTTTTCAGATCAATACAATATGTTTTTCTGGAGAATATACTTCATATAGATGTGAGTTAATGGTTGAATAAGGGGCATATTAGAAAAAATTCAGCACCCAGATAAAGTGGATTAAAGACCCCTTCTGACATTCTAACTTTATTACTTGTAATATCAAGGATATCTTACAAATATTGAATATTCAACACCATGCATTTAGAAGGAAGGTGATCTTGTTTCCATGGCAACTTGCTTGTAGGCAAGTCATTAGTTGGTCACCACTTCTTTCTGGGATGCTGCCTGTTTGTCCCCTGAATTCTTTAGTTCCACCAATTTTAAAAACTACTTAATTTAAAAAATAATAACCTGTATTTAAGCCAAACAAAACAAATCTTCTGTTTGCATAAAATATAAGAAAACCTAAGCATTTTCTTTCTTGGGATGATTACTTTCTCTTTTGTGATTCATAAATTCCAGCAGATGCGGCAAAAAGTTACATAAAAGGCTTTTTAGGGTAATTATGTCTTCAGCTGGAAATTCTGACATTTGTGATCTCTCTCTTTGATCACTGCTATTAATATCTCCTTAGCAGCTATGACTTCCTGAGAGTTAACTAATTGATAGAAAAAACCTGCTCAGAATTGCAAGAGTTTTCTCTTTATTTCTGTACAAGTGACAAGGCTGCCCTGAACAGGATCATTACATTTTCAGTTAACAGAACACTCAATAGACAGTAGTAAAAATATGACTGCAACTAGCACAAAGCTGGGATTTTTTTCTTTAGCTAGTACTTAGGTGTTTATTTATAGTGTACAGGTATTTGCATTTACATGGTGCCAGCAGCTTCACTGCATTTCAACATCCTGTTATTTTAAGAGTGGAGGAAGCCCAAGGTAACCGTCTTAACGTCCGGTGAACTAAAGAAATGGGACAGAGATAAAAATACAGAATCTAAATAACTGTGCTGGTAGACAGAGAAGTGACAGAGAGAAAGGTTAAACTCATCCAGTTGCATTCGAAGGACTGCAGAGTTGTAAATCCAGCAGCCATACCTCCAAGGAGCACCTACTGAGACAAGCAAGTTGTACTGCTCTTTGCTGGTCCCATACTCTTTTCATTGGCTATCCAGAAGCCCTAGGATGTCAGGTTTCTTAGGCAATTCAAAATTAGATAGCATCAGTCCACCTCACAGAGATTAAGGGGCCTGCCCAGTGGCATACAAGAAATCCTCAGTTAAAGGGTGAAACTTGCCCACACATTGTTTTGCTCCAGATTATGGCCTGGGCTAAGTTGCTGTCAGAAATCTTCCACATCCAATTGCAATTCTGCTTAGGACATTGTCACCAATTCTGAGGTAAGATTTTGTACAACACTCTCTGCCCCAGGAAGATACTTAGATTTACATCATTAAGAAGCATCAATTTAGGAAATTTTCTTTAAACATATTATATTGTAAAAGTGTTGACATTCCCTATGTATGGCACAGTTTTTGCTGTTTAGAGAACAACTTAAACTCTAATTTGCTTTTCCTAAATTAAAGCACAGCTATTACAACCTTCAAACCTTGAGTCTAGCAGGTGAGAATGGCTTCTGGTTAAATGCAATCCAAATGCAGCAGAGAGTTTGCTATCACATGAAGTAAGCTATGCACTCTGTGCTTTAAATAGCTCTCCTGATGGTTAGAGCTTTTCCTGATCAGCTTGATCAAGGAGTCTTCTTCTTCTGACCACCCTATTGAAGGAGCCTCTCTGAGGACAATATTCCCATGAATGCTGTACTCCTATTTACAACTCTGTATCTCTGTTTTATCCATTCTTGGAGACAAGGAAGAACAAATTTATATTTTCTCTACTCTGTAACTCTCACAATTTGGGTGAAAAAAACTGGAATGAAGAAAACCACTGCCTCATTCAAGCACACAGGCTCAAGTATGCCAACATCCATATAAATGGGGTGTGGAAATGATGTATCACTAGCATAGCTGTTATAGTATGTGAATTGGTTAGATGTGACATAGCATATCCTTTTGCTAGCATATTTTATTACTTTTTTTATGGTTGAAACATCAACTTCTTAATAGAAGTTATGCACCATGGATGCAGTCATTTATTTCCATCTCCAGGAAAATTACAAATTTCAAAACCGCCCTCACTGTTGCACATTCTTTTTTAAATAGCAGACCATAACTCTGATACCGGAGTTTCCATTTGTTTATAAAACTGCTAAACTGGTCATCATGACTCCCCTTGTTTTCTCCCTTCCTCGAAAACCTGCCAAAAAAAAAAAAAAAATGGAATCACAAAAGAGATTTCAGAGAGAAAAAAATCCCCAGAGGCATTAAAGCATGTTTCTTAGGATTAGGGAGGGATATGGACATTATCAGTGTCAAAATAAGAACAGGCCTCTGTTATCAGATGTATCACACCTACACCAGCCGGACAAAGCTAAATCCCCCCGATGTGTGGATGAAGTACCTTTCTCTGAGGATGCCAGGCCTGCCCATGTGCTGTGAGCAGCAAAGTGTCACCTAAATTCTAAACTGCACAGGAGGTAAGACATTGCCCTGACTTCAGGCTGAATTATATTTGTATCCTCATACCCTAAAACTTCTAACAGAAAGTAAAAATAAAAAGTCTAGGTTTCATAATCCTGCAGTCTATAGAAATTATTTGCATTTCTTTTTAGTCCAAGTTCTGCTGAAACTCCTGTTGTTAAACAACCATCAGTCACATTTAGGGGAGAAGGAGCATCTTTTTTCCATACAAAGATATTCTGCGGGAAAAATGAATGCAACTTTGGAGTGAAAAGCAGTTATTTCCTGTCTAATAAGCAGAACAAGCATCTAGGAGTGAGGTGTTATGAGGCTGAGCTTTACCAGACTTCCCATCCCAATGAATCCCTCATGAATCACTGCTGGTCAGGCAGAGAGGATAGTCACACTCCATTGCACCTTTTATTGCTCATCTGCATTCCACTGAATTTGCATCTTCTGCATCTCTGCCTCTCCCTTAGGGTTCTGTATCTTCTCAAGGGATACTTTTCCCTTTGGATCCTTAAGCCACTAATTTTTACTCTTTCAGCATTTCCACTTCGGTCTCTATTTTTCACATTTATAAACATGAGCACGCACAACTTCCTAATGCCTTGACAACTGCCTCAAAAACGTGAGCCAAAAATCACATGGCTCAGCTGCACCAGATCAGGGCTTGAACACCAGACAGCTGAACAGGATGAACCTTGGGCCAGGGCATGCTCATTTTCAGTTGAAAATTTTTATGACCTTACAGCAGTCATGACATTTATTAGTCTTTTTTTTCCCTAATTGTTTATTTGAGTTCATCTCCTCTAATACTTCAGTTAAGGCAGAGTCTGGCCAGGGCACAAGACATTAGCTGAGCCTCAACTACTTTGAAAGCCTTTTCCATTGCCTGTCAGGTCAGTCTGTCCCACTGTCACAACAAACATCATCTCTGATGTCAACACAACAAAATCCACACTGTCCTGCAGGTGCCAGAAATTAAGGAAACGCAAAATCAGGTCAGAAAAAGATTGGGTGGTAGACTAGATAAAACATAAATCCTCCAGAAAGTTTCCATCAAATACAGAATGATCAGCCTGCACCTCACCGGCCCAGGGTCAAGTCCTGTTCCTTACAAACCCACTGCCACCTTCTCACAGCACCAGCAGGGAAATGTCTGCTTTTATTTCGTAATTGCTGCCTTGGTGCTGCTTAGCAATTCTTCTCCTTTGGTAGGAGAGCAATCATTCTCATTAGATGTCAGAGTGCAACAGCAGAGTGCTTTTGTTTGGAGTACAGCATGTGGAATGATGATTACAAGTGAGAGCTGGGGAGAGCACTCCTCCCTTTGGAAATTAGGCAACTCACAGATGTTAGAACATCATTAAACATATACAAAGACTCAGGGCCTTCTTGCAAAGTTTATTGCTCTATTCAAAATTGGCTAATTCAAGGAGGAGTTGCTTGCTGCAATGCAGGTTACTCAAATTTATCTTGTAGAACAATGCTGGACTGAAAACGATGGTGCCAGTGACAACTTTTCAGGAGCATTAGCCAACTAATCTCAGCAGCAGAGACTTTTAAATGTCATCCAAATCTCATCTGTGGGGCATGCCAAAACTATTTTGTACTTTCCACAAGCTAGCTCTGCTTTATACCCGTGTCTATCTTTCTCATGAGATCAAAGGAGGAGTTCTGTCTTTATGCCTTGTAAAACAAGCAATTATTAATCCAGTATGAAACTTTATTGACAACTCAGTGTTGAGAATGAGGATCCTGCACCAAGTTTCAGCCACCAGAGATGATTGAAGTGTCTAGCTTGGTCTTCCCTACATCTAGTGAGCCTATCAAAAGATGAACTCTGTGTCTAGAAAAAGGGAAAATTGCTTACACAAGAAATTTCAGATAGCTGCAATAGTGCCTGCAACTTTGGATATGAAGAGTAGCAAAGGACAGTACTTAGACAGAATTCCCATGTGGGGTACAAAGAGTGGCTGGGAAAAAGGCTGTGACAAGAAAAAATTAAGGAGAATAGACTAGGACAAGATACGTAAGGAAAACACATCTAACCTTAGCAGAGGATAAGAGACAGGAAAAGGCAGAAGGGGCTGCAATGACCAGAGGATACACCCTGTGATGCCAGAGTTCATCTCTTTTTCTGCTCCTGGTAAGTGCCTCTGCAGCCCTTGGCAAAGCTGTAACCTCACCCCTTACACTGTGGGATGTGACCGGGAAGCTGCAGGGGCCACAAGGCTGCCTTAGGCTGCCACTCTTGTTACTCCACCCCTGAACCCTCGTGGAAATCAGCACCCCAGGAACCTGCCACTTCTGTACATGCAGTCACAGCAGCAGCTTGTTTTAGAAACATTAGGCCCTTGCCTACAAAGTAGGAGCAAGTGTGTTAGTGTGCTCCCTTACTTCATTGTGCATGATTACATTCATAAAACCAGAGGTTACTATTAAAGACACAAGAGCAAAAGTTCAAACATAATCATTAAAACTATGGAAAAAGTTCTAGAGAAGAATGTGCTTCACCCAGGAAAAAAAAATGGTTTTAACACATTTTTTACATTTATTGTTTGGGTGTTTGGCTTTGTTCTTTTTACATCCACTTGCATTGCTAGTATTGTATCTTCTTCCTAAGTGTTATTTTTGTTGTTTTTGTTATTTTTGTTATTTTTGTTATTTTTGTTATTTTGTTGTTATTATATTAATTTGTCACTTAGGCTAAAAAAACATGTTATTCTAAGAGTTACGAAAATGCATTCAGGAAAACAGCATAAGAAATATTAACGCTTAACTCCAAGCTCTGCCTCTTGCAGTGGCAATTGTTGGGAATACAGAACTGCCTAAGTAAGAGGAGCAATGACCTTGTGTAGAGTGCAGTAACAGATACTAGGGCACAAGGCTGCAGCCTGGACAGCCCATTCCCCCTTCCTCTGAGGGAAATTACAGGTTTATTTTCAATCCCAGTGGCTTTTCCCCTCACGTAGCCAAAGCTTTTTTCTTCCTCCAATAAACTGAGCCTAATCTCATCTCCATCAGACATCTCCTTACCAGCTCATGCAACATTTACAAGCCCCTCACCACAGGAAACAGAACTCCTACCAGCAAGTCACAAAACATCTTCCCCTACAGAACAGAGCAAATCCAATCAATATGTGCAGCTAATTGAGACAAACGAGCAAGTCCAGGCCTTGCAGCAAGCAACCAGGGTGATGACTTGGTAACAGATGGTGAAGGATTTGGCACAGATGGCTCTGATCCAGTTCCCTGAAGGACCTGCAGGAGGCCCAAACACAGTGTAGTGGTGAGCAAGTTCCAGATGCAGGAAGCTGGGCCAGGATAACCCTATAAAACTACACAATATTTCATCAGCTCTTGCAATACTATTGCCCCAGATGAAACACATCTGATCTTCATCCCATCCTTACTCCATTCTAGCGATGAGTTAGAACAGGAGAATTCCTAAAACTTTTTTTTTCACTCAAGGAAAATAACCATAAGTAATGCTAGGAAGGTGAAACAAGGTAAAAAAGTCTCTCAACAAGCCAAGCTGCCTTCTGAGGACAGTCAGAAACCCTCACTGAATGATTTTTTCTCAACATAAGTTCTCTAAAATCACCTCTACATTTTTGAAATGTGACGATTGAGATGCAGCAAAAGAAGTTTCTTTTTTTCACTACTTCATATTTCAGCGAAAATTGTAGAAAATATTTCATCACAGATATAAAAATGGTATGTCATTATCAAAAGTACTAAAGAGATAGAGCACAGTACTGAGCTATGTGAAGTACAAACATTAGCATTACAGGGTTACCCCCCTCCTAACTCAACCTAGTCAAACAATTAAAACACCCAATTATCTAGCATGGAGTTATTTAGTCCCCAGTTCTCATTAGAAGTAATTAGATGTGTTAATTTGATTTAATTTTTTCACGATATAGAAAAAGCTCAGGCTGATGTCTGATAATCTGGTGTTGCCATTCACAACTGAGATTTCAGTAACCTTAAAAGAGATTAGGTTCTTCATCATAATGATGGAGATGTAATTAACATCAAGCTCCTGTTGAAGTCATCATTCCAATAGCTTTTCATTACACTCTTTTTGATGAACCAGAAACAGTTGAAAAATTAAATTTTTAAGATTTATAATGCAGAACTGTAGAAGTTAGTCTTTATTACTAAACCTGGCATGTAAAGGTCCCATTTTATATTTCAGGTAAGCTTAGCTTTCAAGACATTTCTTCACTCAGAGGAATGGAGCTTGATTTCAAAAAAATTGCATTTTCTGCTCCTCAAAAAGAAAATATGTGTCATTTCCTAAGGACACAAATATAGTCAACATGGTGTAGAAATGGATTAATGTACAGAAGCACATGTAATGTACTGTATGACCTTGAAAAGGTATGTAATATGAAAAATCCTATGGTCATGTCCATAGAGAGCAGAAACAGGCATTTTCTTGCCACAGACTATGGGCTTCCAGTCTGTAAGTGACAATGAATGAGAAGGAAGTAGATGTATTCAGTCAATCATATGACTACAAGCTATCGATGTGATGCCAACATGAAAAAGACAATTGTAATTCCTTATCAGGAAAAGTGTTTTCCATAGAGACAAGGAGTTATTTATGCCATTTCACAAGGCACTAGTAACACTTCATTTGTTGTACCATAAGTAATACTGGCCACTGATGTTGAAGAGAGACGAACGTAAATCAGTATAAGGCAGAAAAACAGGTATTAACATGTTCGGAGTAAGAAGCAGCTAATTTCTGAGCAAAATCAACAGATTTTGTTTAACCTTATAAAACCACAGCTGCAAGGTCTAAAATGTTATATCGCTATAAATACATCAATGAAGTAAAGACAAGATGAGAAAAAAAGGTTATGTAACTTTAAAGATAATTATGGTAGAAAAAGATGACCCTAAATTGATCATGAGTAAGTGTACATTGGAAATGTAAACAAGCTTTCTAAGCTATTGAAAAAAAATCAAAATTGGCTTCATCTGAATTTTTCATCAGTGGGAGGTTAGAGCTCGTGGCATCTCAGCATAGAAATGCCAGTCATAGTTCTCTTGCTAATTTATTTTTTTCAAAATCTCTATTAAAATGCTGTCATACCTTTCCAGGAGGCTACAAGTAGCTCTATAACAGCAGGAGGAAGGAACAAGTAACTAGGAAATTCTGAGCCTGGATCTTGCTGTGACACTTGAAAATCTGTTTTCCTGTAGCAGCCCCTATCTGTCTGCCCAGGCATTGTCTGCATTGACAGGAGACAATCTACAGGAACTGCTGTTGCATTTGAGACACGTGTAGGACATTTCTGTGAGGAAAGAACACCCACAAGGGCAAAGTCTGGTCTAGGGACAGGAACCAGAACTTCTGTGAACTGTACTGGAAGAAAAAAAAAAACAACATAAAACCATAAATTGATTAAATTTTACTTGTGGGATTTTTCTTCTGCTTTCTTTATACCTTACAACCTCAGAAAAATCTTGTTAGACAATTAGCATTTTATGGATAGGTTCCGTTAAAACAATTCTGGTGTTGGCTTCCCACCAAACAAATGCAAACCTCACAACTGATCTTTCATCCACTATAGTCAGGCAGTCTCTAGAGCTCAATGCTGCATGCAGTTCATTTTTCTGAGCAAATAAGCAGAATTATTTAATAACAACCGCTGTCTCATATCTATCCCACTTGTAATTCCATTAATCAGAAAATCTTATTCCAGGCTTAACAAATGTAATTTTTTTTCCCTCACTCCTGAGCTCTGCTGCCTTGGCTTATTAATGTCAGCAGATGTTTCAGAGAACAAGAAGGAAGGAGAGGCCAGTACTCCAACCCTGCAGTCCAAATGGGCATGAGGCAGAAAAGCAAGCCATGGGCTCCTGCCTAGGAGGTACCAAAAGCTCAGTCCAAGATTTAGGATACAGCATGATCAATATCACTTTAGATATAGAAAAGCACTCATTTAGAAAGCAAGCCGCTGACTGGACCTGCTGGGTTCACAAACTGGGTTTTGGCCTAGTTGCATTACCTGCAATGCAGCATCTTAATGATATGTTCCCTTAGCCAGACAACCAACCAAAAGTCTTTGTGAAACAAGTCAGCAGCTTTCTGCGGGCTGGCTGAAACTCAGCCTAGTCTGCAGCTCGAAAACTGCGCAGAAGTGATACTTAATTACACAGCTGCCACATAACCTGTCCAAGCAAAGGAGCAGCAAGACATAGAGAGCTTTCACATCACTTTTAATGGCCCTAAAATAGATATGTTTTGATACATTATATAATATTATGTCAAAATTCGCAACTATCCTTGCTCCTCCAAAGGCTTGAAGACGCCAGCTAGGAGATATACCGAGAGTCTTTCAAATTAATGGTACCTTTCTCTCAGCTGATTTTCTTGGCCAATATTTGCCAAGTTCAGAAAAGGCTAAACTTTGACTTGGCCTTTGTACTATATTATTTCTCTTAGTCTTTTATCAAACTGGCTCATCTTGGCTTTCATATCTCCTTTTCACAGCTCTCATAGTCTCTTTTATCTACTTAAGCATTGTCTATTGTTTCCTCTCTTTGGATAAACTTTCAAGAAAAAATATCAAGATTCAGCCTTTGCAATATATGCGAAATTAATTTCTGCAGATATATTTATTTCAGGAAATATTTTATTTAGCTTTTCTTCAAGAATTAGATCTGAAACCAATAATTTTTGCTAATTTTACCTACTCTAATAATCACTGGGCAGCATCAGCTGGTAAGTTGGAAAAAGTCAGGACCTGCGAATTTTTCCTTTTTGTATTTTACATTTCATTTCTTCATAAATTAAACAAACTCTCTCCTAAAAATGTTGCAATCAAACATAGCCACTTCAAGTAAAGTACCTGAAAGAAATAGGTATGCTCTATATTGATTTTTTTTTCTAAGAGAATGGTTGCAAACAGTGAAACAGTTAAATAGTTTAAACACTGAAACTGATGGCTACACTCCAGATAAAGACAAAAGCTCCAGCATGATTGTGGTGAATCTGCCAAAGAAAATCCCCCTCCAATGAGAAATTCTCCATCCATTTTTGCTCACACCATTTTCTGGTATCGACAGTACTGAGGTTACATATGGGTTACCAGTTAGGATAGAGCTCTTTCTTTCCTTCTCCAATGCAAGTTAGATATGAATTTGATCTATTTTTTCCAAGTTACATCACAATTGATTTTATGCACTACTATCAGAAAAAAAATCCCCGAATTAGTGACTGATCTATCGTATCACTGACAAATGTATAATTTTCTTTACTTGTTTCGGTGGGATTTTTTTCCACAGCTTTTCTCTGAGTAATTTTTATTCTCTTCCTGCTCTGAAAACAAAAATATGGTCCATAATCTTCACACTAAACTGTTCTTGACACTAATGCATGTCCTAAAGGCTGAAGGAGAGGACTATGACCTCCCTTTGCTTCTCAGTGTCTTCAGAAGTAGAGTCACAGCAGCACCTGTTACATGTTGCTTGCAGTGGAAGTAACACTACAGACACAATATTAAGCTCTATCTTTGAGTTTCCAGTCAAATTGAGAAGGCAGAAGTCATAAGGAATTCATTATATCTCATTGCAGTTACCAGAGACCAGTGGGGGTTGCTGTTCTGTTCTTTACCTTATAATTCTTTATTAATTGAGTCATGTATCAGCCACTTTCTTATTTAACTTATATAGGCTGTTGAACTATTTCTTAGGCCTGAAATTACCCAAGCCTCCTGTACCTAATTTTTGAATATCGATTGAAAATTAATATTCTG
Source organism: Corvus kubaryi (assembly GCF_017639235.1). Taxonomy (NCBI): domain Eukaryota; kingdom Metazoa; phylum Chordata; class Aves; order Passeriformes; family Corvidae; genus Corvus; species Corvus kubaryi. Next base: position 22,583,672 of record NW_024582073.1, read on the forward strand.
CCTATCTTCCAAAAATTCCTTACAGTTATTAATTATCTTATTGAAGATAATTCCTTGGCTGACAATTTAAAAATTCCTGCATTCGAGTTCAGATTTTTTTAAAATAATTGGTTTTAATTGTAGCTGCTTTCAATCCCAGCAGTAACTGAGGAGAATAATAAGTTCCTTCCAATATGCTCTCTAATACATCAAACTGAGGCAAGAAATCGTTATCAATTCCATCTTTATGGTCTGTATAGTTACTAACCTGACTACTTTGACCATTTCTGTCTAACCAAAGTCAGAGCTAGTGTTTATTTTTATTCTTAATATATGTGCTTTTATTGATACTGTCATTTTCATACCTTACCATTTTGTTTGGTCTCCAGTGACCCTTAGTTTCCCCAGCTTTGCTCCCTAAGATAACTGCATCTCACCCCTGTAACTGGGGTAGGATGACATTTTACCAGATTTCCCAGAAATTTTCGCCTGAGAATTACAGAGCACCTCATTACACATCCCTGGAAGGCAGAGCCTGCAGCTCTACCGTGAAGATCAAAAGTAAGAAGCCCTGGTATAATGGAAATACATATATATGTGTATATATATTCATGAGAGAAGAAGGTCCTAAACAGAACCCTTCTGCATTTCAGTTTAAAAAACTTTTAGGTGTCCAGCAAGTTGCATTGTTACTGTTTGCTCTATGCAGGCTGAACTGATTTTGACAGTTGCTACTACTAAATAAAAATACTTAATCTCCACCATCTCCACTGGTAGCAAAATGGTTCTAAGTGTATAACTTTCTAGACTTACCACAGTTTCTTAGATACCAGGGGTCTTCTGTCTTTTTGTTTTAAATTTGCTCTGAAGTCATACAAACCCAACAACAATAATGGGAGCGTTCAGATCAGAATCTACAATAATCCCCTTGTTTGAAGCACCATACAGTTTGAAACTTTATAAGGGAGGAAAAATGCTAAAAGTAAATGGTTGGGAAAATATATAAATTTAATAAAAACTAGTGCTTATCTTGTATTTGTAGACTGCATACCCTAAAGAAGATATTAATGTCCTTCACCTTTACTCTTGACATCATTGGATTGCATATGCTCTTTAACTAATAAGAAGGACTCAATTTTTTGTGTCATATAAACAAGCTGAAAAAAGCCATGAAATTTTAAAATCCCCTTGTAGTAAGAGTCTGTTTCAGTTGCAAAAAGAGTATGAGCTGTGTGGAAAAGTCAAGTACAGGTATCCCAGCGATTCTGCTATAGATGGTAAAATGACTTCTAACACTGAAAATGGTGAAAAACACCATGAGGTAGAATCTTCCAAAGAACAGTTCTGTAGTACCAAGAAAACAAGAAACAATCTTGCTTTCCTTGCCCAGCAGGTATAACTAACGCTGGATAAAGAAAAACAAGGGAGAATAGGGATGTCTAAAGATAAACATTTCAAACAGGAATGACTCAGAAATATGAGCTCATGGTATAAAAAGAAATCCTTGTATTTTATAGCCCTATGGAATTGAACCGTTTGTCTGTACGTTCATGTTTTTCAATTTATTGACTAGGCTCTCAATACTTTAATGACTTTGGCCAAGGACAGAGTAAGGGATATGAGGTGATGAACACCACAGCAGCAAAAGCTATCCCAAACCCCAGTAGTCACTGTTTTTCCTGCACTCATGTTTTGAACTCCAATAAACATCTGTGAGGTTTCCCTGATGTATCGGAAATAAAAGAGAGATTGATTTGGACTAAATACAGCCTTTCAGGTACTTCTTAAGTTCTGAATCCCCGCCACTGGGATTTTTTTCCCCACAAATAAGTCATTCTTTATAAGCTATGCTTTGTCAAACTTGCACAGCCATAGTGTCTAAGTTACCTTGCTTTCTAGCTCAGGAAATGTGGATATTGATGTAGAAGAACATGAATACAGAGTGGGGCTGTGAGGAGAACTACAAGTTTAAAGTAAAAAATTGAAGTAAACTGCAACCATTGTGCTAGAAGGATCTTGGCCTCAGCTGGTAAACAGACTCAAGTTTGGCTGAATCAGCTGAACCACAAAGGAACTTATTCATTTAAATAATATAGCCATCATCCCTTCCTAGGTTTGGAGAAGCTGATAGAAAAGATAAAGGTCACAATGATTTAAAAAAAGAAAGAAAGTCCAGAAAGAGAGACAGATAGAGAGAGAAATCTCCATACACCATCGGCATTGTTTTGGGGCTACTGTTAGAGTTTGGAGATCTGGGAAGTCCAAATCCTGCAACTACGAAATCACTCCTGCAGCAGTGTCCAGTACATGTAGGACAAAACAGCTTCAAGATATCCTCCCTCGTGGGAATAAAACTTAGGAGTCATCCTAGAGCCATCCTTGATCTTGTTCTAAGCAAATGTATTTGGACTAAAGGCAAATGACACCTTTGCTGGCAAACCCCAGCCTGAGGTTTGCTAACAGAGCAGGGCACTGAAAACTCTCCCAGCCCCACTTCAAAAACAGTGTACTGATAAAATTTGATCCATGCAGTAAAAGATAAAAGAAAATGCAATAAAAAAATATAATTTTTTAAAAATCCATTCTATCTATCCTAATGGGAAGTGGAAAAGGGTGACACTTTTACTTCCTACTCCTCTCTACATTCCTTTTAATTCCTTGTCATTAATCTTGCACTACCTTGCACAGGTGAAGTAATGTATGACACACATTTCCTGAAAATTCATTTACATTGAGATGAGTTCAAATTATTTCTCTGCAATAACTTGTCAGTTGCTGTTGTAATTCTTAAATAACCCAATTCAAAAGGCATTTTTCTTAAGTGAACCCTCTAAAATATTATAACTTGTTATTACACACTGAGTATTAAGAGGACAGAATATAAAACTGATTAGACCAAATAGTCAATAGATTAAATAGACAGTATTATTATTACTGATACTTGAATCACTAATAAATATTTGAGTTACTAGTTTGATGTATGACCTAACATGTAAGTCACCAGCAATTATTCAGCCTAAGCACAATTTAAGTACAATTTGGTTCAGAGATCTCAGTGAATTTTTTTTTTCCCCACTGTGCCTTGTTGGAAGTTATTTCCATCAAATGAAACATTGCAAATTCCTGTTCCTTCTCTCATGCAGATGTCTTTTCCACAATTTATATAACTCAAGGACGCAAAAATGAAAAAGTGAATCTCCTTTTTCAATCTTAGACGTAGTTTATCAGAACAACTTTTGAGAACCCTGTGGGTTTCCTGTGTGATACTGAAAAGTTTAACATAGTTTTGAAAGTGAGCTCCACAGCTTCCTCAGCCTGTTTAATGTTCACTTTATTTACAAGGTTTGCAAGCCATTAAGGTTCTTTCTTCTCATCAGTGCAAAGAGCACTGGTAAAGAGTGAAACCAGGAAACTTCCTTGAGTTCAGAATAACTGCCAGCTTAGTCACAAATATTCTCTTAAAATTGTATCTCTACAGTGCTTTCTTCAGAATATACAAGTAGTTGATGTGCACATTCATACAGAAATGGGCACTTAACAAGCAAGTGAATGTGGATCAGTTCTGAATTCACTGAATTTCATTTTCCTTGCCATCTGGGCAGAGCTTACAACAGATCACAACCAATAATGATCACTTAGGTAGATCAAAAATAGACTCCTATATAATGATCTACTTTGTAAAGCTGTAGGGATTCCACCTTCTGCAGCTTTGAAATGGAGGGAAAACTTTCCACAAAGTATTTTCTGCCACCGCCTGTACCCTCTAGTGTGTGAGGCTGAGTGAATCTTTCTCACAATCACGGCTCTAACCCCATGTCATTAGTACTGATAAGCCACATGGCTGAGCCGTGCTGGTCTTGGGCTCCTCGGCTGCCAGTGGCCGTGGCATGTGTCAGACAGATATGGCACAGCAGCTCTTGCCTCTCAGAAGGTACAGAAGTCTGTAAGAATGGGGAGCTGCAGAGAATCTGTGTAGGCAACAGATTGGTTTTCTCACTGATAGACGAAACAATATCAAACAAAGAGTGTTAAATAGGTGGGTTGAGTATTTTTCCTCACAACAGTTGGAAAATTAAATTCCTTTAAAAGCCATTCTTTTTCACTGAGGAGTTACAAGCCAGCTCTGCTCCCTGAAGATATTTGTTCATTCCCCCTCCTTCCCCACTGCAGGAGGATTAAACTATTTCTCAGTGCAGTGAGCTGATTAATTTTGTTCAGCCAGTACAGCTCCTTTTTGGGCAGGGGAGTATCATAGATTTACAGTTTTCATTACCTAAGGCTGAAACTGTTAATGAGGTTTATGTTGGCTGCAGGGGGCTGAGGGAAGGCACTGTTCTATTTGAATCACCAGGCTACAAGGATCTCTTGCAGAAGACTCTGGACATGACTCCAGCCACACGCACCCACTACAATGAAATGGTTATTTCATTGCTCAGTGTGAACACTTCTCGCCTGATTCACAAACTATGGTAAAAACTTGGGGCTTTTCCTCTGTGCTCCTGACCCAGGTTAAACTGGTTGTCTTCTCTAGCAGACAGTTTCAAAACCTAACTTTAGGATATGATCATAAATCCACTGTGGATCTCAGCCCTGTGTGCCCTCTCACATGCACAAACTGGACTAATGTCCTTTAAATTGTAGCAATGAGCACCCTTTTTTCTTTTTTTTTTAATTACATAACGAAATGGAAGGAATCCCTTTTATATAGCAATAAAACACTGCCCTGAAGAGTGAGATGTCCCTTTCCCACCCTGACTCTTCTGTTTATCCCCAGGACATATCTCTACCCGCAAGGCACTGATTTGAGCTCAGTGAAAAACATTTGATATATTTCCTGCTGAAGTTGTGCCAGTGTAGGAAAATAACTCACAGGGCTGGACCAGGCAGTGTGAGAGAAGCCAGTACGTGTGCTAAGCCTGTCCCTCTGGACCTACAAAGAACTTATCCTTGTAACTCCACAAGTCACACCTGCAGCTCCCACATATCAGCTGCTGCAGGAATGGAGTTACCCTGGACCTGAGATGTGTTGTGGTTGCAGAGAAACTGAAACAGCTCCTTTTGAGCATGAAATGCATGTATCCCACTGAGAGCAAGCAGCATTTGCTCCTTTGCACACAGGGACAGGTGTCCTTGCAGCCCTCTTCCTTTTACAGCTGGAGACGAAGAAGGTCCTGGGTGGCTTTGGGGCCATGGGCTGTCCCTCCCATGTGTTAATGGGTACATCCACAGCCATCAGTGACCCATGCACACCAGATGCTTAGTATTTATGGAAAAAGAAAACCCTGAGAACATTTACTCTAAGTAGTTCTAGGTAGGAAATAATTATTTTTATTGATGTGCAGAAGTAGAACGTCTCTAATCAAAGGCCAAGTTGCACAGTAAAGCACAACCTCTGATTGATGCAACCACTAAGAAAAGTCAAAGTGCTTTATGAAATAAGGATGTTGGACAGTTCTATTTTTTTTTTTTTTTTTGGTCAAACCCGTGCAAAAATACATTGCATTTAATACGTTTATTTGAAACCTAAATGGAGTAACAGTGTTGCCCTCTTCTCAGCTTTCTAGCATATGACAGGAGTAAAAATATGCAAATATTTCAGTGTTAGTTATGTGCCTGCCTGAATAGAACAATATTTTTCATCATATACCACACAGAAAAGAGTCATTTTCATGAGACAGATGATATTCCTGAGTTCCAGTGAAAGAGCAGTTTCTCCTCCTTTGCTGTGTAACGTAGAACACAAGCTTTGAATTCTTGGCTCAGTAGTCACAAGGCTCTTTAGGAGCCAGAGATCAGCACATTCACTATTTGCACTGAAGGCAAAGTAAAAGCATTCAGTCAGTTGATTAAAAGACCCCGAAGAAACAGCGAGCTACAGGCAAGGAGGCACTGCTAGGAATAGCAGAGGGGGCAAGGAGCACTTGGGAATTCAGGTTTTCTTTATTTATCTATCTCCAGGCTTAGACTCATACATATCTGGGAAAATTGTCTTTCACAGACTTAGAGCTGTGAAGGGTTTTGTAAGCTGTTATTATTTTAATCTGACAGGTCACCTACTCAGAGAATTCAGAGCACAAAACACTGAAAACCTTTATCAACTAGTTTGGGGTTGTTTTTTTTATATCAACTGAGCCTCAAAAATATCTAATTTGTGCAAGTTAGCTGTGCAGCAAATGTGCTCAAAGGCAAAGCACTGGGCTGAAATGCTGTGAAGTGAATTTTGCTTCAAAGGATGTAATAGCCCAGCTGTGATGAAGAAGAAAACATGGTTAGATGTGAAAGCATAATAGATATGGTATCCTTGAATACAGGTCTTTAGAGATTAGATTTAAACAACACAGAAAAAACACAAAACTACTTTGGGGCATTCTGATGTAACATAGAAACAGATGTTTTGCAGTGAGTAAAACATTAACAAAACCTCCTTAGAGGTAAATTTTCTGTAGCCAAAACATCACACTGTTCACAGGTCAGTTGATTTCCTCATGGAAAAAGAATATTACCCAGAATTGTTAAACTAAAAATCAAGTAGGATGTCAATAGAGTTACTCAGCATGGGAGAGTAAGGCTGAGAGTTGTTTGATACCGCCAAGGCAAACTACCCTGGTGTGACTAGCCCCTCATTTGGCCTCTCAATAATGTGTTTTCTCTCCCTGAGAGTGGAAACAAATTCAGTGAAATGTAATTTTTATTCAAAGAATAGACCTGTGTTTGCTTTATAAAAGCTCATATCTGGGTTAATTTACAAACTCCCTCCGGGTTATGCTTTGAAATGAAGATTTAATGAAGACAAATATATTCACCCACCCAGAAAAAATATTTTAATTGCTATATCTCTGATATTACCAGGACATCGAGAATGCTGGCAACATAACAGGCACTTGTATTCCATGCAAAGGCAGAAGATTAAAAATGGCAGTGAATGTTGGAAAAAATGTTAAATGCCTGATAAATCAGTCCTATTTGGATTCAGAGCAAACAAACCTCTTGGCTACAATATGTTTTGGCTGAAGCCTTAAAGGGTTACAAACCTGTGCTGTGAAACAGTCAAACATATGCCACAATCCATTCTGTGCAGCAGAAATAGTGTAAAATAAAAGCTCTATAACCATTTTTTTCTGGATGAGTTTCATTGTGGAGATAATTTAGATATTGTGTTGTATGACATTATTATCATAATTAATAGAGTCACTACTGGGTGAAGGGTGAAATGAAAAAAAGCTGTATATGCTAGAGTAAGAGAGAAAGAATCCAAAAATCTGTGATTTGTTTATGAGTCTTTGCATTTTCATGATGCAGAGATGTTACTGAAGTAAAACAAATTCAAGCCAAAAGGGCAGTAATTTAAAATTCCTCTGTTTTACAGAAGAAAAATAAAGAATATAAGAAGTATAGAAACTTAGTATTGAAACTGTCTTAAATAGAGTCCTGAAGTATGAAATACAGCAATTCTGAGTGCTTAATTAAGATCTAGAGGTACAAGATAGATTGAAAATATTTAAAAGGCTCAGACTGAAAATACACACCTTTAATAGGGTAAAGGATAACAAAACAGATACCTTGTATTGGAGCCAAATTGAAAATCCTGAAAGAGTTGACAACAGTAGAGAAAGAAATAAACAAAGCAGCGTAATCATCCCTAAATGCTTGGCAACCCAGTATCTCCTGGAATATTACGTTATATCTCCTGGAAAATTACATCCTGGATAAACTACAGCAGAAGACAAGATAAAAGGTGTTGGGGTTCAGCTAAATTGTGTTGTTTAAGAAAAGCATAAAGAGACCAGTGGAAGAAACTGAAAAGTGGCAAACGAGGACAGCTACTACCCACAGAGACTGAAGACAGGCAGGGCAGAGGCCAGGAAGGTTTTGGGAGAAGCCTGACCAATGTGTGGGAAGGATTGCTACAGACTCAGCCAAAGGTGTATAATTTTACCCCTAACTTTGATTCAAGTGATCATCACTTAAGATAAAGGTTAACCATGCAGGATTTCTGGTGCCTCTTTCTCTCTTTGCAGTCCAGTGCTCTTTATTCATTAAGTGTTTGAAGAGGATTTCAAGTCATTTCTCAGGTAGAAGGCAGGAAGCAATCCACCTTACTAGTTTGTCTGAGTCTGAACAAATCAGCATTTCTTGCAGTCTTGATTTCTGATTTTCACCTTCAGTTTATTAAAAAAATCACAAAGAAGGGACTTTTTCAACCTCTTGGTGATCAAAGAAAGAGTCTGTACTAGACAAAGTGTACTACATTGGTGCTGAGAAGATGCATCCTCTGACATCCTCCTCTGTAAAATGATTCAATCACTTAATTTTTGCTGCTTAATTCCTCTGTCAATTCATAACAAACACATGGCAAGAACAAAAATAGTAATAAGCCTTGTCTGAAGACAGATGTCTTACCTCTATGTTCTTCTTGAGACATTCATCCTAAATTACATATAATTGCAGGGATGTTCAGAGGAAGCAGTCAAAGAAATAAAGCCATAAGATGCCAGGCTGCAGTTTTCAGACTCTCCATAAATGCAACCAGCATCTTCCTAAATTTATAATCTTCAAATTCATGGAGATGAATTTGAAAAAAACACTATATTTTTTGGTAAGCTTGTTTCTCTGGGCAGAACAGGATTCTACCCCTCTGCTAGTGGTCACTCACATCATTTATAATGAGACTTCTCCAGAACACACTGGGAAAGACCCACCAAAGCACACTTCTGACTTTCTCAGTCTGAAAAATTGTTTCAAATCCCTGTCCAAATCAAGGATAGTGCTAACTTGAAGTCGTTTCTCATCTCTCAGAAGATTGTATTACCTCCTGTTGTATGTGGAGCAAATGAATCCATGTCCCACCCGACTGCATTTTGGCTGAGAAGGATGCTCTCTTTGCCTTTTCTAGCATCTAAGTCTTTTGCCAGGTCATCCATCAATGTCTGAAAAAGAAATAGGAGGTTGAAGAGCAATGTGTTTTTTATAACAAAATGCCAGGCGGTGACAGAAGACCACAGGTAGTGGTGGAGATCAAGGCAATACCTGCCTCCCATAGTGAAAATTCATCTTCCACTGGCAGAATCTGCTATCCAGAACATGCACTGCTGTGGAGGGCAGGGTTTTCTTGGAGGTGGAGCATCAAACTGGCACAGCAAGAAAGCAACACACTCAGAACAGCTCTAACTGCAGTCTCAGAATAGTTCTTGTTCCTATCTATAGTGTGGAAACCGCAAGTCCTGCATGCCTCTGGCATGGGAAAATTCCTCATCCCAGTAGAACAGAAATGGCAACACCTTCCTAAGAAAATTCTAAAATGTGTTCAGCCTATTTCTTTGTGGAATGCCTTTAGTTTCAATTTTACTTCACATCTAAACTCCACAGCTCAACTGTAAGCTAGAGGTCTAAATGACAGGAAACAAGCCTAAAATCCCATATGTGTTTTCTAATTTTCTCCAATCACTGTGCAAATCAGGGCTATTTGTTCCAGCATCACTAGGAAAAACAAAAAAAACAACATAATTCTGTACGTTAACTGCACCTCTGCTAAGGCTCTTAAATCCAGTTCTCTGATGGAAAGGGTTTTGTTAATGATAACATGGAGTTCTGACATTGTCACTGGAACAATGCTCCTGGTTTCTGAACTACCAACAAATCACCAATTTGCAGGTGAACCCTTGCCCTGCCTGCATCGACTCCTTCGACAGTCTGTGCCTTTGTGCTCTCACTGAAGTTTCATATTGCCATACATGCACTGAGTCGCAGCGATTATTTCCTCACTTAAATTGTTTCTTCTGTCTCTGTCTGTCCCTGTTAAGTGAATACAAATGGCAAAACATGTTCACTCACTAGAACAGAGGAAAAACAGCAATATAGCAGCATCTTATTGTCTTTTTCATCCAAGACATTTCTATAACCCCAAACAACCATGACTTCAACCAGTACGCAACTACCATAATTTGAGCTGCTTTTACTGTTATAGAACAGTCTCATCATACTGGATTAGGCCCTGAATAACTATAATTTAGTCCCAAACATCTCTAGCTGCAGCCCAATTCCTCAAAGTTCCTTTTTCCCTCTTCCTCCCATCATACTAACTGTGTTACTGGAAAAATCACTGAGTCAATCAACAAGGTAATAAAACGCTTGGAAGTATGAAAAACAAAATGGGTTACATATAATAAATACATCCTTGCCTTTTGGGGAGAAGAGCAGCCATATCAAGTGACATGGAAGAACAGATTCTTGAAACCAGTGGGACGAACAATGTCGTCATAGCCCAATGGAAAATTAAAAACTTTAATTGAAATACTTTTGCAGACATGAGAGGCAGAATTTCACTGCCTTGCAACTTTAAATTCATGGAGTAAAATGGTCTTTTTCATCATTCCAAGTGCAGTAAAGTCATAAAATACGTTTTTATTGAGGTTGCGACTTTGGTTTTCTTTGTTTTTAGGATTTTTTAAAGGATTTTAATGCTCCCCTATTATTACAAAAAAATTGTCTCGTATGGAAAATACCAAAAATTCTGTCAATATCATGTCTGGAAAACAACAATTTCCCCTTGTGAATCACTAAATGTGAAAAGATCCGACTTCTGAACACCTCAAGTTTTACTTTGCAACTTCAGAACATTTTGTACCATGTAATACGAAATTCTCTTGGGTTCTACTTTAAGGCTTCACAGTAGCCATGAGTTGCTCACTTTCAGAAAAGTAATAAGGATTTGAAAAACAGCAAAAGATTGGAAAGTGCATTCCCCCACAGGATTTGGATTTGAGCTCTGATGTCTGTTTTTCTGTGTCAGTATATTAAAGTGTCCTTAATCAGTGAATGATGTAGGAAGCATTAATTTCTTCACACCTGGACATACCCAAATAACGGTATTTGCAAATGTAAAAACAATTTAGCTTAGAGGAGAGGTCATGTACTGCATTTTCCCTCCAGACAAAGAAATGTAAATTTAATCATACCCTTGATGGATGAGACACCACGAGAAGTATACTTCAGAGGATGAGAAGCAAATGTATGAGTGACTAACAAATACAACTATCACAGATACCAAATTTCTCAAGAAAGATGTTAAAAATTAGAAATTAATTTCTCTTCAGGAAGAAGAACACCTGAGTGTAGTCGTCTGGATGTTATTAACAGTGGATTTGGGGGGAAATAAATTAAATAGAAAGGATACTTTGCACAACTAAGGTGTAAATTGTACTCTGAAAAACCACCCAGGAAGATACAGAAGTCCCCTCTGTCTTGTGAGGGAGAGCCTGGCCAGCACACTCAGGGTTGAGTTGATAGAGGTGAATTAATTTTTTGTTCTGCTTTGCTTGCCTGTGTGGATTTTGATTTACTTATCTAACTGTCTTTAGCTCAACCCATGAGTTTTCTCACTTTTCCTATTCTCTCCCACATCCCACCATAGGGAACTGAGCAAGCTTCTCTGAGTTCCAGCTTGGGTTAAACCACACTTTTATGAAGACATAGTAACAAGTAGTTGTGCTGTGTAGGATGAGCTATTCATGGCTCTAACATAGCATAGTAGTATAGAGAAGCACAGGTCTGGTTTGACAGCAGGGCTTATCTGTGTCCTGTGTATAGAGGACTGTGGGCATGGGATGGTAAGAGATGGGACACAGTCTGACCCCAAGGCTCTAAATGACTTCACAGTCAGTCAGAGGAGTGAAGACCTGGAGCTGGACGAAACTCCAGCTAACATGGAAAACAAAGAATTATCCAGCGTACAGAAGAGGTACCATGTGTATGAAGATTGGATGTAACATGAAGCTGCAAACAAATGAAGATCAAGGTGTAAAAGCTATAATACAAGTTACTCCAAGTGGGTCTGAGGACAAAAATGAAGAAACCATTAACTTGACCTCATGTTCTCTCATCGTCTTCTCATTATGCTGATAGTTCATCTTTCTCCACATGTGCAACAAGCTGAAGGCACCAGCCTTGGGACCCAGTGGGTGAAATAACCACGGAAAGGGGAAACTGCAAGAAACTGTGTGCATCACAATTTTAACTGCGTTGTTATTACTGAGGCTTTTTCTCCATGGCAGTATTACTTTTTCTTTTCTTTTCTTTTCTTTTCTTTTCTTTTCTTTTCTTTTCTT
>NW_024582073.1:22595764-22786803 GCF_017639235.1 Corvus kubaryi
TTTTCTTTTCTTTTCTTTTCTTTTCTTTTCTTTTCTTTTCTTTTCTTTTCTTTTCTTTTCTTTTCTTTTTTCTTGTTTTCTTCTCTTCTCTTTTCTCTTTTCTCTTTTCTTTTCATTAAAATTGGGTTACAAACATTCCTGGATGAGACTGTTAATACTTTAATTATACTAACAGCAAAACATTGGCTTTACACATAGGATGTGTCTCCTTTTTGCCCTTTCCAGTGCTATGACTGCAGTGGAGCACCTGTACTCCTTCTCTACATTAGCATCCTGGCTGATGGGAACTTCACATCTGATTTACACATGCCAGCAAGTGATTCTCTTTTCAATATGGTTTTAGATCTGATATCCTCATTCATCCCATTGGTAAGACACTTTCTACCCACAATTTCTGAAGAGAATTTTTCCTTTCACTTCCCTGTTGGCCACTGCAGCAATACTGCCTGACAGTAACTACCAAGCATATTTTTACTGGCTCCTTTGCAGCTTGTCCCCCACTGCATCTCAAGGTGAGAAGAAAAGCAGTCGAGATACAGAGCAGTTTTTCTGCCTTCCCAAAAGTCTACATGCCTAACAAACTGGCCCTCATACAGCTGTAAAAGGAAAAAGCAAGGCTGCTGTTGCTAGTTTGATGTGCCAGTAATCATATTTCGAACAATAACTCAGAAACTCCAACAGCTTACTTGAGAAAGAAAAAGAGCAGCTCAGCAAAAGGACTTCATGAATTTCAAAATTAAATTAACTTGACCATTAATGTCAAAAATTTTCAGACAGCACTTTATTAAGCCTACCCAGGGCACAAGTATTCACAAATTTTTCAAAACAAAAAATAAAGTACTTTAAGTTGTTTCACTGAAACAATACTTCTGTGACTGCACACACACATAGGCATTGAAGGACTTGTTCTTCCACATAATTTGGTAGTTTTATCATGGTTGTGTCAGACTGGTGCCATCTGTGTGAGGCCATCTCACTTGACAGAAATATGAATTGGAGAAAGAAACAACAGCACCACCCTTGAGAAAGGAGGGAAACCTTTCCATACCACTGAAAGTAGAACATGCAAACAAACCTCCCACTGGGAACAAACCTGTTCTACCCTGTCAACTTGTTAATATGTTTTATTCTTGCCAAGCTGTATGCAGAGAGGTGCTGTGTCATTAGCTAACACAAATCCAGGCTCAAACAGGTCTTTGAAGTGACAAACCTAAAATGACAAGGGATGGAAAAATTAACTGTGTACCCAGCAAGGCTGAGCTCTCTTTAATGATGAGTATAACTGGAATACACAATAGAGCAGAAATATCAGCTTTTAGGCCAATTATACAAACAGCATTCAATGAGTAGCTCTGAGTGAATGAATGATAGTGCAGGGACAGTTCAAAGAATGCTAAATTCTCATGACAGGGTTGCCTAATGCACAGATGCCTAAGAGCAGGACTTCTAGAGTTACAGCCTTCAGATCACAGAGATTGTCACAGCTTTTTGCCAGCAATGGTGCTGTGAAAATTTGTATCATTAAAGGGTTTAGCTTGTTGACTGCATTGGGACATTTCATACACACATGCAACACTGGGGGCCTGAATTAAAAAATGTAGGTCCAAAGCAGGTAGAGTATTGCAGCTATAGGGAATGGCAGAAATAAAGACTGTGAGGGCAGGAGTAACCAATGGGATTAGACTAGACAAGGTGAAGAAGGAAAAATTATTTATGCATGCAGAGAAGTTAAAACTTGATATGATGTTGAATGGGAGCCATTTACATCCTGCACTTTTTCAGGTGATCAGGCAGTGACCTCTCTTCCCTCTGCTGTAGGAGCTCAGCTCTGGCAGGATTCTCGTATCAGGGTCTTTTCACAAGAACTGATCTATCTGGGTCTCTTAAACCAGATGTGACTTTACACAGGATCTTCCTAAAACCTGTGATAGGCAGCTGGGCTGTGTTAGGGACAGAACCCAACCCAGAGGTTAAAGGGAAATCTCATGGCTTCAAACCCTGAAGCTGTGGGCACTGGGGTGAGCACATCCTGACCTCAGCTGTGATTGGTCTGAGAATGTCTGCAAGCCTGCTTTGAAAACGTCCTGTGCAAGTCAGGCTCCCAGACCCTCATCTGGCATCTGAATTAGGGGCATTTTAAGCACCGACTGACAGACATGTCAGCATCTCTTGGGCCAGAGAGCAAGATCTGAGCAAGGGCTCTGAGGATCCCAGTGGCACATGACTCGTGGCTTCCGTGGCAAAGATTTACTCTGGTCCCTCTGTGTATTTAGTCCTACACACCCAAATACTTCTGTGAATCTCAGCACTGAGCTTTGATCTGCATCCTCTTTTCCTCCAGTCATGAGTGCTTTGTGATTAGTCTGTCAACGAGCCTACAAGGACTAATGTCACTTATTGTTCTATCTTGGGCACTTTAAACTTAGAAATTGAAGGACCAGAAGTTACAAAGAATACAGACTATACACCTAGGATCTGGGAGCCACCATTAGAATCAAGTAGTATAACAGTATTCAATCTCTTCTTGAAATCTCCTACTGAAGCATCAAAGAGGCCAATTCTAGGCTCCTTTAAAAGGCATTTCAAAGCATTTGGGATTTAAAGATGACCTAGTTTGACTTCAGATAACAACTGAAGACAGAACAATAAAACACAGTAACTAGCATTACAAAAATTTATGAAAACTGTATGTTCTCTTTCAGTAAGGAAGAATGTAATTAACAGCAACCAGTGAATAATAGCACAAAATCCCATTTATGTCTTCTGAAAAAACAAGAGCTAAAGAACATTCAACTATAACATGTAGCAATGCATCTACTCAAATTCAAAGAACCAATTGTCCCAAGATCTCAAGAAGATCAAAAGTACAGTCTGGTGTGGCATTTTTCAGAACAATTTTTTTTTTTAATCAGAGAATGGCTTCTGTTTGAAAAATAAAACATGTCTTCAGAAACCTGTTTTGACAGAACTGTTTTCTCTTGTCTAAGATGAAAACACTGGTGAATAACAAAGAAGGAAACATCATTTTTTACCCACTCTCCCACCAAACCAGTATACTGGGCAATGCATCTTTTTGGCATGGAAAGCATGTTCACAAGCTTGCCACCACTCAGAATTTGAATTTCTTTCCTTCCCTTCTTAAGCAAATGGTGTGTGAGCTCACTCTGATCCAGCAGGAAGGCACAGTTAGAGAAAACATCTCCTAAAGGAGAAATCAGCACACATCTGGGAGGAGAAAATGTTCAAACCACAATTCTGCATTCATGCGAAGACTTAATCTACAAAGCAGAAGGAACATTACTATTCACAAAATGCTCAGAAAATTTTTGAGCATAAATTTGTTTTTATCTTGCAATCTTTTTTTTCAGGCATCCACTTAATGCTAAACAATGCTGAGAAAAAGTTAGCCATCAAAACAGATACTGGAACCATTAGCAAATATGTTGTATATGTTTATACTTCTCTTAAAAAATACTGAGTGTACTCCAAACACAACGGCCAAAGAAAACAGCCTTTGGTAGATTTTGTAATACATCTTCCTCCCTACTAATGCCCATTTACCTGCTTTTGCCTCCTGTCAAAACTGGAACCAGATATCATTACAGGTCTAATGCAGCATGACCATTTGTATACTTAAAAAACAGATACACAGGGAGTAAAATAAATATCACTGTGCAACCACAGTTGCAAAATACATGTAGTACTAATTAAAAAAAAAAAAAGTAAAACTGTAATTCACATTTCATAGTGATATTATATGAAGTGTGCTATATTAGGCCCTTTTCTTCCTCATCAGGAAGGGTAAAAATAACAATCAGAAGTATCCACTTTATAAGTACCAATGATGCCAGACAGAATACAGCACTGTCTGCAAATTGGGAAGTATTTACACATTTGTGATCTCTGAAATCATATTTCCCTGGTGTTGTTCACATAATGTGTAAGTAAATGGATGTAAGACTATTATAGGGAAGAATTTTGATAGCACTGTAGGCAAATTGGGCATGCAAACTGAAAGGCAAACGCCTTCTCTGAAAAATCTTTAGTATCATGGCCTTCTCTGACTATAATTACCAAACTCTCTTTTTAATTACTTGCTAACCATGACCAGCCTCTGCCACACTGACATAAAATTAGCAACATTTCATTGCATTATTGAGTGGTTCACAATCTTTCTTTTCCAGAAATATGTCAACCTCCTGAAGAATAATGACAAGATCTGACTGTAGAGTAGTATAACTGCACTTTTCTTTGATGTACTTAGAAGTGTCAAGTGTTAAAAGAATAAACAACCCAATAATTGCTAGTTAGAACTAAAGTAGGTCTAGAAGTTGCATTTTGTCATGAAAATTGTGACAAGAGATGTAAAAAAACTACTTTAGCTCAATCATCTTCACAATCTGTCTCAGTAAAATGAAAACCTGAAATCATTGCTCTAGTTCTTGGGGACTGAATGTCTCTAATGCTTTGTTCTAAAAAGACAAATATGGGTGTGAAAATAATGCTTTAAACGCTGTGTTTTCCAGGTGAGAGGCTCAATGCTTCTCCAGGCAAATGCTCATATGCTTTTTATCTAAGGCAGATGCTATTAGCGCTCTCAAGCCATATTTTCATTGCCTAAAACAAATGCACACACAAAGGCAAGTGTCCGTACTAACTCAGGGTCAGTTCCTGCCACTCCATTTAAATTAATGAGAATCTCTCCAGAATATGAACTTCAGCAGTTGTTCTTTATGTTCAACATCAAATTGGCTTTCATAGTGGAATTAATGATGGGAAATCAAATATGAAGAAGTGATGATTTAAACTACAAAATACCCTAATAGGAGCGCTGCTGTAAGCATGTCCTGCACAGTTTTCCTATCAAATGTGTATTGATAATCTATGATATGTTACATGTTCCAGACATAAAGAATAGAGACTATAATTTTCTCATAATTATCAGAAAAAAATACCTGTTTATTTGACACACGATTGATTTCTATTCCTGAAGCAGAATGAAGGTGTAGGCAAAATCCTCAGCTGGCGTTCACAAAAGAGACAGAGATTCCCTCCTCCTTCAATCATTTGACTCAAAGCCTTTGCAAGGAAGTAGGTTGGCACTGAGATGAAGGCATATTTCTCTCTTTCAGATGGTTTGTAAGTAGCTGAGGGAGAAGGCAGAGGCAAACAAACTTCAATCCAAACCAGAACCTATTTCAAGCCTTGGGCAATGCTTCACAATAGCCCAGCACTCAGGAACATGAAGGACTCCTTACAGTGTCAAAGTGGGTAGGTAGGTGCCCACCTGGGGACTTTGCTCATTTTCATTTCACATAGCTATTTCCTAAAAATTATTTATTTTAAAATGTAGGGTTGATGTTAAATGCCATGTTTTGATTAAAGATATCAAAACCATTTCAGCTTCGTAAGTTTATATCCAATTTTCTTCAGAGTTTTTGTTTCTCGACTTTATAATCTAATAATTTTTTAAGTTCTCAGGTTTTCTTGGTTACCCACGCACTCCTCAAATCTGCATTGCTTCTTGCCAACGTTGTATGTTTAGACACCAGACAGGCTGCAGCATGTTCTGGGTGGGAGAAACCTCCTTTTTATTACTGGTCAATCAGGCAACTAAGAATACAAAAGGCACGAAGACTGAAAAAAGGCAAAAGTAAGAGATCTGGCCATAGCTAGCCATAACTAGACTCTATCCCTATCCTGGCACTGGCCATTGTCACACTTTTGATGGACAAAAAGCAAAAGAAAGCTTCACTGAAAGATAATATAGAGATGTCTTTGCATATGTATTTAAGTCTGCTCCAGACTGAGTGTACTAGGTGGGAAAGCTGAAAAATAATTGAAAATATAATAAACAGTGCATTCTGGTAAGTGATATTTTCATATTGAAATAAAGTTGTGCAACAGGATTGAGAGATGCTGTAAGGAACTTGAAAACATCTGAACTGTGTTTGGTCCTACCAGAAATAGGGACCCAGTGAAGAAACCTGTCATCTCAACTGGTGACAGGGTGCGTTGGTTTAACAAAACCTGGTTAGTGGGGGCAGAGAAAAAAAAAGAAAAGAGCTGCTCTAAACTTCTATGCCTGGCACAGAGACAATTGCTGAAAGCTCTGATGCTAGGCAGGTTACTAGTCCCATTAGACAAGCTGGTAACATGATTGTTACAGTCAGGATACTGCAACGCGTGTATCAGACAACGAGGCCCGTGGAAAAGAAGTATATATGGACTGATTCTTGATAGATGTTTCAGAGATGTTTATTTCTCCAGCTGCATGGCCGGGGCTCTGCCGAGGAACTGCTCAGTCACGGGACCCGAGGGTCCTTGCCCGCGCAGGGGAACACAAAACAACCAATGGGGAACGAGGCTGACCAGGGGCAGGGAAACCCCGTGTCTCCCCCCCAGGGCCCCTCTCCCAGAGCTACATGGTGGGGGGGACGGATTCCAACATTAAAAAATTATTAAACAAAATTATGGATTTATAACGAGATGTGACAACCAAGAAGACATACTCATTCATAGAACTGCTATTAAAAAGAATAACCCTGAAAAATACGTTCCAAGTTTAGGAGACGGAGAAGTAGTAGAGTTCAAAATTGTGGAAGGTAGAAAAGGGTTACAAGCAGCAGAGGTCACTGGGCCTGATGGTGTTTTTGTGAAAGGCAGTATATATGCTAAAAATTGTAGTCATGTTAGACAATATCTGCATTATAAACAGTCCCTACAGTCTCCCTTTCCTAATCCCAGCTTTCCCTTTTACCCTATGTCCTATTACCCCCAGTGTATTCCCAATCCATTTTTTCACCCATGGTTTCCCTCACAAAACCATGCCTTTGCCAATTGTTTCCCCAAAAATCCCTTTCCAATGCCTAGTGGAGGATGAAGACGGGGAGGGAAGAAACTATTGTTGTTTAGAGTTCCAAGAGGTACAAATGGAAGAAACCCTCTCCTGCCTCAGTTTCCCCACAAAACATGCCCAGAGAGTCCTGTCTCCCTTCTGTCAGCCTTAAGATGTTCCAGAGAATCTGTTTGGACATTTAAAGACTCAGGAGGGTGGCTTGTTTTGTTTTAAAACTGTTCTTGTTATGTTTATCCAGTTGTTTTCAATGTTAAGTTTTAAATCTCCTTTCATTAAAAATAAAGGGGTGAAATGTTGGGGCCCTTCCCCTGCCGTGTGGTCCTGGGAGAGGGGCCCTGGGGGAAAGACACAGGGTTTCCCTAGTGCCTGGTCAGCCTCGTTCCCCATTAGTTGTTTTGTGTTCCCCTGCGCAGGCAAGGATCCTCGGGTCCCGTGATTGCAGCAGTTCCTCGGCAGATCCCAGCCATGCAGCTGGAGAAATAAACATCTCTGAAACATCTATCAAGAATTGGTCCATATATATTTCTTTTCCACAGGCCTCGTCTGATTCACGTGTTGCAGTATCCCCATTGTAACACATGATGCCTTTTCCTGGTCTTAAAATCAAGAGTCAAACAAGGTTAGAAGGGAAAAAGGGATTTTACCTTGGTATTTATTTCAAGGATCTTTAGGTGCACACGTCCAGGTCGAATGCACCGAAATGCACACCGCAATGCACCCCCACAATAGATCTGGTATAACATTATAGGTCTTACTAAGTAGCATACCTATCAAAGATTCCCCAACGAGCAGCTCGAGTGAGCCTCCCCCTCCCCAAGGAACCTTCCCCTGGATGGTTCTATCTTAGTTTACAAAATGTGTTCTGGAGAGGACCTTGGGCTCTGGGGCACACTAGCCCTTACCTACAAAACCTCTAAAATGTTTAGTCTCCTAGGTGAACAAACAAGTCCAAGAATGTAGGCAAAAAGCATTAAGAATAAAGAAGTTTTAAAATGTATAACGGGTTTAAAAGAAAAGGCAAAAAATCATCATGGCATCAACGCCTCTGTGATGACATATTTAAGAAAGGAGAAACCATGAGAAGTTCTCTCTCTTTCTGATTCCCCTCCGA
The DNA here is from genome assembly GCF_017639235.1 of Corvus kubaryi. Lineage (NCBI taxonomy): Eukaryota > Metazoa > Chordata > Aves > Passeriformes > Corvidae > Corvus > Corvus kubaryi. The sequence continues at coordinate 22,603,735 of NW_024582073.1, forward strand.
GGGGTGCTGAGAGGGCCCTCGGGCCCCTTCCTGGAAAGGGCTGCTGGGCCCTTCCTGGTGCAGCAGCCAGGGCCATGCCACCGGAGGGGGACCATCCCAGTGCAGCGAGCAGCCACGCGGCCGGAACCCTCCTGACACTGGGACCGTGAGGCTGGGCCCCTCCTGAGGCTGGAGCCACCCTTGCGGTGCCGGCAGGGACCACGTAGCCAGCAGCAAGAGACGTGGCTAGCAATTCCCCGATGTGGAGCGTGGACAAGATCAACCTCTCGACTACAGCTGACATACACCAATTTTCTTCCAAGCCAGAGAAGGAGGAGTGAGGACACGTGAGGAGGGCCAACATGGTGGCACCAAGGTCAGTGGGGGAAGGGAGAAGAAGGTGCTCCAAGCACTGGAGCTGAGATTCTCCTGCAGGTCGTGGTGAGGACTATAATACAACAAAATGTTTCCCTATAATTCATGAGCTGCATGGGGGGGTGCAGAGATCCATGCACAGCCCATGAAGAAGTGTACTCACGCTGGAGAGTGTGGATGCTGAAAAGCTCTAATCTAGTGAGGAACTTGAACAGAGAGACATCACCCTTGCTTTTAGAGATCGAAGAAGAGAGCCTTCGCTTCCAAACTGGAGCAGCTCATCCTTAAACAACTAAACCCCATGAACTAAAATGACCCACGCTGGGCAGTTGTGGGAAGACTGCATGACCCATGGGAGGGATTTCACACTGCAGCGGGTTCGGGCGGGCTGTTGCTTGTGAAGGTTGAAACCATGCTAGAAAATTTTGCAGAGAACTATCTCCCATGGGAAGGATCCCATGGCACAGCAGAAGAAAGTCTTTTCCTTAAGCATACTAAAGAAAGACTTTTAAGAAGTGAAAGACTAACCAAAACCCCATGTTTTGTTTCCTTGCACAGTTGGTGGAAAGAGCAAGGGACTGGGGAAGAAAGGTGTTCTGAAAGTTTGCTTTCTACTTTCTATTATCCTTTCTACTTTTAGTTCTGTTAATAATAAATCTTCTTTATACTGTTTACGTTTTGAACCTGTTTTGCCTTAAAGTATTTTTCCCCTAATCCATATTCAACTCATGAAAATGCCCCCTTCCTCTGCTAAGATACAGCAGAGGAAAATAAATGAATAGTTTTTCATGGTGCCTGGCGCTTAACCAGCGTCAAATCGTGACACAGGGTCAAACACAATCCCTGAATTCCAGGTCAAAATCTGAATTTCATATCGATGCAATGGTGATACTGTGTGTGTTGCAACACAATGAATTCTTGTGGACACACAGGAAAAGCTGTAACACTGGCATATACTGGCATTTAATAACTGGTTTCACAGTGGGAAAAGCTAAGGGCAATACTTTGCCCAATCCTTTTTTTGACTGCTGTTTTGGAAGAAAATAATCAGGTACAGCCCTAGATGGAGTGGGTATGACCCACACTGAAGTCATTAGGATAGTTTTTGATCAAGATGTGCAACCACCACAGTTTGTGAAGGAACACAACTGGCTCACTTAATTTTGGTAGCCCCAGAGTACCTGATTCCTTTAAATTCTCTTGAAATCACTAGTACACATTTTAACAAAGCGTTACAATAGAATGCATTTCCAAATTATGTCAAATTGAAATTCAAACATGGCTGGCTGCACTAATACATACTAATGGAGCAAAACACTCATACCCTTAATCCTCACTGACACTTCTGGTTTACATTCTTCTCTCCAGTGTCTCATTATGCATGTTCTCACTACTCTTATAAATTTTCATTGATGTGTCTTCTCCCTTACTTAAAATGCAAACATCTGGATTAAATCAACTAAATTCACCCTGTCAGTCTTGCACTTAGTCAATAGTTTTTAAACAGAGCTTCCAGCTTGTCTGTATTTTCAAACCTCCATCATTAAGAAAACATGAACTCTCAGTTGATAGTTTCACTGTCTGATCATGTTCCTTTGAATGATTTGTGCTGGAATGTAAATATAATCACTCTGATTTGGTATTGGTTAGCAAGCTGCAGATTCACAAGCAAATACAGATATATGGCTATACAGCCTACATCTTTTATTAACAACAAATTGAGCTGAATTGAGCCCCAACCTGAGCAAGCATTTCTTGCCAGCTCAGAGGTAGGCAGGTGTAACTTGTGCTCCTGTGCTGAGCTTCTGGCACTAGAAATGTTGTTGGGTCTTAGCCGAGCTTAGCATGGAAAACTTTGTCCAATTGTAAGAGCAGCTCCACCACTGGTTTTAGGTTTTTTTACACCAATGGATTATCCTTCGTGTATAGCTCTTTGGTATGTTGAATAATAAGCCACATTTCTAAATTCTTTTCTGAATCATGCTTTGCTGAGCTCTCCTCAGCAGGGCACCTATAAGGCACTCCCAGAGCAACCAAGCTGTGTCACAAACAATTAGACAGCAAATATCTCAGGAGCACTAAGAAATGTGGAGAGCACTTGTGAAATAAAAGCTTTGTAAAAAAAAAATAAACAACATAGGAAAATTCTAACCAGAGAGAAGACTGGACTATGCCTGACAAGCATCTCTATCAGAAAAGGTGTTACCCTTCTCCCACATCACCCCCCAAATGGAAGTCTATGCGCCAAAGTAGGACACAAGGGGGTTGTGTAAGCCAAAACCTGATTGACAACAGATGGTACTCAGTGGGTTTTGATGGAAAAATTTTGGTGTAGCCTTACAGACCCCAAATGTATCCTGCCTGTCACCTCCTCTCTCCCCTACACTTCCCCAACAGCTTTTCACAACAGCTCAATATCTTGACATGTCTCAAAACCACAGCTTTTCTTTAGGGCCCCTCTACAGCCCATGGTGGTACAGTGCAGCAGAGTGGGTCAGAGTGGAGCTGCAGCAAATCTAGGCAGGCTGTTGGAGAGCAAGCTGCAAGGGATGCCCCTAAAAACTGCTTTGTGTTCCAGAGTGGCCCTGGTTTATGTTACCCTTCCACACTGGGACATGTGGCTGTGAGATAGCCCTTCCTCACTGCAGCAGGCCTTGAAATAGTACCCACTAAAATTATAATTCAAGCAGAGGAGAGAAGCAGGACTGTAATAAATTTAAGGATTCATTTTATACCCCACATTAAAATTAATGCAAATTATTATTTCAATTTTCAAGCAGTTTTCAACTGGCAAATAGAAATATTCTCAAAATGCGAATAAAAAATGCTTCCAATACTTTCAAAACTTTTCAGAAGTTTATCTATAAAAATTCACAAAATGGGTCTCCTCCCACAGCCAGTTTTGGTTTCAACTGATTATTGCCAGAAAAATGAGTGCAAATGTCCTGATTAAGTCTTGTTATAAAATGTCAGGCAGGTAATCTCTACAGGAATGAGAAGCAATTAAATATTCAAGTAAAACAATCAAATGCAGGAAACTGTGCTCTGAAAGTCAAAAGTCATAGGGCCAGCAGAGAAAACTTGGAAAAAGAGCATAGGTGACTAGAAAAAAAGCTATAAAGGAGACTTTTGTGAACTCATCGGTGTGAAGAAGTGATTAGTTTCCTTTGTGAAAAGAGTAAATGAAGGAGAAAACAGAATGTAAATAAAATTGCCAGAATGAAGATCCAAGAGATGTGAAGCTGACAAGATGTAGGAAAGAGATTCAGAGAAAACTGCAATTAGGAAAAATTGAATGTACCAGAGTAAGGCATCTTAGTCATATTTCTCTGTAAGAATGATAAAGTTCACTGTTACTGCCTTAAAGATAGAAGACAGCTGCAGTTCAAATGTCTCTGCTTTAAAGGCTGTTGTCATCAAACTGCCAAATGTTGTTATTTTTAGCAAACCAATATGTATTTAGGCCAAGAAAGGTACTTCACAGTTTTTAATGCATGCCAGAAGTAGGAGGTAATTTATTTGTTGAAAAATTCAAATGGATGAAATTCCTCTGTGAACAGAGGTTTTCTTTCATTAAGATCCCAAAATGTGGAGAGGAAGCTACCACTTCACAGCCAAAAGCAAAGAAATTGCATGGATTTGAAAGCAGGTGTAATTCTCGAATACAAAAGGGGATTGCAATTATTCACAGTGAGGTAACATTTTACTCCTCAGGAAAGGAAAGCTGAATATGTAGATGAATTGCCCAATGAGTTGAGTCAAACCCAGTCTGCTAAAGACTTTGCCATCAGATATGAGGCAGGTGAGACAAGTAAGAAATTAAAACAAGTTCTTAAAATACTGGTAAGGCCAGAGTTGCTGCTATGAAGATTCTTTGCTTTTTCTTTAATTTTATATGATGGATTCTCTCTGGTTCTGTTCATTTGTGTATATATTCCACTCTTACCAAGACTTCTGAAAATGTATGAGTTCTGAATTTCCATAAAGAAAATTGTGTATAGAAATGTCTCTTTCACTCTTTTTAATGTGACTGAAAGAGATTTTTTCCTCAGCTGCATTTCTTCTTTCCATCTTCTGTAAAGGATGAAGGATTCCCTTTGATCACTCCACATCAACCTTTTTCAACTCTGTGCTCACTTTACATTCAAATACTTTGGTTTCATCTGTCCTCTCCCATAGCAACAGTAGATTTAATTTCCCTAATGCTGAAATCAGTTAAAAACTTTGACGGTCTGTAACTGCTGTGGTTAATGGGAGGTGCATGTCTCATCCTTTCCCTCCAGTCTGTGTCATGCTGGATGGATAGCAAGAACTCATTTGGTATTAATTTCTCCTTAGTAAGAATACCTGTGTGATTTAGACGGTAACACCTTCCAGCAAGACAACTGCCTTTAATCTCTTTGCAGTATGTGGCACAGAAAAATAAGTAACTTCCCCCTTGACTGTCATACTAGTGAAATACATGGAAATGTTCTTCCTTTAATGAGTATTTTACAAAAAAACCTGCTGCCTACCCTCAGCTGAGGCCACAGAACAGAAAGGTGTGAACATGGGGGGTGACCTGGGGTGGGGAATGACATTCACACCAAGCGCCTCATTAAGTTCCCTCCTCAGCTAATTTGCTGCCAATTGACTGGTTCCTCCTGTGAGCACCATGGGGGTTTTCCGGCACAAAGGGGGAACAAGCTGGATAATGTGGAGGTCAGCATGGTTCAATGGACTAATCACTCTGTGCATGTGTGAGTCAGGAGCTCTTGCTCTTGAGTACCAGCTCTGACACTCATCCGACTTAAGGAGAAAGTCCAGCAGTGCCAGAGCACTGAAGCCACACTCCTACACAGCTCCGGTGTGCTCCAAGCAACCAGAGGTGGAAAGGGGCTGTACAGCCTCCCCTGAACAACACAAATGGAGCACAGGTGCAGATGGAAGAAGGGTAGGTGCCCACTCCTTTAGCTCCCCAGGAAGCAGCCTGTGTATGGCATTAGAGGAGGTGATCACTAGAAGCAAAAAAACTTTCTTTCCCCACCTTCAGTAGCCACTCTGACAGCCAGTTCCCTGGCCGCAGTGAGGTTTCCCAGCAAGAGAGGTGGGAGCAGAAAAAGGTGGAAAAGTCTCTACAAACCCCAGTGTTTTCTTTTCTTTACTTTTAATTTTCAAAGTAGAGCTACACTCTTCTGGGACAGATAGCCTACAGACACCCGGGACAGTGTCTGTAGACTCAAAAACACATCAGTTATTCATTATAGATACTTCACTGTTCTTTACCCCATATGGAAAGCCGAGATATGTTCTGTGACACTGCCCAGGAGATCATGCTTAACTTACCACACAATTTCAATTTATTTTGAGCCAGTGCAGTTTGTCAAGACCTGCTGTTGTCGAGAAAGAGCAAGCAGAGTTTTTTCAATCTGTCTGGGTTTTTCTTCCTTTACTTTATGAAATGTTTTGTGTGCTGATACAAAAGAGACCTGGAGCAAAACAAAACACGTGGTTCTGTTGGATTAAAGACATTCTGACAGGAGAGACTTTTTTAATCCTTTCACTGAAGTTGTGTTCCTGTTGTAGTCCTGTGTCCATGCATCCTTTTAAGTTGCTTTTTATTTTACAGGCAAACAGAAGTGAGCTATAAGTTTCTAAAAACACAGGCAAGGTCTTGCTCACGAGGATGGCAGTAATTTTCCACTTCATGTTCTGCACCAAACATAAGTCAAAAACTAATCATCGTAACAGTCTGCATGGTGTTTTTTAGGTATTGCTATTAGCACTAATCTTGCAGCAAGCTGGAAAGCATGGCAGGTGCTAAGTGACTCCTCAATGCAATTGTCAGGGCATAGCAATGTGACATTTGGCAGATCTGAAGAGAAATATACAGACAGATGAAAAATAGTCTTGGTGCTATTGAAAAGTACTCACCTTTCTAAATTGCACTGGACTGTATATGAAGACATAAAAATGTGAAGATAAGACTAATTTTGTACACATAAATGCTGAAATGAAAGTAAAACATTACAGCAAAGCTGCATTCTCTCTAATCTCCAGTACATTTTTTGTGACACCAAAGAAAGCATTCAGCTGGGACCACCTGCCCCATCTCTTTCACCAAGTTTTAGTGAAATTGAGCCATGATCTCAAAGACTGCCTATTACGCTTACTGAAGAGTGAGAAGAGCCAGGAAGTCATAAAGACCATCCTCTGCACTTGATGTTGAGCACATTCTCACCCATTGCTTTGCCCTATCAAATTCCTCTCTCACTCCAGGGCTACTGGTTCATCAGAAGCTCTAAGGACCCTGACCACCCCTGGCTCTCCAAATGAGCTGCTCACCCACTGGCTGCAGCTGCTCTTTCAAGAGTTTTTTTCCAGTCTTACTCAAAGATGAGACTGATTCAGGCTTTTCCAGCTGTACAGTCCAACTTACAGTCACACTTCTCATGTGGTTAAGTTGTTCAGGGGTTTAAAGGATGTGCACTGGCAATCACACAGCATTTGGCACTGTTTAATTATCAAGCTGCTTCAGTGCAAAATATCAGCAATAACTTCTTGTAACCTAATCAGCTTCTTATGTAAACACTGTAGCAAGTGTTTACATCAGTGAGGTATCATCTTATTGCACATGCCACCATTTACTTGCCATAGTGATGAATACTTTAAGGTGAAGTTTAAGTACATTAGGGATGCAATTTTTAAGATGTTTTAAGTAAGGTGAATTGAACCACGGAGATGAATCAACCCAAGTCACAGAGCTGTGAAGTCAGATATAACCCAAGCTGCACATCCTCCTCAACAAATCACCACAGGTGTCTTGTGCATGCCTTTGTCAGCCCTTTGAGAACTTCAGTTACCTTCCTCTTTAATGCAGTGTCTGAGTGCTTATGATGCACACTCTCAAGGTCCCCATGCAACTGCATAATTAAAACAAATTTCTTAATTTTTAGGCTTTCATACTATTACTTTACCCTACAATGAGATTCCTAGATCATTGAACTCTTAAGAGCTCATTAATATCATTACAGCACAGTCCTGAAGAGAGGAAAAGGGAAAATATATTTTAAAAAGTATAAAGAAGGAGGGAGAGGTACTATTTCAGTACCTCAAGAGCCCTTTCCCTAGGATTATTTTACTCACTGATTTTGCAGCTATCGCTACATGTGCTCTTGCTCTGGCAAATCTTCCCCACATGCAGTGTAAGGGAGTTGCTCTTAACCTGCAGCAGAGCTCAAAAAAGGCTTTGTCACTGGCAACTGCTGGGTCTGTGTTAGTATCTCACTGCTCCCCCATCTCGCTGCTAAAGAGATGACAAGGTCTCACAGTGCTAAAACGCAGAAAGGATTCCTCCACCATGGTATGTCCAAATAATGGAAGTTTGTGCCTGAGGGGGAGCAGTACATTGCAGTTCTGTTAATGAAAGAAAAGCTGAATTTCATTTTTTTTTTATTTCATCTCAGTGATGGAGAATCCAGCAAACCACAAAGAGTGGGTTTTGATTTTTCAGAAGGGGCAACAGACACCCATAGTTTATGCGTTGGGATTATATTATGGTATTATGCTTTGTATTATGATACTAAGTCTTCTCATCTGTGTTTAATGGACAGAAGAAATGCTGACCATTGGTCTTGAAAAATGCTTGAAAAATTATTTCACCTAAAAAAAAAGAAAAAAAAAGAAAAAAAGAAGAAATACATGTTGCAATCCATTACCCCCATGCAGTGTTTGTAATAAAAAAATGTTTCTTCAGAAGGTGCTGTGCATGTTCGGCAGATTTATATGCATTTGTGTTGACAAATTTCTTGAAATCCCCATAGAAAGAAAACATTGTTTAAAGCCATGGTTTAAGGTTTTGCGTCTCTCAAAGGTTGCCTGACATTAAGAGGTTACCATGTTTCATTAAGACAAAGTTTCAAGGATGAAAGCAATGACTGTAATCATACCAAACACCCAACTTGAAACATCAATTCATCCGCCTCTCACCTGAATTTTGTTTTCCAGGCTATTTCAACTGCAACTACAATAACATAAACAAATAACCTGAGAGAACTCAAGGCTTATTTAGCAGTATATTTCTAAGTAAACAACCTGCTGTGTAGAAAGTACAGCTCCAGCACTGTACCACAATAGATGGTGATCAGGTCTCTGCAGTGTGTCTGTAGCCTCAGTGCTGAAGGTCCTTGGCATATTTAACTTCCATTATTTAGGGGTGAGTTGGTGAAACCAGTGCAAGTGTGATTCCAGCAGGTTCTCAGGTGAGCAACTGGATATAGGACTGGGGCTTCACTGCAGCCATTTACAAACTGAATAGTTTGGAGGCTCCTACTCCCATCATGCTGTTGAATAACACTTTAGTTATGTCCAGATGAAGTGTGGGCTGCAGCTTGACAGCTCCCTAGAGGCAGCTGGACCAGCTCACAGCCACCCATGAGAAAACCCCTGGCAAGACTTTGTGTTTGCACCTCACAATGCACAAAGCTTTCACTGGATAATGGGAACAATCTTGTATAAGAGAAACATACTTTGATAAGCAAAAAGACCTCCTTTTATCTTATTTTCCTCTTCAAGAATTTTACAGATTTCACCAAACTTTTGGAAACCAAACTATGTTCGTGCCATTTTTTTTTTTCTAAATTTCATTTTTATTATTAAGGAATAACATGGAGACATGGATGGATAAATAAAAGGAAGATATTGTTTTTCTATCTATTTTGTTGCCTTGCAGATATACTGGAAAAGAAGGAATTATATAAAAAATAATTGTTTTCTCCAAAGGAAATGTGAGGTGAGGTCACTGGAATGTTTCTTTCTGTATTAGAAGTCTACAGTGGTCTAAGCCAAATGCTGAGTAGTAAAAGTCTTATCAACAGGAACCAAATAGATAACATTTAGCCCAGTAAGACTCATGATTATTTGTATGTATAATACAGATATTCCATCATGACAAGCATTGGTCATCTGTTTTGTCTCTGTCCACAAGTATATATATACACCTGCTAGTTGTCTGAGAAAGGAGAATGCTAGGGCTAAGCCCTTGAGATAACCCATTTATTCAGATCCCTAAATACAGATTTAGGTGCCTTCTAAATTTGGAAGCGATGTCCCAAATGTCTGGGCTGGTACAGCACCGTAAGAATTAAATTCTCCCTCAGCCCACTACGAAAAAGGAACAGTATCAGTCCCATTTTACACTTAGATTTTGCCTTTCCCTCAGGAGTGATGTACTTCAAGAAGTTAATGGTTTTATTTATATCTGGGACACTGTCTCCACCTCCCTTCCTTCCCTGCTCAAAAATTTCTGCAATATCTGAAGTTGACATACTACCTGCAGAAAGCCCTTTGAATATTTTTCATTATCTCAATTAGCATGTTGCATTTTTAAGCCTTTGATTCATGTGTAATTGGTATCTTTCCCTCTGTTCTTTTCAGTGTGCTGTGTTTACCTCTCCTTCTTTTTTCACCCACATAATGCCCCAGGTAGTTTTACCCTTTCTGTTTCACTTCCTGCTCTTCTACGTTTCAGTATTTCTTTATTTCAGCTCATTGTTCTCTGCTTGTCAGCAAGGCTTCTGTTTTTTCACACACAGGCACACTAAAGGCAGTCTGATTTGAAATGTCACCTATAACCTTGTTTTTCATTCCAAGAATTTAATGAATTCTTACAAAATTTGGAAAGCCCTGTTCTGCACTCAGTTTGGTAACATAAGCCAAATATTCCTTACAGTAGTAATTCTAGATTACAACGGTGTATATATATAAAAAACAAAAAAACCAAACCAGAATCTTGAACTTAAAATGTATTTTCTAGTATAATATTCTTATACCATCAGAAAAAAATCAAAAATAAAAACAAAAAGAAGTGTAAATTAAGGCTTTACCCTGTAATATGGAAGATGTATGGAAGAAGTTCTAATAAGATAATGTAGGAATGTATTTGTATTTGCATTTTTATAGTAATGCCCAAGAAGCCCAGCAAAAATCATGGATCTTTTTTTTCTTAGAACACTAACAGCTACACAGACAAAAGAAGAGGTAGATTCTAATCACAACATCATCAGGAAAAAAAGGCAAGTCCAAAAAAAATAAAAGTAAGATGAGCTGCTCAGGAAGCCATACAGATTCCTTGAGTGGAATGTGGTCTCTGAAAAGCCCTTTCCTCATCTTTGCTAACTCAGATCTCACTCACACCGTCTGATTTAAGCTTTAAACCATATACACCAGAGGGAGTTTATACTGTTTTCTGTGTTTTTCTGCCATGATTTAATATCTACTTCTCTTTGAAACTGAAACTCTTGCTGAGTAACTGCAGGAGCTATCAAGACATGTTGCAATTTTAGTATTTGGAGAAGTAAGTTATGGAAAAAAATTCAGCAGCCTTTAAAATCCATATTGTGTTATATATTGATAATCAGAGGGGGGGGGGAAAAATGATGGAGTGGAGGAAAATATTCAAAATCCTTCTCTGCCTTGGATTCCCATAGAAGGGTTTATCTGAAGGAGTGTTCTAACTCAACCTCTTCAAATTAAAGAAGACAGGAATAGCTACATTTTCGGAGAAGGGTTCCAGAAGAACAAGGTTCTTGCTCTGACAGAGCAGTCCCTGTGCATCCCCAGCATGTGCATGTGCAAGCTGGGGATGCACTGAGAAGCTGGAACTTTATTCTCAATCCATGTGAATTGTATTAATTTGGACTAGAAAGGCTCTTCTTGCAGCTGCTTGTCCAAGATGATGTCCCTCTCTCACCTACAGTGTTACATATGTTTCTCCACACAGAGGCTCACAGAAGAAACCACTCCATCAGCCTCTCAAAGTAAATATGACCCCACACAAAACTTGCTGAAACTGACACAGCTGTAATCGAGCAAAGTGAAGAGAGGTAACCAGAACAGCTGCTTTCAAATGACACAAAATTGTCCAGGAGTCTGGGATTTTGACTGTCTAAGGGAGAGCAGAGCCCTCAGTGGCAGTTCCCAGTGTTGGCTTCATTTCATAACCAGTAAGTGCTCAGTCAAGCATTCATATATTCAGATTCATCCAGTCTATGCCATTTAAACCTGTACTTCAGTTATGTGAAAAAGAAAAAAACAAGACAAGAAAGCAAGCTGGGGTTTAAACTCTCAGCAATGGCTTTGCAATTCATTCAATGTTCTTTCTTGGAGTCCAAGTTCCTAACTCAAGTCTGTACATAATCATCTCAGCTGTCATTTGGGGGGAAAAAAAAGTTTCTAAGTTTCTGTGGCTTAGGAAGATAAGAGGAAATATGTAGAGCCTAAAAGTTTCCAAATCAGAAAAACAAATTTCAAAAATCTCAGAGGTGATCAGCTTTAAAATCTCATGAATTATAATCTGCTCTGGAACCTCCTTTGGCCTCTGACTTAATTACTTTTGTAAGCATGGGACTGTAAATATTTCACTTCCCATACAGACTTTTAGCAGGAGCCCCAGTTCTCCTCATTCTAAGGTTTTTCTGATCATACAACTTTTGATTAATTCCACTGTAAAACTGGCCTGTACAATATATTTAGGAGTGTTTCTTTAACATCTGCTTATTACAAGACATTTTAATATACTGTTGAGGGAATACAAAATCATTGTAATTTATCACTGATGCAAAATAAGACTGTGAATAAAACACCTAAATGGGATGTTTTATTTTTATTCCTGTTCTCAGTGAATATTTGGTTTTGAAAAATAGAAATCATAATAATTTTAATGCAAATGAAGTTACCTTATTCCATCTCCATCACCACACAATCAAATAAAGTGGCAAAGGAAATTACTGCAATTCCCTGAACTTGTTTTGCTATGCACAGAAACTTCTGAATACATATCATGTGTGGCAGTAATTAAGTTCCTAACTTATTTACTTCTTCTACTGGGGCTGATTCATCTGAGCCAGTCTTTTGGCAGGAAACCCAAATATTCATCTATTATGAGATGCAGAATATCCTGAGCTGTTGTAGCTGCTCACAGTTTAATTTAGATATTAACCATAAACACACCTGGGATTAAACAATGGCTATGCACTGCCTAGAAATAAAGATGCTACAGAAATCCCTGTGAAAAATCTCTCATGAAAACAAAAGTATTTTTCATGAAGAGCACAAAACAGAGCTTATTTCCAGAGGGATTTAAATAAAAAGAATGTGAAAGCAGCAGAGGCTGGAGAGCTGCCTTTGCTTTATGCAGGTCCCAAACAGGGATTCAAGAGAGTGAGTGGGTTTTGCAATTCCACAGGCTCTCAGCATTTCCTGGAAGGCTTTAAGATGAATATTTTCAAGCAACAGAGAGAATAAGATATCTGGCTGAGCGTTATTGCTGTGACCAGCCATGGAGTCTGAGGACGAAAAGCAGCAAAGGATAAGAAGTAAAAGTCACTGGGTCACAGCCATCCACCTGTGTACTGAGACCAGATTTTCCCAAAGGCTATACAATATTAAAACTTCTACAACAATCAGGCCAAAAATATAAGGCCATCAAGTTTAACTGGAGGAATGCTACTTTAATAGAGAAGGCTTATATTTTTTCTCAATTTTCTTGTTGTTCTGCTTAGTTTTTTGCATGCATGGGCCAATTTTAAGCAGAGGTTCTGCCTGCAGACCATGCATAGACACTCAATACTTTTCCAGAATAAAGAAACCTTCAACAGTTATTTCAGACATGGAAGCCTTTACTTTTGTGTTCCACCACTACTTACACTTCCTTTCTACTGCAACTGCCAACTTATTAGTTGGTTCAAAATTTCAACTCAAGAAGAAAGTAAAATTCATCTTAAAAAAGGTAACTATAATAACTATTATATAATAACTCTGTCATGATTTTACAGATTTTTCCAGCCATATCTCCTTTACTTGTTTTAATTCAAAGGGCTATAGGCATATTTTAGCTTATTAGTGTTATATTCGTTATTTTCTTTTGTGCTTATATTTGTGCCTGGAATTTATTGAGGTATCTAACAAACAGAGGCTAAGAAAATCAGATTTAAGTATTCATTGACACATAAAATTTTATTAACCAAAATTTATGAAGTGATGAAATTTTATGTGATTACATTAATAATAAAAATAGAACTTATTACTTAGAAGTTTATTTAGTTACTTTGTTTCCATTAGAGATGTTCTAGACAATTTTATTAAGAAAATCTCTTGTTCCTTCATTGCTTAGCTCTAATTGCCAAATGTGTGTTACTGATAAATTGTTAGACTGATAATGTTACGAAAATAAAGCATCCTAAGGCTGAAGTCCAGTTGTATTAGTCAAAACACCCTCAGGAAATGAAGTAAAGATTCTCAGATGGGAGACAGCACCACGAACACGAGGTTAGGTGAATTCAGTCCAAGCTGTGGACTTTGGCCCGTTACAGAAGATATTCTGTTAGATGAGATTTTCCAAATAAACATGAACTGCAGTGAGTTTGGTAGAGGACTGCCAAGCTGGCTCTGGGCCAGGGCCACCAGCCCTATGAGAAGGGGCTGAGGAACTGCACTTTTCAGCCCCCAGAAGTGACAGCTTCAGAGGGCCAGACAGCAGCCAGGTGCAAAAGGAGACAGAGACAGAGCCAGGGCAGGGGGCAAGGCCACCACATTGTTCAAAGTGGCACAGATCAGGTGACAAAGTCTGAGCTTCAATGAGGCTCCCAGACCCATGGACAGGAGCGTGGCTGGGGTCCCAGGGGAGACCAGTCATGGGCATTAAGGCCTAAGAGTGGCCCCAGAGCCCTGACACAGCCATGCATTGAGAGCAGAGAGGTTCACACCGGAGACAAGGAGAAACCTTTTCACTGGGAGGGCAGTCAAACAGCAAGACAGGTTGCCCAGAAAGCCAGTCCCTGTCCTGTGCAGGTTTTCCAAAGTCAGGATAAATTCCTGAACATCCTGGTATAACCACACAGCTGACCCAGTCCAGAAATTAAGGTTCCTTCCAGTCTGATTTCTTATGAGATCCCATATTTCAGTAAAATTTAAGTGACTCTAACTTCATCTTAGTTGTCATGTTTCAAACATGAGTGCAAATATGTGGTATTTTACTTACACTACTCAATACACTGAGAGTTTAACACTGATGTACTTGTTTTATGTAATTTCTACAGACAAGAGATGGCACAAAGAGGAGTAGAGACCAGACTTGTATCTTAATATTCATTTTCTTGCCTTGTGTAACCTGTACATGATACAGCGTTTTTGTGTCTCTGTCTTCATGTTTCAAATGGATGTATCCTGTTGCACTTAAACATCTTTTGCATGTCTCTTGTACTCTCCATAGAATATTGTTGTTTCTTTAACAACTTAATACACTATCAGATGCTTCAAAATATCATGTACTTCCCCACCAAGCCTCTCATTTTTCACTCTGTGAGTCAAGTGAAATTTCTATTTAATTATAATAGAAGGTAACTGATCAACTTCGTTGCATTTACCAGAATAAAAACATTTCTATTAATTTGCTACCTTGTGCTCTGGCATTGCCACTGATGTGTACAAAGAGCTCTGATGAGAATACAGAGAAACCTGCTGCTTCAGTGGGTGGAGGAATGCCATCAGGAAAGAGAAATGTGCTGCATGCCCATGGGTTTTGCTTTTTGTTAAAGCAGAGGAGTGTGTGTTTTCACCCACCAATATTTTATTGTTAATGTTGCTGTTCAATTTCAGATGTGTTCAAATAGATCAGTGCACCCATTCTTGTGGCTCTTTTTGATATCCTCCAATAGACCAACTGAACTGCTTTAAATACTTTGACAACAGCTGGTTAGAAATGTGTATCATTTAAGCCCTTTGCTGTTCAGTCGCTACGATTTCCTAGGTGACAACATTGCACTCTTGTACCCATAAACCTGCACCACATGAATACAAACTTCCCCATCATTTTTCTGCCTCACCCTCATCCTTTAACACCCTGATACCTGATACCAATTGAGAAATTCATTTAAGACTTTTCCAGCACACAAATAAGTGTTGAGGGAAAAAATGTGAATCCATTAATATGGCAGGTGGAAGAGGAGCCCTCCACGAATTTTTGGCGATGTATGTAGCCAATACAATGCAACCAACAACTGCAGTGCAGACTGCATATATCATAAACAATCACACTAGATTGATTATGCAGGTTATCAGCCACTGGACTCAGCTGCACTTCTAATTTTAAATATGGAGAAATAAACCTATATATTGCCAAATGCTAAATATAGGCTTCTATATCCAGTCAACTGGGGTATCTTGGCTATTCAAGTTATATTTATATAGAACTATATATGAAATTATAAGGGACTATTCCTGAAAGTGTGCATGGCTTCATCCTCATCAGATTGCATCCTGTTCCTCAGTACATCAAGACCAGCTTAAATACCCATCCATTCATCCAGAGAATCTGCAAAGTGAGCAAGCATCACTTCCACACCATCATTCAGTCCATTAATAAAAGTACCAAACAGCATCACAGATAGAAGAGACCTTCAAAGGTCCCTCATGACACAGCTGTGCACCACTCAGTGCACAACTCATATCTACCTCTCTGAAGCCTCCAGTAAGTTTTGCACCACTTTTCATTACAATTTTCTATTTCACAGAGAAAAAAACCCACCTGAGTTTTGAAAATGGTGTGGGCAAAAAATTTGGGATAAAATTTGAAATTTAGAAATAGGAAAGAAAAGTAAAATTACTTAACAGTCCCACAGTAGGATTTCAGGTATACAAATAATAACAGATATTTGGTGTAAAGCCCTAAACTCTTCATTCAGTAAATAAGAGCTGCTTTTCTCAACCTCAGACAAGTTTTAAAAAACAGCTGGTTATTAAACATTAACTCAGGTGCACTTATTAACAAGAAACCACTTACCTTCTTTGTGATTCTATTCACAATAAGCAGAACTATTATCACATTTTATCATTAAGCTATCAAGAGATTTGGAAATAAAATCTGCTTACTGGGAAATGAGGCTTTCATAAAGGAAAGGCTTATTTAAAGTTCATTACATCTATAGAAGGCTATCTAAAATGTCCAGGTTCAGGCACTCTGAAATGACAGGGGTCATCTTCAGAGGAACCACTGTTGCTAGGAGACTCAAGCACCAAAGTGCCACGAGTTTGTAATTTACCCTTTCTTGTCAAGGGATGTTGAAGATAAATGTACTACCCAGAATGTGCAAGGCTTTAACCAGGCCTGCATCATTTTACATGAAAAAGAGGGACCACAACCTTGCCTTACTGTGTTATGAGCACTCCCCAAATCCCTGGATTCACAGCACAACAGGAGTTGCACATTTCCTTGTCTTTGAGTAGAAGTTTTTTGCCATATCCCTTTCCCATGTCATCCCACTCCATTAATAAATCCCAAAGGCAACTGGCCCTAATGGGCAAGATAAAGAGTCAGCATTTAAATGTCTGTGATTTAAAAGGTTGCCCAGTGTAGGAAGAGCAAAGGGAGCTGGGGGTAAGCAGCTTGTAAGGTGAGACTAAATTTCAAAATAGCTCAGACTGGATGAGAGGATCCAGTCTTTCATATGTAGTGGAAAAGATGTTTGGGAATTTTTGCCTGGATGTCACTATGGATCACCATAGCC
This sequence comes from Corvus kubaryi, assembly GCF_017639235.1. Lineage (NCBI taxonomy): Eukaryota > Metazoa > Chordata > Aves > Passeriformes > Corvidae > Corvus > Corvus kubaryi. The sequence continues at coordinate 22,620,630 of NW_024582073.1, forward strand.
CCAGACTCACAGAAGCACCAGCTGGATGCAATAACCTGTTTGTTTCTGTTGGCCCCAGGGATCTGGTATCAGAACACAACCACCTTTTGACTAGAGGGAAGCAAATGTTACTCCCATCTTCAAAAAGGGCAAGAAGGAGGACCCAGGAAAACTACTGGGCAGTCAGGCTCACCTCCATCCCTGGAGAGGTGATGGAAGATAACATTCTGGAGGTCATCAAACAGCATGTAAAAGAAAAGAAGGTCATTGGGAGTAGTCAGCATGGACTCACCAAGAGGGAATCATACTTGGCCAATCTGACAGCCTTCTGTGATGGCGAGGCAGGATGGATTGATGAGGGGAGAGCAGTGGTTGTTGTTTATCTTGACTTCAGCAAGGCTTTTGACACTGTCTCCTTCCAGCCCTAACCCTGGGATTTTGTGATTCTCAGAGCAGTGCACACCCATGCAATACTTTCATTCCTTCTAAGGTGCAGTCCCAGCACATTGTCAGCCTCATAATGAACAAATACTTACAGAAATTATTTTGAGGAAGTGAAAGAAAGTGCTGAAGGCAGTCTGCCCTTAACATTGAAATGGCTGCAGAAGCTTGTGGGCACCGTTGACTGCGAGATTACTGAGATGGTTCTGGCAAAAATGAACTAATACGAAGTAGAAAATAATGGAACAAGGACATCCTCATAAGGACAGGTTATTTGTGACTCTCTGTACCTCTAGACAGACCAGTTCCAGGAAAATTCTAACTGCAGTGTGAATTATTGAATGAGAGCTTCGGTGGATCGATGCTGCGTTTGCTCCTACTGGGTCTCTTGTGGACGCGCTTAGGCAGCGCTCTCCCCGCACCTAGGCGTGCCCACAATCTCACCTTCGCAGGTAGTCACAAACAGCTGGCAACTGAGCCCCACACAGACAATTTGCTCACCTTCCCCTGTGGATGGGGGAGAGAACTGGAAGAGTTAAAGTGAGAAAAGTCATGGGTTGACATAAGAGAGTTTGATAGGTAAAGCAAAAGCCCCACACACAAGCAGAGCAGAACAAGGAATTAATTCACCACTTCCCAAGGAGGGTGTTCAGCCATCCCCAGGACAGCCGGGCTCCATCCCACGTCACCGTGACTCGGGAAGACAAACGCCACCACTCCAAACATCCCCCGCTTCCTCCTTCTTCTCCCAGCTTTATATACTGAGCAATCTTCACAACAGGACAACTTCATGGTTCTCCAGCCTAAGGAGTCAAGGAATATAAAATAACAGGTGCTTATTTGGTGAACATGGGATGAGTGGCATTCCTCATAAAATTATCATTGTTAGACTTTAATAGTTCATACAGGCTGAGGTCCTCAAAATTAATGAGGCATTTGTTCTTAGGGAATCATCTTGCTAAGAAAATGCTTGGGGTTTTTTTTTAAATAATTAATCATCTGGATTAATTATTAAGAAAGTACCTTGGTTTTACAAGGATGTTTTGTGCTTTCACTCTGAATCCTGCTCCTATAGGCTACACACAGGTGATGGAACAGCTTAATGACTATGGCACATCAAAAATCAGATCAGCTGCGGCAAAAACAGACACCCATGTACCTCTGTGTCAGCTGTACAATTTATAGCTAAAGTGCTAAAGTTTACAGTCAATTTTCTGGCAAGGGAAGAACAGGACAAAGAGCTTAAGAAAAGGTTAAGACTGGATCCAGGACTTGGCTTAGCCTTGATAAGTAAATTCTCTAAATTGCTATATTCTGTAGAGACATAGGTGCCAGGAGTATTCAGGACAGAATAAAACTACTTTTAGCAGCTCACCTTTGCAAGGGGGGCACTCAGCACCACAAGCACAGCCAGCTGGTCAGAGGGCACACTCCTGAAATAGAGTGGGACAAGATGGGGGAACAGCCATGGAGAGAATAGAATAGAATAGAATATTTCAATTGGAAGAGACCAACAAAGATCATCTAGTCCAAAGAATGTATCCAGTAAAAGAAAATTTGCAGATATCTCTCCATAATTTGATATCCTTTCTATATGCTGCTCTAGAGTCCAGTAAATGCAGATATAAACACCATACAGCTACCAAAAGGCTAATTTACATCCACTAACATATATTATTAGTTCCATAAAACGGAGATTCAATTACTAGAAGAAAAACAGTTACTCATTGTTGAACCTAATGGGTTTGGAACCTCCTTGAGAGCTAACATTGAGAAAGTCTCCTATGAAAACTTAAAAAGAAAGCCTATAAAGAAGCTCTTTCCCAGATCAGGATGGTGAACTCTCTTATCCACTTTTGATCTTACAAAATGAAGCTGAAAATCCATACACAGATGAGGACTATAACAGCCCCTGAATCCACCAAAAGCTTGATTCAAAGCTATTCCTTGAATAGTTTCTGTAGTGCAATCATTCATTGCTCTTTCAGTGATACCTCTGAGTCTCCAGTGAGTGCACAACACAGCACTTTCATTCCTGTAATAACCATAAGACTTGCAAGATGATGAATTCCTGAACTGGGCAATTGCACGCTCCTCCTGTGTTATATAGTCAGGAGTTCCTCCCCAGGTAACACACCACTGCCTATTCCTCGAGATGGAAAATTAAGGGCCTTGCCTTCCATCTCAATTTTAACCCATCCCTGGATCTCCAGCTCCAGACAGTTGTCTAGATCAGGAACAGAAAATTCTGCTCTTGGTCTTGTCTCTGCCCTCCCATCGCTGTGGCCTGCATAACATGGTGTTTCAGTAGCAGGAGGATAACAAGTTCTTGTTTCCAGGAGATGGTATCCATACCTCAGACTTGCAGAAGCCTACGTATTCAAACATGTGCCAAATTACATTTAACAGTGCCAGAGTTATAAAGGAATTGAATGCTAATTCCAATCACATCCTCTGTCAAGGTGAAAACACTCTTGAGGGGTCTATTGACATTTGGTTCCCCATACATACCCCAATTATTTTGTCCCTTGCTGTGATTCACATCTTGGCCCATTTGTATCTTGAACATAGTCATATTCAGAGCAAGACCACAGGGCATGAACTCATTCCATATTTACCTTCCAGCCCCAGAAAGGCCATCAGTTCCCATACTGGGAGCAGATTTAAAAGTGCTGCTACTTCAGTGCCTCTGTGTCAGGTGCCTCTGACCTCACAGTAACTCTGCAGGGACTTGGGGTTTTGTCAGCATGAGATTCTCTGTACAGCTTACCTGTAACTATGAGTCCATTTATTTAGTACAGTTCTTGACATGTATTTTTGAATTTATAGATGCTTTAAAGATAATTACTTAATTTCATTAAAAGTTAATCTGGAATGGGAATACACTGGACTGCTACAATGGTCATATTTCACTTTAATTAGAAAGAGATATCAACATGTTTTAGACACAAACAAACCAGGGAGATATAGTGAGTATGGACACTTAGGCTGATTGAAAAATGGTTGAATAATGGCCACATTACTGTGAGAAAAAGTGGCTTCTCTCTTGAAAAATAATTATGTTTTTCTGTCTAGTTGCAGCAAAGTAGCTGGGAAGCTTAAATTGTTTTGTTTGGTCAAAAGATGACAAGACTATGGATGTAGATCTGTATATTTAATCTAGGTTCATTTTTAAATAGAAAACTGCTATTTTGAAAAAAAGCCAAAGTTAACTCCAAATTCACTGAGATGCTGTATTCAGATATTTGAATATTTTCCTCCATGCTTTGCAGCCTCAACTATTTACAAAGTTGTAAACTGAAAACAGTTTAATTCTTCTCCTATAGGTCAGGTTTTAATTGAATGTATTTCACCCACAAAATAATATCACTCTGCCTCCATTGGGAGTATAAATAAATAATTTAAAATTTGTTGTGTTCACAACCAATGATCTTCATCAGTTATACAACCGTACTGCATTTTGCTCTGAAAGACATCAGCTATTAATCTCCAAGGATAGGGCATCAAATGACCAGGCTGTCTGATTTCTCCTGAGAAATCAAAAAGCAATAATATTGGTCTATTCTCTTCGAGTGGTCAGGAGTAAAGTTATTATCTGTGTTCACCCTTCTGTTGCCATCATTTTTCCATCATACACGTTTCCATTCCAAGCAGCTTAGAAAGGGAATATTTTATCTTGAGCTTTGTTTTTTTTCTACTCCCTGAGAAAATGCTTAACAGTAGCTGAGAAATAAGCCCTTCTTCCTCCTGGCTTGCAAGCCTGGTATCCCATATCACAGTGTCTTACTGTGGGCTTTCTTTCCTATGTGTCAGCACTGGGACCAGAGGATTGCAGGTTAAAATCCAGGTAGCTTGTTTCTATAATAGCTCTACAGAAACAGACATTAACCCAGGAACTACACAAGTAAAACCACCAATTCAGGCAATGAAAACACTGCTACTCTGCTGTCCCAGTGCTATATTAATGACCATTTGATGCAGCATCTCACAGCTGCATCAGAAGTTCCTCAATTTGAGCAGGGTTAAAGGTGAATCAATTAGTTCAGATATAGAGGTATTAGAAATTAGTTTAAAAGATCCTCACAGACCAACATACCTGAAAACACTGTGAAATATTTTTCCAAAAATTGCTCCAAGCAGAATGTGAACTTTGTTTGTACAATGATCATGATAGATATTTTACCTTTGCAGTCTGATTTTCCAAACCAAAACCCTCTTGAAATGCCACAGAGGATCTGAAATGTCTTGGTTTAATATCAGGAGAAAATGAGCTCTGAGAAGTCACTGGAGGCATAGAGCTCTGTCAGTGTACTGTCCTCTAGAATATATTATTTTAAATCATCAGACAAGCCTTTGCCACTTCAAAATTGAATGCCCGGTTAGCTGGGATGTAAACAAAGGGAGTTTGTTAAAAACCAGGTTATTGGATAGAAGATGAGCATCAGTGAGGCAAGCTGCCTTCCTGCCCTCCCCACTGGAGCTATTCCTCTACCTACTCATCCCTCTGGCTCTGTATGGCAGTGGAGGCAATGACACACCTGCAAGCAGCACCCCAGAGGCTGCTGGTTTAGACAGCAGAGCTTTGATCCTTCACCACAGGACCCAAGGCAGTATAAGGCCTGGTCCAGGAGGTACTTGGAAAGGAAAGGGAAAAATCTGCAAGAAAAAATTCTGACCTTTCCAGAACTGGGTATTTCTGAAGCACAGCCCCCGTAAAGGGAGACACATCTCTCAACACTGGGAGCCAAAGTTCTGGCCCGCGCTCAGAGCAGAGGGTTGAAAGCCCAGGTAAGTGCCTAAGTTGGATTTGTGTGTAACAGCCTTATTCATGTGTGTAGCAGCCTCATTCTGAGTCTTCCAACAACCCACTCAAAAGCCAACAATAAATCTCTTGACAAATACATCCCCTAAGCATGGAAGCTGGAACCTTCTCAGTGTAAGATGAAGATGACAGAAATTGTCAAAAAGATGTTGAAGCTGGCAGATATCTTAAAGGGAAAAAAAAATATGAGCACTGTAATAAAACAGTGTCACAAAAAATATGCACACATTGAGGAAGTGGTTGGAATTCTGGAATGTTTTATATTTCTATGCTTTTCTTTGCCATATTGAAATTCTTCTGATATCTTTATTCAAATCAAACCAATAATTTCCTTTATAGATATCTGTCAGAGAGCTAAGGCTGTTTTCTGTGTATAATCCATGTGTACAAAACCCCTTCATATTTCAGTATCAATGACTTAAAAAAAAAATAAATCAATTACAAATACCTTCAAAAACTGACAGTGAAAGCACTGAAGTCCTAATTCATAGTTTTGGGATATCTTCTGAAATGAATGAGGCAACAGAAATGGAGTAAGATTGGGGAACACTGCACATCTTGAAGGGATAATTTTTTTGGTTTTTTAATTTTAGATTTTTAAATGAAGAATTGACAAAGAAAAACACATTTCTTTCATATTGGTCAAAACAGAAGAAACTGAAAAAGCTGAATATAAAAACACAGCTAGACTGTGAGTCTCTGCTAAGAGGGCACTGCCTATGAAAGGTCCATAATTTTCAAGTCTTACAGCAATATAGGGGAAAGTTCATGTTGAAACAAAATAGCTTCCATATCCATATCCACACAGGTTTAGGAAGGTTGCCAGGATGCTCATGTGTTATAGAGTAGTAAAATTCTTTCTGAAGGAGGAAATGCAGCTGTTCTTAGAATATGTTAGACCTAAAGTTCCGGAAAAGAAATTACACTGTTACATCTCCATGGACACAAGAACAGAAGAAGATCACATCATTAAATTGTTGTTTCGTTTTTAAGTTGTTGGGCAGGAATGAAACCAGTGACATCCACTTTAAATGAAAAATTGAACTGAGTGCATTTAGACAAGCATATCTGAATCTCCTAGAAAAAGAAATTATAGGAAATTATATTAATGACTTGTAGATGACAGCTTTATGGTATATCAGATATTTAGCAACATCACTGCTGCCTACCATAATCTTTTTCTGCATACAAGTCACGAGTGACTGTCAGGAATGATCCTCCGGTGAAAGAATGCTATTGCCCTATTCTGTGAAAAGAGGTTAATATTTCTGAACAGTAATTCCAAAAAGCACAATATGAAAATACTATGGCTATACATGGTGGGTTATGTAATATCTGCATTTCAGGGTTACCAGAGGGTTTCGTTCCTGGAAGTCAATGCCAAAGAAATTATTTTGCTACTTATTCATGGTGCACTGTCTACGACATAAGTAAGGTGAACATCAGTGTTAGGGAAATAATACTCTGTTGTTTACCAGGGGGAAGGCCTCCTTGTCTTAGAGGAAATTGGAATTTTATAATCTTTTGCAGTCCTCATTGAACACAATTTTGGCTTCAGACCTTTCTGACTTCACAATACTAATCTACGTTAGCATATTAATCACCAATTTCTACATATGAAGCAATACCTCAACACACCAATTGTTCTTGCAATTCAATCATAAGAAAATTGTACATTCAAATATGTAAACTAACAGATATAAAATGTAAGCTAACATTTTGAAACTCACTTCTACATTACAAAAGACCAAGTCCCAGGTTTAGGTGGTGCCCAGGCCACATGTTATCCCCTCAGGTCTCCTGATGCTGTGGGTCTCCAGATAATTTGAAAATGCAGCCTCACTTGTTCAAATATGCAGCCAAACTGAGTGGAATAAATAGCAACAGTTTATTGTCCAGTGAGTTTCAGACACAAGGTCAGGTCTCAGGAACTGATAACTCCTCAAACTGAGTATGTACATTTCTAGCACCTCCCCAGCTGATGGTTACACAAGAGAATAGATATTTGCACTTGTTCAGCTCCCCAGCACAGTACGTCAACGGGGATTATACCTGCGGATGGTACAATCCTATAGTAACCATATTTGAAATAAATAAATAAGATCTTTATCCACCAATTAATCATTTGAAGACTCCAATGTAAAACAAGTCTCAGCTGGCCTCTCTTATGCCTTACAGGATTGTCTGTGAATGGACACATCAAAGCAATGACCCAAAGCAGTTAATCATTAATGTCATTGCCTTGCTAGAACACAGTGCACCTGCCAAGCTGCACTGTTCATTTTAGTCTTAATGTCTTGTGAGAAAAAGCCTTGTGCCCTGTCAGAGGCAGATACATATTCTTACATATCCAACTCTATCAACTGCTTTACTTAGAGGCACATTACTAATCCAAAACCTGAAAGCTGTAATAGAACAACATTTAGTGAATGGTATCTGAAAGAGAAAAATCATTCACACTTGATTATTTTGCTCAAAAGACCACAGGTTTAGAGGATGATCCTAACTGTGTTGTAAATTAAACAGCTGCTGTGATCTGATTGAAATGGCTCAAGTGATTTAACCAATCACTAAAGCTGTTTATTAGAATTACAAAACAACAAAGAAAATCTTTGGATGGTGACGTGCCATCATATTTTAAAATATTCAGCATGGCCAAGAGGCCAGGACCCTGTGTATGCTGTCCCTCTCCTAAAGTATCAGGCATACATGTTGGTGTTGTAGAACACCTATTCAGAAAACATCTAATTTGTTTGAATCAGCCATGAAGACCCCCTCTTGTTTCACAAATGAGTTTTTCAGTTCAGTCAAATAAAAAGCATTTGTGAAATGTTCATTTAAAAGAACAATATTCCTCTTCCCATCACAGTGACAAGTAGAGGAATTAGAAATGAACAAGAGATTACTTGGTAAAACATCCCCAATTTGTGAAGCCCCCCAAGATACTTCAAATATGATTTAGTACTCGCCTATAAAATGTGCTCATTTTAACATCTTTCTTCATTTTGCAGTATAATTTATTATTCTGTTCACATTTGAACTAACACATGAAATATTTTACAGTTTTTTATTCTTCCTACAAGGCACAAGGACTGCTTTTTCTGTCACTTCCTCATAGGTGACTCTACTGGTAGCTAAGGAGACACTCCTGATTTTTGTCCAGCAATACAAAAATATGTCAGAATCAGACTCATAATTTCCCCAGTATTATTAGATTTATGCTCTCCTTGGTTTTATGAATATTTCTACTAGGCTTATATCCATTATTGCTTTATATCTATTATTGCTACAATATCATCTTTGAAGGAAGACAAATAGAAAGGAATTGAGCAATGCCCTGTTTGGCCATTCACATAAAGCTTTAATAACTTTTCCAGGTTTTTGCTTAATAATTCCATTAAGAGCATAGTTTCTTGGATGCAGGCTGCTTCTAGAAAACAAAGTTAAAGTTTATTACAACATGAAATAAAGATGTACTTTCTGCTGTTATACAGGGAACATAAAATATTTAACATTTTTTTCCACTCTAAGTTGTAAGGCATTTTGCTAATCTGCTGCAATTTTGTGGTAATTTTAAAAGGTCAGAGACCTCCTTATAAACTTGATAATATGGTGCACTGCAACCCTTCCACCAAACAATGCAATGCAGTGCTCTCTGAAGTCAAGTGGATCAATTCTTGGTTCTACAAAACATTTGGGGCTCTCCATAATGAGCACTACTTTTCTTTATCACTTTGATTTTCTTATTTCCTGCTCCATTTTAATGGCACAGCCAGGGAGATAGATAGTCAATGCAGAATCTCTCTCTAATACTAAATAGAAAGAATTTGTCATTTCAGTGAACAGTTGCACCTTGTTATTTCTGTGCTGAGGGAGAAACAACAACTTCTCCATATGGCCAGAGTAGCTCTTATACAGAGATTTCCTAAGAGAGCTTTGTCTTTATTACTGGGATTGCATTGCCTATGAGGTTTTTTTTGTCTGCTGGTTTCATGCCAAGAGCTTTAAAGCCAGAGTGAAATATCACACAGGAAAAAAAAAATGTATCTAACATCCCTTCGTCTGTACAATACGGGTATTTTGATTAAATAATAAGGTAATTTAGAGGTGTATGATAAAATATAAAGTGAGGCCTAATAGGTGAGTTATTAGGCCACTTTTACAATGTCCTTGTACCATGTGCTGTGCATCTGCAGAGTTGCTCTGAAATCCTGACTGCAAATGCTACATGAGCAGGTACTGATGCCATGATGATTTTTTGGTTTTCTTTTATACCCCTTCTATACCTTTTTATAGCTTTTGTATTCTTAATGGTTTTTAGCCTACATTCTTAGATGTATTTTGTCAAGCTAGGAGACTAAACATCTTAGAAAGCTCATAGTTAGGGATCAGAAATCCCCAGACACCAACGTCCTCTCCAGAACACATTCTGTAAACTAAGATAAAGCCATCCAGGGGAAGGTTCCTTGGGGAAGGGGTCTCACTCAAGCCTCTCATTGGGGAATCTTTGACAGATATGTTAATTAGTAAGACCTATAATGTTATACCAGATCTTTTGGGGGTGTGCATTGCGGTGTGCATTTAGGCGCATTCCACCTGGATGTGTGCACCTAAAGACCCTTAAAATAAACAGAGGTAAAATCCCTTTTTCCCTTCTAACTGTGTTTGATTCTTGATTTTAAGACCAGGAAAAGGCATCAGTACCAGGCCACACAACAACCAGAGCTGCAGCTTCCTCACCAGCACTTCTTTGGGTAGACCAAAAGAGAGGCTTTCTGGAAGCTAGAGCTCTCTCCTTGCAAACCTGACACCCCCTCTGATCTGTCAGGAATCCCCTTGCGGCTCACTTGGCTATAGCATGGGGCACTGGATGGTGCAATCAGTTCCCAATCTTGGCACCACCAAGGTATTGCACAGGTGCCCCTCATCTGATGCAAGGCTGGGTTTATCCAGGTCTTCTGAAAGAGAGGGAACATGTGGGACAGAAACTGGGGCCCCTTAAAAAAAGGCACTCGGAGAAGGGTTGTGGGCCTGGTGAGCAAAAAATTCTGGGCACTTTCCAGACCAAGTCCTGCTCCTGCTGAGAACAGGAATGACAGCAAGAACAGCCCTTGGGAATCACACTGATCCTGCTTTGCTAAACCAACACTTTAACTTCCCAGCCCTACTTGTGTCATTAACACTGTCTGAACAGGATAAATGTTAATTGAAACAATTCTGTTCCATTATGGATCTTTCTTTGTCTATTACTCATTTAATTCAATTCAGAAATTTTTCTACATTATTTAAAGGGCACCTGTCTACAGCTTAAGAGTGAATAATGCTGTTAGACAACTGTAGAACAATCTGAATTGATTGGAAAATGGATGAAAGCTGTTATATTTAATAGAAATCATTTTCTTTCTGATCTGGCATGTATATGTCACTACGCAATTGATGAATATTTACAGTAAATCATCTTGCACCTGGTAGCTGTGGTGATGTGTTGGGATTCTTCTTTTCTAGATCTTCAATGAAAAAGGGAAAGATGGTCACAGCTGCAGTAACATAGAGCCAAAATGTTAGATGAGGAATGAGAGATGCAAACACCTCTGCTACAGATGGATGGAGCCAACAGGGTCATCAGGAGAGATGGCAGCCTCTATCTACCAGTGGTCCTAACTTCAGTGGGTTTCAGGAATAAAGAGTTGAGGGGTATTCATGAAAGTTCCCTTGGAATCACTTAATTAGGAGAGGTTTAAATTACTTAAATCACCAGCAAGTAATTGCAAGTGATGAGTGGAGCACCATGTTAGAAATGCAGCTGGGGAAACTACTGGGATGGCAAACACATGACAAGCCTTTGCAAAAAAATTTTATATGGGTAAGAAAAGCCTCTGTGAAAAAAACCTTATGTTTTCTGCAAATAGAGCTGCAAGTAACTTATAGGGGATGGACAAACCAAAGCAAGGCTGTCACCACACAGTTGTTCACCACAGATAATTTTCCAAGGTCCAGGAAGGATCATAAGGTTTGGTTTGCTGGAAAGAAATGAGTTTGTAGATTATGTTAATGTAAATTAATGTAAGTTATAAATTAATTTGTGGGCACTTCTCTGAAATGGCAGAAAGAAATGCAGTGGCTGCATTTCATCAACAAAAAATTGCTTAACCTTATTAACTAGCAGATAAGAGAGGCAATGAGCCACACAAAAAAATAAGTTTAGGGATTACATGCTTTTACAGTCAAACATCTTGCTAATTGAAAGAAAAAACGTGGTTCATGCAGAAAGAGCAAACTCGCCTACATCAGTGGCATGAAAGCAAGAATGTGGGGGAATTCACATACCTATTTCCTGACATTTTGCTTACTGCAAAATTCTTGGTGCCACAGAAGGTAATGACATTTTAAAATACCTCAAATTCAATAACAAAGCTGAAAGCAAATGCTATTCAGCAGCTTCTAGAAACAGCTGAATGAGACGTTTTGTGGGTGATGTGGAACTTCTGTCCCTCTGGATATGTTTATTAATCTGAAATAGAAATTGCAGAACTGAATGAATGCTACAGAAATAAGTTCCTGATCAAGGTGGATATAAAAGACTGCCATTTCCTTTAGCAGCCTTGCCACAAGGCACTAAATGAATTTTCTCTGGATGCCTGTTTCTGCATTTATCTGCCCCAAATTTTCTAGGTATTCTAGGACTGAGAAATGAAGTTAGTACTGAAAAAAAGTGAACACTGAGTCTATGCTCTTATAGGCTCTAGAGACATAAAACTTTTATACTAAACTCTTATACTAAAAAATGTATTTCTTTTAACTAGGAACAGGGGAGAAAAAGATTTAGATATTGTTGATAATCTCAAACATACAGTAAGAAAATCAGAAACCACTTACTAGCTGCCTCTGGGGAGAGTCCAATATGCAGCAAACCATTTGGTATTGAAACCAAGGCAAATGATATGTTCATATTCAATCCATAAACAGAAAATTAGTTCCTGCTTACTGTGACTTATTTTGCTTCTTTTTATAATGATTTGACCTGGCCAGTTAGGAGACTTAAGTCTCTAGATTTTAGTTGGTCCAGTATGACTCACGTTAAATTTTCATTGTTAGAGCAAGTTTACATGTTGATACTGACAATTCTGGCCCACCAGGCCAAGCATTTTCAACTTAAGACCTTCTTGCTGAAGGCATTGCTGCAGAAAAAAAATAAGTATCACACAACGATTATGAACTTGAAGAAAAATATGTGTCATGATATTCCCTTGTGAAAATGGGAGATTTTAAAAATATAGATTAATAAGAAAAAAATAAGTGATGCTGGAATCTGATATTTCATTGCTTTTCTCCAACCAATCCACATGGCGGTGGAAGGTCATTTTGAGTGTCACATGGTCTTCCACTGACTGTAGGGCTTCACAAACTGCTGTGTTAACATACAGTCAGTAGATGCAGTAGATACCTTCCAGAACAGTGATAGCATTTATCCCTGTGGGAAATATGTTCCCAAATGCAAACAGCAATTATCTCAGCTGGTAAGAAAAAGCAGGTTAACATCTCCACTCTCGTCTTACTGTGTAGCTGAGGGATGAAGTTTTGATCTGTGTTTGCATTTGCAACCTAGCTAATCTCCATAGTAAAAAGCACACATGCGCTATTACATAATTCCAGAAGCCCACAGTTTGTGGAACAGTTGTATATATAGAAATAATATAACTTAAATACACAGCAAATGCTTCAGCACCACTCACTAGCCACTAAATTATTTTAGGGTGTCTCAATATCTTACTGGCAACATCATAACTTACTTAATTGGAGTCCTGGAAATAATTTTGCCTTGAGTACATTAGGAAGAACACAAGGCTCATGAAGAAGATGAGGGTCCCTGTTAGATGAGCATACAGAGAATTCCCAATCAATGCTGGAAAAAACCCAAAGACAAGATCATGAGGTTTCATTAAAAGAATTGCTCTAAGAGGTTCTGTTCCAACTCTTGTCCTAGATTATATCAGCATATGTAAGTGTAAAATACCGCAGCTATAAAAATTTTACACTGAATTTGGTGTAAATAATACCATAATCTAATAACATCATGTAGTGAGTTTTTTGGTATAGTATGTGAAATATCCTAAGTTATCAGTACTAGAATCTCACAACCCTCCTCTCTTCTGATGGTCTTGATGCCCTCCCTGTTACATTTGCCAGTTTTCCTGCTGGGAATATATTTGATGTCTAAGTTTTATGACTTTCTTGATACCATTTTATACTTATGTTTACTAATTGTTTAAGAACTGACCTATGAAAAGCAAATAATATTTTGCTCCACTAGTGATTAGTTCCAACAATCAGGTAGCAGCAGACTCACCTCTACTGTTTCAAGTCCCTGATTTCTGTATTTCAAAATTATTTTTATTAGCACTAATGCTTATGATGAAAAAGACAGCCAGGCTCCAAGTCAGGTTTTTTAAAAAGAGCAGGTCCTTACAGTAGTGTTTGAAGTCATTCACTATATATTTAGATCACAATGTACAATACCCCTCATGCAAATGACAGACCATGACCAGGTTGGATATAATAAGCCTATTCTTGGAACACTTTATCAGAAGTGAATTTCTATGTAGACGTCCTTGGAAAAGGTTACTATTGCTAACAAAAGATAGGCTTCAAGAGGCTTTTGCTTACCTCTTGGACCTCAACCTATTTACAGCTGTGGAGAACCAGAACTACAGCACTTTATTACCATCATTAGGAAAGAATTCTGCTTCTTGTTTGCTGTACCTGCCCCTCCTTCCCAGGAAATTATGCCTTACATACATACACACTTTGATGTTGTTTTTGCATCTTTCCTCTTCTCTGCAGATCTTTTTCCCTAAACTGTGATCCTACTTCAGATGTGAGTTATCTTTGTCATCATATCCAAGCCCCCCAGCCATCGGTTTCATTCTGGATGCAATAATTAAAAAGAAATATAATCAATCAGGCTCAGTAGCAAGTTTATTAAAAAAAACAGTACACAATTTTACATGTCATCAAGCTCTGCTCAACACTTTCCAAAATCTCTGCTGTGTAAAGTCTTCCCTGTCTGAGAACCTTTGTATTCTTAGTAACAGCACAATGACATGCTCCAGGGAAAACAGCCTCTGGTGCTCAAAGGAAAGTAACTGCTAAAGGAAGAAGTCGTTGATGGATGGGGCTTTTCTCCCATGTTTCAATTACCCAGAGAATTGGAACAGGCCTAGATTAACCTGCACGCCTATAATAACACTGCAGCTAATGATCCAAGCCCAGGGAGATGGCAAATTCCATGCTTCATTGACTTAAGCACTCACAGCAGCAGCTTCCTATTCTGCAGAAGAGGAATAAAGTCCTAGATAGTCCCTCCCCCTCCCCTGGCTCCCTCTGATCCTGTCTCATAAAATAAGTTGTTGCTTTGTAGAAACCTTTGTGCAACAGTGAAGGCACCTGAAAAGAAACTTGACAGTGAGGTCTGTGGAGACTCCCTCTCTCTGATAATTGCCACAGCGCAATGTGTGTTGGAAGAGGATTTTCCAGACCACAGGGAAGGATGCTGAGCATTGTTCATGTGCTGTTCCTCCCCCAGCCTATGGTACAGACACTGCTGACTGCACCCCTTTGCACACCAGGATCAAAGGAAGGATCATCCTTGTTCACACTCACCTTGAAGTAATGAAGATAAAAACATGAAATAGGAGGGTAATTTAACACCTGGAAGCAAAATCTGCTAAAAAAAATATTGATGCTCTACATTTAACAAAATTTTGTCATCATTGGAAGTCTCAGAAAAGACATGAAGAGTCAGTGACTCTGCACTACCTCTGAGACTGCTGGAAGCAACAAATGACATTGCAAAAGAAATCTTACGTGAACTAAAACAGGAATAAAAATGTATCACAGACCATGCATGCAAATATATTTTAATTTTGCAATGTTTTATCTAGGAGAAAGGCAGTGGGGAGTATCATCTACAAAACAAAAGCAGAAAAATAATTATAATAAAAGCCAACCAGGAGAAATTTATCTTCTGAAATGTTTTCTCTTTCACTTCGATGAAAGCTTTCTCCTGGTGAAAAGGTCCCACAGCGTGGAGTGTGACTATTTTAAGTACCTGCAGTGTTAGGAGTTGAAACTTGTGACATTTGGGGGGATGGCAGGGAAAGGGAAAGGAGGAAGGGAAAGAGAGGAAGGACAGGAAGAAAGCAACCTTACTCTTCTTGCACCTAAAGTTTTGTTCCAAATGAAATGCAGCCACTTCGCTGCAGGGAGTGACCTCAAAGGACAGGAGTAGCTGAACTGCACCATCAGTAGTTTCCTGGGTGGACAAGTCACTGAGGCAAAGAGTAGCTGCAGTTCCTGTCACAGTTTTTCTAACCACCTTTGTGAAGTGCTTTGCACTCAAAAAACACTGGATAAAATATGTGTCTTTGCTATTATTTTTAGTTAGCTGCCTGAGGCTGAGTGCAAATGTGGCCTAAGCTCAGCAGCCATGACTTTAAACCCTCATCATGTCTTCAATTGCTTATCCCTACCTTAGTATACATTAGAGATCCCACCTGAAGATTTCTATTCCCACATTAGACAGCTTCCATGAACATAGGACTGAAGGTAGGAAGGAACAGCAGCACATGAGATATACAGTACATCACAGGCACAGACACAGATCTGCATAACAAAGAGCTTTGTGCCTCTTATGAAAGGGAATTATATGAAGCTCACACAATTTTAACCATCCCAGCTCTAACATTTCTTTTAAAGCCTACATGTCAGTTTGGATAAATGGCTTTGGAGAAGTAGGAATCTTGTGAGTCTCAGCACTTCTTTCTGGGGGTGGTAGGCTGTGAGACATTGCTATGCTACAACACAGTAAAGAATGTGCACTTCTTCACAGCTATGAAACAGAAAATATATTGCGATTTTCCTACAAGATTAGCAGACTTACTTATTAGACAATGGGAAGCTTCAGTGTGCATTTCAATAGGATAAAAATCTAATATTGGTGAGTGTTGGGGAGAAAAGATTTATTTGCAAAAGAATTTTAAAAAGGAGAATTTAGAAATTGTCAGACCATTAGTCAATCTTTTCCAGCATCGTTGGCCTGAAAGGAGCTCATTTCTGAGCCTTCAGATTAAATACCAGAATATATCTACAGCATGATATACCTAGATGTTATACCCTGATGATATACATAGTATTTTCTCTCCCAATGTCCTCTGAGCACAGTTTTCTAATTAAAGCCACTTCACCCTCTCAACTATATATTTACTCAAAGAACTGTGTTCTATGGCTTCTATCTTACCTATGCATATCCCAGAGCATGCTTACCAGCACGTCTACTTGGCAGCTGTGTGTACATTTCAAAATTAATATCAAAAACCAAATAGCTGAGGCAGGAGAATGTGTGTGTAAAACTAAATAAGAAGAATTAAGAACCGACAGGACATTGTGACAGACTTTAAATTTTGCTATAATATATTTTATAGTTGTCATAGGTTAGCAAGCATAGTCCCGGAAGGGACGTCCTTGCTAAGGGGTGCTTACAGTTTCCTCTGGGAACTGATAGAACCTATCAGCTGGCCAGTTTGAATATGGACAATTCTCTAAGCCACTTAAAGTTGTGACCGCCTCTGTGATCCACATTTAAGAATAGGCAAACTCCCCCTCCAAGCTCTCTCTCGTTTCCGGCGCTGGGACAGGTGGCTGCGGGCCCCGTGTGGGGGCCAGCGGGCCCGGCCAGGCCCTGCTTGAGCCAGGCCGGGCCGGGCCACGGCCATCCTGGAGCCATGGACCTGTTCCAGCCATGGAACCCCCCCCACTGCCTTGCCGTGGGCAGCCGGAGCGGCTCGGCTCTCCCCCCTCTCCACTGCGATAAGAAAAATTCAACATTCCAGCTGCAAAGCTGCAAGGCCGAGGTGAGATTAACCCTTTTATTGCTGTGAAGAGCTGAAAACCTGAGGGAAGAGAGAGAGGAGATGCTTAAAGCTGAAATTCTATTGTGAAGCAGAGTATCCTGTCGTAATTTCATAAAGATATGGGGGGTGGAGTGTTCAACTCGTAAGCAAAAGCACCTGCGCTGAGATAGGCAGATGCTGACGCAGCTGTAATTTCATGAGAAGTTTGGACAGGGAGAGATGGACCAGATGAGGACTTTTGCTCCAAACGGGAAAGGAGAAAACCTCAGTCCCTAGAGATGCTCCCAGAGATAGTCCTAAAGATGAAGATGATGAAGACCCTTTGCTCCCAGGGAAGGAGAAGGGCCTCTGTTTTTGTTTCTGAACGGCTCGACCTTAAAATTGTACCCCAAAAAACTTCAAGAGTGGACCCTCGAAAGCAGTTGTGAGAAAAGCTGCAAGTCGGGGGAAGGGACTCACACGCAGGCAGAGAGACTCCTCTTCCTAAATGGACTGAACGATATTTGGAAGTGGGCAGCTGTCTCGTTGTGATAATGTTTTCATAGCATGAGCAAGAAGAGACTTCTCTTTCTAAATGGACTGAACAAGGTTATTATGGAAGTGGTAACAGACTGAACATCTTAAGGGTTGTCTTTCCACATTGTCAGTGGGAGAAGGGAGGAAGGTGGGGGGAGGAGGAGAGTTCTGAAGGTGGTATAATTTTTTTTCCTCTTTTAGGTCTGTTAATAAACTTCTTTATATTCTTTCAAGTTTGGTGCCTGTTTTGCATTTCTCCTAATTCTTATCTCACAGCAGATAAACAGTAATGAGTATTTTGGACCAAACCACTACACTAAATTGGTGTTTCTGCCCGGTTACAAACCGAACCCGCGACAATAGTACAAAAACCACCTAGAATCAAATCCAAGAAGACAATGGAGACTTAATCTGTTTAGCTACCAGACCTAAGTATCAAAGCCAATAATTTTAAGGCTAAAGAAAATACTTTTACTTACATGAATTGTTCTAGGACCACTTTGTTCACTGGTTAAAATAAATAAATAAAGATAGACAAATAAAAAACATACTCTATTTCTTGCTTGAAATCCTCTGGTTTCAGCCTGGATCTTGCTATACTTTGCAAGATTGAAGAGCTAGCTACAGTTGGAGCACTGCTCATGCTAATTAAGGCTTTAGCCTTCTGGACAAAATGAGAAGTCTGAACTTCTGGGTCCTTTCACAGGCAGCTGTTGCAAACCAATATATTGTGAAGGGATAAGGTGAAGTTAGAATCATAAAATCATATAATATCCTGAGCTGGAAGGGACCCACAAGGATTAACCAAGTTCAACTCCCTACCCTGCTCAGGACACCCCAAGGATCACATCATGTGCCTGAGAGCATTGTTGAAATGCTTCCTGAACTCAGACAGGCTTGGGGCTGTGACCACTGCCCTGGGCAGCCTGTTCCAGTGCCCAGACACAATGTAGACAGCTGATTTCTGACGATCATTATTGAGAGGTTTTCTAAGGAAACAACAGCTGCTCCTTTCATCACTCTTCCTGTACCGTGTGTGGTATAGCACACACAGACCCAGTTCACTGATGTGGCTGTGGCTGCAGAGCTCTGTTCTGTCCCATTCCCACTAAAGCTGGCTCTGACCTGTTTCCTAACTGAGGCTGATGGGCCCTTGCTCCCCCATAAACTGCTGACGCACCACTACAGCAAAACCCTTGCTTGACAAGGGCGTGATATAATCATACCAGACAAGTCAAGCACATCAACCCAATGTTCAGAAGCACCTGAAAAAAAAGCCCCAGGAATGTCAGTCTTTGTCACCTCTGTGCATAACACACATCACAGGAAAGGGGCACCTTGATTTCTTAGCAGCCATAGAACCATGCATCACACCACTTCTTCCAGCTTATACACAAAGCACACCTTTATTGAAAATATATACCAGTGTGCCATATTAGACCCTGATTCATTTCTCACTGACATCAACAGAAAGAGTGTTTTGGGTCTGATAGAACACACAAAAGTATTCAGGTTTGTGCACTTTGACGTGGAGTCACATTCATTTGAGTGATATTCATCCAAGCTAACATTGCACTTGGTCACTTTGCCAAAAACTAAAATCTGGAACAAGAACCTCTGTGAGGAGCTGAAAGCCATAACAAATGTAAAGGAAAGCAATATATAATAGGAAGTATAATTCTGAAGCCTCATAACAAAAACAGTGCTAAGCCATTTAAAGATGGTTTTTCCTTCTAGCAGTATTTCCATTCCTTTCAAAACTGTTCGGCTGTAAATAAATGAAACTTTTTTAAAGTGATGTTTCCTTCTAATTTTAAAAGGCGTGCTAAATTTCTAGATATAAAAATTTATTTTTGAATAACTTCTGGAATACACAGTTTTTCAAATAGGCAACTTCCCTGATACTTGTGTATGCAGTGATTCTCATACATCAGGCTCTGCCCTGAACTGGATTACTGAGCACTGTTATAGAACAAATAAATAAGAACAGCAGCTTACTTCACATATCTCTGTACGTGTTTTCACTTTAGATACTTAACTATATAAATCATGGCTTTATGGCTCTTGTAGAGAGAGGATTAACTGGAAAATTGAAATCCTACTCTGGGCACTAGAACACTCACACATTTTCTTTTGGTGTCCGAGCCCCTTCTGGGAACTGATGCAATCTCATTACAATTCCATAAAGCTTCAGAGTTTTTATAAAGCATCAAAATTGCTGTTAAGCAATTCCAGCACTTCCTTGTATTTCACACCATTTGTGACACTTCACAGAGTATCTGGTCCCCAATAATGCATCCACAGGAGAGGAGCGGCAGTGTTTGTGCCACAGGCTTGTACAAATATTTTGCATCTTCCTTAGAGGGAAAAACTTGGTTACATCTCTGCAGGGGATCAGAGCCAAAACTGCAGTGATCAATGTCACAATCAGAACAAACATATGAGGCTCTCACACCTCAGGCACAGAGAAAGCACTTTTAGATCAGAATAAAGTTAAACTTCCCATTTTCTCCATATATAACACCGTATCTCCTACAGTAAAGTCATTAACAGCAGCCGACTCTATGAAAATAATTTCTAAAATCAACCACCATTTTCTGCCCTGACACTTCCACTTTTGACTAGAATCTTCTGAGTCTCTCAATTGCTCTAATTCAAAAGAGGAATGAGACAATTTTACCTTGTTATGGTCACAGTAATTTTATTTTCAGAAAACTGTTGTTTCTGGAATAATGTTTCTGAGGTCTTGCGAGAAAGCATAACATCTCAAAGTTTAAATATTTATATATCAAAATATTTTTCTGGTTAAGTTTGTCTCTGACAGTTGCCATTCAGTACATTTGTTCTGTGCATTTGGGATAATGAATATTGTGCTACTCCTTGAATTTTGCACTATTTTCTCAGAAACTCCAGCATCATGAAGTGTTTCTCAGTTCCAGTGCTTGCTTCCAGGACAATTTATTGTGGGCAAAGTTCCTGGAATGAAGTGCCCATCTCTTTATGTCAATGAGAAAGTTGACATTGTCTTCAACAAGCCCAGAATTTCATTCTTATCTCCTCTGAAGAAAAAATATTGGTTGCACCTGGCAAAAATTCAGTGCACTGGTCTGACTTTAGGAACCAATGTGGCATTGGGTGACATCAAAGATCCATGTGGCCTAATATTCTTCACAAAACACTGGAACCAAAATTCAGTACAGGAATGCTTTATCCTGATTTTCTGTCATCTAACATTGTCCTCTTCGGGAAATTCCCGGGGTCTATGTTCTTTTCTGCGTATTTAGTTACTCTAAGCTGTTTTCCATTAAATTGTCTGTTACAGTGGCTACTGTAACACACGTATCAAACAAGGAGGCCCATGGAAAAGAAATATATATGGACCAATTCTTGCTAGATGTTTCAGAGAGATGTTTATTTCTCCAGCCGCATGGCCGGGATCTGCCGAGGAACTGCTGCAATCACGGGACCCGAGGGTCCTTGCAACCAATGGGGAACGAGGCTGACCAGGGGCTAGGGAAACCCGTGTCTCCCCCCAGGGCCCCTCTCCCAGGACTACATGTGATGCCTTTTCCTGGTCTTAAAATCAAGAACCAAACACGGTTAGAAAGGGAAAAGGGATTTTACCTTGGTATTTATTTTAAGGATCCTTAGGTGCACATGTCCAGGTCATATGCATCGAAATGCGCCCCACCAAATGCACCCCCCAAAAGATCGGGTATAACATTATAGGTTTTACTAATTAGCATATCAAAGATTCCCCAGTGAGAGGCTCGAGTGAGCCCCCCTCCCCAAGGAGCCTTCCCCTGGATGGTTCTATCTTAGTTTACAGAATGTGCTCTGGAGAGGACCTTGGGGTCTGGGGCACACTGATCCCTAGCTACAAAGCTTCTAAAGTGTTTAGTCTCTTAGTTTGACAAACAAGTCCAAGAATGTAGGCAAAAAGCACTAAGAATGAAGAAGTTGTAAAAAAGGTATAACAGGGGTATAAAAGAAAAGGCAAAAAATCTTCATGGCATCAATGGCAGGGGGGAAGGGACCCCAACATTTCACCCGTTTATTTTTAACAAAAAGAGATTTAAAACTTAACATTGAAAACAAGGACAGTTTCAAAACAAAACAAGCCACCCTCCTGAGTCCTTGAATGTTCAAACAGATTCTCCAGAACATCTTAAGGCTGACAGAAGGGAGACAGGACTCTCCAGGCATGCTTTGTGGGGAAACTGAGGCAGGAGAGGGTTTAATTTCTTCCCTCCCCCTTTTCATCCCCCCCTCGGCATCAGAGAGGAGTTGTAGGGAAAGGGAATTGTATAGGGAAGCCATGGGGTGAAAAACGGATTAGGAATAAACTGGGGATGGGGTAAATTTAGGAAAGGGTTCATATTGGGTATAGGGTAAAAGAGGAAAGTAGGTTGTGGGTAGGGAAGTTGCTGGGATGGATATTGTTTATAATTTTGTGCATAACGGCTGCCTTTGACTGGAATACCCCCAGGCCCAGTAACATTTGCTGCTTGTAAACCCTTCTTTCCTTGCACTATATCAAATTGTACAACTTCCCCATCTCCTACACTTTGCAGGTAATTTTTAGGGTTATTCCTTTTAATGGCAGTTCTATGGATGACTAAATCTTCCCCTGTATCATCTCGTGTTATAAATCCATAGTTGTTTTTTGCATTGTACCATTTCACAGTTCCTGTGATTTTCGCTGCTACAACTCCTCCTATCACGTGCTTGCGTGTTTGTCGTGGCTGCTTGTCCCGAGTAGTTGCTGCCTTGCCAACTCCAATGTTTCAGCTGGGGCCTCGCATTGCGGCTGCTCCGCGCCTTCCGAGCGGTGCCGCTCTGGGCTCTGCGCGACCCCACACCCACGTCTCGGCCAGGCCCCTGAGCGGCGGCCCCCCCGCACCCTGCTCCAGTGTGTGTTTTGGCTGGGCGCGGCTCTGCTCTGCCGCCACCGCCGCCAGCTGACGCCCACACTCCACCCCTCTCGGTCAGGCGTTCACAGGGCTCGCTCCACCATGCACTGCGCGGGGCCGGGCAGGCACCGCCGGGTCGCCTCGCTCCCACCGCGCCTCGTTCTGCTGCGCACACTGCAGCTCGCGTGGCTCCACCTGCGCGCGGGAACTGCCTCGCTGCTGCTCGGAGAGGGCTCGGTCCACGTGGCCTGGGTCGCACAGACTCTGAGGCACTCTTTCCTTCATCAAGACACAGCTGACATTGTTCATCAGTCTCGGTAATTAAATAATATTCACGAAAATATTCTTCCATCGGCATATATTTTGACTCAAAAATTAACTGCGTCCAAAAGGTCTTCCAAAAGTCTTTGGTAAGAATTAAATCCCAAGAAATATAGAAAAAGTTCTTAAACAACCATGCCAGGAAGTGTTTCAGTTCTTTTTGAGCTTGAATTAAGCTAAAATTTACAAATCGTTGTTCAAGAATCTTTTCAAGTTTAAGATAAATGTCCATATGCAGCTCTGAGAGCCAAGAGTCTTCCACGGTTCCTCCATGATCCAGAGAGAATATCCAAACCAGGGCGAGAAGAGAGAGATCTAGAGTGGTTTTTACTCACGAATTTTCTGTCCTTAGGGATCGGTGTCTTGCCAGCATTTCCCTACCATTTGTTACAGTGCAGATACTGCAACACCCATATCAATCAACGAGGCCCGTGGAAAAGAAATATATATGGACCGACTCTTGATAGATGTTTCAGAGAGATGTTTATTTCTCCAGCCACATGGCTGGAGCTTTCCCTAGCCCCTGGTCAGCCTCGTTCCCCATTGGTTGTTTTGTGTTCCCCTGCACGGGCAAGGACCCTCGGGTCCCATGACTGCCACAGTTCCTCGGCAGAGCCCCGGCCATGCGGCTGGAGAAATAAACATCTCTCTGAAACATCTATCAAGAGTCGGTCCATATATATTTCTTTTCCACGGGCCTCGTTGATTGATATGCGTGTTGCAGTATCTGCACTGTACCAATTGTCCAGTCTCTCTCTGAGCCCATGATAAATTCCCTTGAATCCAGCAGCCACAATGTCCTGACAAGTGTGTTTCCAAGTCTACAATCAAACATGCAATGTACTGCTTCCTTCTGTCTGAACTGTGGTTCCCATAATTTTTTTCAACACTCCTACCTCTTTATTTATATAGAGAGACAGGGAGAAGTCCCTATGTTTTTCTCCAAGCTTGCTGTAATTTTGTGGCTCTCACCCCAAGGGTTTCTGGTCTCTTCCAGGCAGAAGATTTACCAGTTACACAACTCTTCCATGTATAGAAGCCATTTCACATTTTTGATCCCTGGTTGCCTTCCCTGAACCTTACTATGCCAAACCCTGACCTTCCCACCAAGTGGTGACACCAATTTGGGGTCCATTAGGGGAATTTCACACAACTTTTTCCTACACTCCTCAACTCATCTACCCTGAATTCTATCTGACACTCTGTTGACTGATCATTCAGACCTGTTCCTTCCATCATGGCTCCCAGACAGGTGTCACTTTTACTACCATGAATAACCTACTCCCTCTGCACACTTTGTATTGCTCATGTCCTTGTACGGATGACATGAAAAAGAATCCCCAGTAGCAACCCGGTGGGAATGCATCAAGGACAAAGTTTGCTTTGGCTATGGGTTTTAATATATACTGTGAACATCAAAAGGCAAGATTTCCCCTAGTAATTCCATGCACTTGACTCTGTTTGCCTCCTTCCACCATAAAGGCAAACATGCCATTGGGTAAATGCCAGAGAGGAGTGTTATATATAACATATGAAACAAGAAAACATGAAAGGACTGGGCTGATTGTGCATAGAGAAGACAAGAGAGAAAACTTAATGGTCTTCCAGCTTGTCAAAGATTGGAATGAAAATGAAGACAACAGACCATTATTCATGTCCACTGAGGATAGGACAGAGAGTAATGAGCACAAATTGCTGTAAAGAAGAAAATGCTTAATTATCCAGGATAATTAAAAATCTGAAAAGACTTCCTGGAAAACTGGGCTTGACACTACTGAGGGTTCTTAAAAAAAAGCTCAAGTATCTGCTAGAAAATTCTGCAGCTGTATTTTTCGTCTCAGCTTAGGGCAGTAGATGGAATGGGGTTAAATAAGCAGGTTTGTCTGAGCTCATCATCTTGCCAGTGAGGAAACAAGACAGAAGCATTTAAATTTCCATGCTTAAGAGAAGGATTTAGGCCACCTGTGAACATGATCTGATTTTCAGAAGCGCTGAACTTCTCCAACTCTTACTAGATACAAACAACATGTAGATACTCAGTCTTTGACACATTGGACTTTTCTCTTGCTTTGACAACTAGCTAAACTGGACTCTACCTTCAGCTACACAGGAATTAACCATTTCTTCACTAATAATATTCAAACAGGCAATTAATTTTACCTGTGAGATGGAAACATAGGAATATTTCATTTTTTGGCTTATGTGGTTGTCTTGGGGTGATTTTATGATAATACTGTATTCCTCTATCATCTGCTTTATGTCCAGAAATGGGTCCCATAGCTTTAAGCTGGGTCTGAGAGATGGGGGGAATCCGGGGGAATCCTTCAGCATGCGGTTTGTGTTCACTCCCCCAGGCTGCTCAGCCTTGCAGCAGGGAGAGAGCAGGGAGAGAGCTATTTTCTTTGCTTTTAGCTAGCTTGTTAGCTAATGCAAGAAGTTTTCCCAAGACTGCATACAGCAATTCTCTGGCGATTTCTATGGCTTCTTCTGGAACTGTTCGGCTTAGCTTCGGTCTGAGAACCAGATCATCAGACCCTGTGGACAGGCGGGGAGGCCGCGGGACACCACATCCCAACCTCGGACCTCAGGAGAAAGCTGAGCCAGCTATAGACAGAACTCTGAATCCACCAGCTTTCTCCACAGCGAGGAGGTTTAATATCTAACATTATTCATTTTTTCCCGTGCCCTGCAGACACTCTGTTAAATAAACAGGGTTTTACATTTTCATCCAAGAAATACCTTTTGTATTAGTGAAGGAGGGAGTAACAAAACCTGTCTTCTTTAGAGGAGATGTTCATTCCAGAGTGTTTTCCTCCGAAACTTGTCTCAAACCGAGACAGTGGTGTCTGGGGCTAAGGAAAAAAGAGTGTTTTACACACCTTAGCTTCTGAGTCTGAAGGGGGTTGTGATGACTATGTTTTGTAGAGGTGTTTTTGTTACTTTTCTCATTCTGCTTGAACTCTAGAGCTTAAAGTCCCTTAAGAAGAGAAGATAGCCTTCTTTTTTATTGATCGGTAGCTTCTGTGGTGTGGGGAAGCAGACGGAAAGGATATCTCTGCCTTTGTGGGTGTATGACATAAGTGATGCCAAATGGAAAACACAGAGATCATGCTGAATGCTAACTAAAAAAGGACTGAAAACTCTGTACCTCCCAAGCACTTGTCAGTACAAAGACAGGAAAATACAATTATTTCTGTTTTGAATATCCTAGACAAATGCAGACACTTGACCTGGATATTTGTATGTTTATGGGATAGTGATGAGTGAAAAAATAGCTGCAAATTTTAGACGTTGCAGAGTATCTCTCCAATATGCACAGGATACCACAAGATGCATGTGGCTCCTCTCAGAGATTGGGATTCAATGCAAGGAAGCAAATAGTTGGAAGTTTTTAACACCTGCATTTGAACACCTGCAGTTTCAGGGGTGAGGTAGACCTTTTAGATGAGAAGTTCTGATGAGGAGGGAGGAAAAAAAGTGCAGTCACAAGCAGAGTCAAATATCCAGACCGTGCAAACTGGAACAATGCCACTGAAGTCAATCAAGCTCTGACAACTTGCAAAAGCCAAAGTGCTACTCTAGAATATTGTCTGAGCACAATCGTTATGTATTGTGCTGTCTCCCTTTATCAAAGCAGAAATTGCTCACAGATGCAGAAAATTTATTACCTCTGAAACAAACACGCTTCCATCAGCTTTGAGAAGATTTTGGACAAATGTATGTTCTAAAGCTGTGAGAATCCGTCAGGCTGTTTCTGAATCAGTACTATTTTTTGGTAAATTAAAACTTCTGACAGGTATTAATGAAAGTCTGCAACATTCCTCTGCTTCAGCAAGCAACTGGATGGTCCGAGAGCTATAATACAATTAAAGCATGTGAAATGAAACCTGTCTTCCAGTTCATCTGTCAGTTACAGAAGCAGAATAAAAAAGGTCTAAGCTCCTGAAAATGAACATGCCATAGATACAGTTATGCAAATGAAAGTCTACCTTTTGGGAAAGACAGGTTAATCCTTCTGTTGACTTCAACCATTAAACTGAAAAGCTATCTTGAATTTTTTCCCCCTTTCACTACAGCTGGAAGTTGTGGATATGATAGAAGGCAGGGTCCCTGACAAGATTTTAATCTCTCTCATAAATGTAATTGTGTTGACATAATATGTTCAGATTTCTGCAAAGCATTTCACTGGATGCCATTCAACAGGCTGATTTTAAAATTTTGGCACTATCTACAAATTAATGTTGTCTTTATCAAACTGATTAAAAACATCCAAATTATGGTTAATGAAGTCACCAACATATAAGAATATTTGCAGGATGGAGAAAAAAAAATTTAAAAATAATCCTGGACAACATTATTGCACATTGTTACAAAATGTTACAAGTGGAAAATTGGTATTATGTTTGGAAGTGGCAGATTTTTGTCAGACACTAAGCCAAAGCAATTAACAATTATAAAAAAATAGCTCACTATTTATGCCGAAATGGCTTTTATTTAATGACAAGAAAAAGGTACTCCTCCTCTGAAAGACCAGAAAAGACCTTTGAGAAATCAACTTCTAAATTTCTGCATAAGGCAGGCTGACAAAATTCTCTGGTTTCAATTATTACTGATACAAGGTGCTTCAGAAAAACTGCATTGCCTTGCAATTGCCAGTGATTGCTCCATACACTTCATAAATTGATCTACTGACTAGTTGTCCTCAGTTGTTTTAGTAAAAAAAACCCCGTACTCTCTCAAAATGCAGCAACGATCCTCATATCTAGACTAAATGGAATTACATCCAAACCTCCAGCCTCCAGTCTGGCAGCATTATTTGCCTGCTCAACAGGGGAGCCCTGGATCGGTCAGTGGTGTCAAGCAGAGGTGTGGAATAAGCACGAGGCCGTGCAGAGCAGCCTCTGTGACTTTCAGAACAGGAGTTCCTTGCACTCTTGCTGCCCTCTGCAAGGCAAAATAAATGGGAAGGGATGACTCCTATGCTGTGGAACTACTGCACATTGTTTCTTGAGAGGATGGAGTCACATTACAGGGAAAAATCCTTCATTTTACCTTCCCCTGGCGGCAGAACCCAGCACACATGGCCAGGAAGTACAGAGCTCTCGTGGTAATAATTTGTTTTGCCACTTACACAGGCATGCTTTTTTCTTTGCTTGTTGCACAGGCAGAAGAATTAAAGGACTGAGGATATGACAGTCAAAATATATGCCTGCTCTTAACAGAGGAACATGTGCCAAAACAGTATAAGTTTTTTACTTCTCTAAATGATATTAATAACTCCTCTAAAAGCATTGTGTAACCCACTAAAATCCAAAATCTGAACACTCATCTCAGAGAAGAAATGCCTGTTGTAAGACATCCTTTTAGGATAAGGAAATAACAAATACCTGATAATTAAATACATTAACAGTAGAGAAATGCTCACTGAGAACTTATTGACTGAGCCTCAAGATGGCAAAACCAGCATACAAAAGTGAAAGGCTCAAAAGCCTAGGAGAGAGACCAAACATAGTTAGGTTAATAACTATTGACGGGGTGAAGAATTCGGTATTGAACAGAGATTTTCTAGGTTTTTAACCCAGCTTGTCAGAACTGACAACAATTATATTACTAGACAGCATTATCTCATGAAATGTCTGTTGTTGTGTTTGAACTTCACTCATCTGACTTTTCCCTTCTACATTGACACTGTACCGTGCCGTAAATCAAGTCCCTCCTGATGGGAGAGAATTTGCTGAAAGTCCTTGCAAGGAGTTTCAAAGATAAACCGAGACTTTTCCTTGAGTTTCAATGCTTCCAGATAGTTGTTTATTAAATCTTACCAGAGGAACAGAGCCACTAGCGTGACCCAGGTACAGCATAGAAGACAGAAAAGCAGGAGTGAGCTTAATTATCAAGATTTACACAGCCTTTTAAAGACATTTTAACCAATAGTTACTAAAAACGTACATTATTTTCACTTTCCTACCAATTATTCAGTAATATGACTAGGAACTGCGGAATTTTCTATTCAATCATTCCAAACTACTTTTACTGCAGAATATGGAGTAGTAGAAGAAGGAGAAGAAGGTTTAGAGAACAACAACAATCCTCCATTTTGGTATTTTTTACTCTTATTTCTTTATTACAAAGAGAAGCCCAAAACCTCTAAATTTTTCACCCTGTGACAATCTTACATAATAGTCTATCACCTAATTCACACCACTGTATTTTCTAGTTCTTGTCTGACTGTTGGTAATTTTTTCCAAGGTTTGAAGCTAAAACAGTGTTGTTCAGGGGGGTAAGAACCCTTAAAAATAGGCAGAGAAATATTCCGTGGCAACCCAGGCACTCTGGGTTCCTACATACATAACAACAAAAAGGGATATTTATTTAAAACTCCAAATAAAATTTTGTTCTTTGTGATACCAAGTTAGAAGAAATAAATTACATTCTTTTAAACTATCATATTTGCATAATTATTAATGGACATACGTAAACACTCTGCATTTTTTTAAATGGCTAAAAGCAGCCATAAAACAATGTACATGCATTAAAGCATAATACTGAAAATTACATTTAACATTTCAACCATAAAATAATCCTTGAACTCAATGCAGAAGATCTACAGTGATCTAATGTGCCAACATTGTGGATTTTCTCTTTTGAAATCTTTAAACATTCTCCAGAGGTCAAAGTCTTTAGCATGAATCGTGAGTATATTTACATCAATAAAGCTGGTTATCTACAAGACAGTACAGTCTAAAGCCTTATGAGGAGTTCAGATATTCCAGAGACCTCATTTATTGACTGGTTAAATAGCAATAAAAATGATGTAATGCTTGTTGCCTCTCTGCAATTGTGATGTACTTAGACTTGCACAGGTTGGTTTCCAAAGCTCTTATGAATTTCACAGGCCCCATTTCTGTGAGTTGTAAACTACTGCCTGAGCTCATTTTTGGCATGTTGTTCTGAAATGCTGATAATTTGGCTGGGACAGATACAATGAATGGTAAAATGGATAAATTACCAGAAAGGCAATTGCTTTTAACAGATTAATGGGCATGCCTAATATTTTTGTAAACTTAATGCTTCTCAATGCATATAAAGTGTCAGCAACCTATTTTTGCCAAAATTTTTTTCAGTTTTCCCTGAAACCCATTATGGTAGTCGATTCAGCCTTGCTGTTGAAACTTTTTTGTAAGAACAGGAGATATTAACACACACTCAAGTCTTTCCTTAGGGGTCTTGTTTCAGACATAGAAAGGCAGAGGTGATAAAACAGCAGAGAGAAAAACATGCCACAAAATGTTTGCAATTGCCCATTTGGTCAGTAGCTCACACAGCTATTAGACACTATCTTGAAACCTTTAAGGCCTTTTGTAGTTGTTGTTTCATACATCTGCCAAACAGCCTTTTGGTCAGGTGAGAAGCAAAATTACTTCAGGTATGTTCCAGTCAAGAGGTTGAAAATTGTATTTTTGAAGCATCAAAGGAAAAGCAATACATTCACACATCTCATTTTCAACACCGTCAAATCCTCATCAATATCGTGTTCTCAAAGGTGTCTTTATGGCATTTCTTTCTTATTCAAGAAAGCCTCCCTATACATTTTCAATACATCAGTATGTTTTCTGTTGGGGGGGGGGGGCCCCCCTAAATTCAAACAAGTTTCACACTTAGAGAGAAGGGAGCTTTTGTTTGGATTTGCTGTGCTTGATTGAGAAACCACTCTTCTCTCAAAACTTCTGCTGCTACCACCCTTCAAATCTTAAAAATCCCGAAATTCCGTGGCAAACAGAGAACTACCACTTTTGTGTGCTGACCACTCTGATGTCATGCCACTTACTAAAAAGCCCACTGATGAGAACTCACAATCTGCGAGGAGACAAAAAAAATAATTCTCAATAAGCAGAATTTTTGATGGCTTTCAGTCAAACTCCTTATTCCAGCATTTCCATAACAATCTAAGTATTCACACTGGTGTGTTTCCTCTGGTAGCAGTCACTTTGAAAGAAGGGCATTGAAACGGGGTACTTGTGTAAAAAAAAAATATTGCTGTAAAGAGGCATTCTCAAAAAAGGTGGGAGAAGAAATAGGACAGCACTTAGATGTATAACTGGTATACAAGTAGTTGTGAAAGGCTGTGATCAGCTTGGAGGTATTAAAACAATCTTAAAATTGAAGCTTCCGTATCATACCGTGTTTGTGCTCAGCAGCTGGGAGTCATTTAGGGTGAGCTTGGTGATACCAATCTTTTTGAATATGTTTGTTGAAAGAAGCAGCTAAGCAAATGTATCCATTTTGAATATAAAATTGATGAGGGAGACAACTAAACACACCTGCTATGAAGGCATGTGGAACAAGCATTATGGGATGGGAAGTATAGTTAGGATTTAGGGCATCTCACTGTCTTCCCAGCTTGGAGAGAATAAGATGCTGGGTACATGAGCTCTCCCTTGAAATAACCTTTAGAAAAACGAGCTATATTTCCCCATGTTCTGAGCACTCGACTGATAATATTTACAAAAAGCTTTGAGACTGTTAAACTGCAGAGGAAATTTTAATGCAGCTTAGGGACTAACCTTCCTTTAGCCCTTCTTTGTGAGGATCCAGAAGTGCTGCATAAGTGCTCATGAGTTATTACTCATCAACCCTTATGAAAATAATTCAGGATTAGGCCAGTTTTGAAGATGAGGAAAAGACAAAGGTTAGGTTTGGTTTATATTTCACTAATACTGGTGTAAAATGAGTTTAACAGGAATACAATGCCATTCATGTAACCAGGATGGCTCTCTATCGATGTTGTTATACAAGCCAACATTAACACAAAATCACAAGCACGGTGGAAACAATGAAACATTTAGGCCTGGATTTCTTCCCCCTAATTTCAGAAAGAAGGCTTCTCAAATTAGCTGGCCAAAATTAGTTACAATTCATTGTGTAAGACATGCAAACAAAAATTTGCTTTTCCTTTGTGTCTTAGGCTGAAAAATCTGGTTTTTATCTACATGAAACCAACCTGCTATGCTCACTTTTCTTGTTTTTTATTTTTAATTCTACCTGAGCCTGCTCATACTTTCTCTCCAGTTCTGTTATATAGAAAGGAGCTTGGCTTTTCTAAAAGAGACATTTCCTTCTGTACCCAATTTGTGTTAAGACCCCAAATCCGCAGCTGAAACTCTTCTAGTTGGCCAAGTAACTAAAAGTAAATAATGCATCCTAACCAACTCTCTCATCCAGAAAAAAAAAAAAAAAAAAAAAAAAAAAAAACCACAAAAAATACCAACCCTATAAGATGTTGATGTAGGTGAAGACTGGTATCAGTGTAATATCTTTATGGGTACATCACACTATCATTTTGTCCAAAGATTAATATTGCAGGTTTCTTATAGACTGAAAATGCATATCTGGTGACCTGCTTGACCAGACAAACTGCACCCTTTCCTACAACAATTCATCAGAACTAGAGCTTCAGATTTTTTTAGTCGGGGCTGAAGTAAAAAGCAGACTTTTGCTATCAGGGTTGCACAGCTGTGGGACAATATCATATCTGAAAACTGAAGGAGAAACAAATTCAGAACTAGTAAAGACCTGAGGATTTCAAAAGCATTGCCCATCAACTCTGCTGGAGCTCTTTCTTTGAGAAGTATTATTAGCAAACCGAGTATAAACTGATGCAAATCATTCCATGAAACCCCTTGCAAGACATGAACCATCAGATGTGGCTGTAAAATCTGCAATTGCAATTTAGGTTGAAGGGTTCTTTGATTGTAATTAAACTCTAATTCCAACACAGGAAAGACGAATTGTCATGTTCTCCACATGGTATTTAATTTTCAGATGCTGTTCTTTCACCTTTTTCCTCTGGAGGAAAGACTCTGGAGTACAAATTATCAAAAGAGAGCTATAATTTTGGATCTGACATAAAAAAATATGGGTGACTCATAGACACTATGCATCTGTTATCACAACCCTAAATACATGATTATCTGGTAGATTGAACTTGGAGTTTCTAGAAGAGAAAGCTGCAGTTTCTCCTTTGAATTACATTTTAAGTTTGGTAAATAATAACAGGCACAGTTTTTCAGGTTATTACTGCAATCAAAGTAAAGCATAAAGCACTTGGCAAGTGGCAGGTGTCTTTTAAAGAATAAAGATGATGTGGGGGTGAGAGCTAAGACCCAGGAACTTCACAATAGGATAGAAAATAGATCTGATCTTTCAGTAAAGCATTGAGTATGGTGCAAAGCATGTAACACTGCCTTAAAAGTGAGATTCAGAAATCGAGGCAAATTTTCTAAGGTAAATAAGGAATTGGAATGTTGACAGGGATGGCAGTAGCCTACTTTTTAGAGTCTTTAAAGCATCAGTCTGCGACTGATGTTAGCTAGTGCTTTGACTAATTACATAAACCAAAAGAAAGTTAAGTCAATGAAGTTTAATGATGACACAAAATTTAAAGAAAATATATGAGTACATCAGACGTTAAGAACAGTGTGACTTTGAGGAAACAAGCAAAATACAAATTTCACACAAAATACAAATTTAAATTCACCAAATATGATTTTGTGGACAATGAAAAAATTTACAAAATTTTCTGACCTGCAAACATATCCTGAAACTAGCTAGGTATATGTACTTGGCAGGTACTCACGGAAGTAAAACCATTTTTTAATATCCTAGTAATATTATTGATATAATTTAATATATATATGCTCTGAAGCAGTAACAGAGCTTCATACACACTTGGTGGTTAACATTTTGATCTAGTTTTGTAACAGGAAATGGTAACTTCAGCATTTATGTCACAGTTTATATCTATTTTTTAACTCATTTGCTTTGGAAATAAGACAGATAATATCATCTGTCTTCCCTAGTGAACTGTAGCACTATTGGTCATTTTTCTGGCCAAAAAGAAAGAAGAGTTGACATTTCAAAGAGGATTATGTTCTTACTGTCATCACAAAAAAATAGATGGCCAGAAAGAGAACAGAGTTTCTTGAAGTATGATCTCACACAGAAAATCTGCAAGGCAGAAAGACCTCATAAAATCTCCAGCTGTAGGAAAAGCTTTATGAAGCACTTGCTACCAAAGGACCTAAGACTCCAGTCCTGGAGAAACATCCCTCATCTTGCAAAAGATATGGTAAATATGTTAAAACACAAGAACACCTACAAAATCAGTGTATCAGTCATGCAAAGTTGCCACCAAGAGGTGAGTGCTGGTGCTCGTTCCTGATGAAATGGATAGACTTGTGAAGCATTTGGCTGTGTGAAACGTTTAGGAAATTATGATTTGATCCTTACTTGGAAGAGGGCATTTCAATGTTTTAGTGCCTCCCAGGGAAACAGTAAGAGCAGACTGAGAACTGTGTGTCATATATCAACATGTTCACTGCTGTGCCTATTTGTATTCTGTGTGTTTATGTGCTTTGCATGCTCCTTTCTCCTAAACATTGAAAGTTAGAGACCTGCCCGGGGCTCTTCTTTTCATCCTACATGGCACTGAAAACAAAATATGGCAGGGAGGGTAGGAGAATGCCTAAATTTTCTGTTATTTAGTCTAATATTTGCACTGCTGATTTACAGTGTTTGTATAAGGACCTCATAGCTACCATAAATTATATGATGCTGTGGGATTTATTTTTAGTTATTTTTAGTTGTAAATGGTACAAAGCTAAGAAAAAGGGCTTTGTAAAGTATATTCTGATATCTGAATAGAGAGAAACCAATTAAAGAAACAGTTTAATGGATATCTTAATTTTGTAAGTGAAAGGGATGGACAGGAAGGGTCAGTATCAGCTTTTACAGCCCAGAAAATACCAAAAATAATGAGCCAAGTAAATATGTGAGTATTTCCTAAGCATCCAAACAGTTTTTAAAGTTACAGGAGAAGTGACTACCCAAACCAGAGACTAGGGTTACCAGGTAGATTTTCAGTAAAGCTAAACCCAGCCACAGAAGGATGCAACCTCTGTTAACTCACTGGTCTGACTGTCAGAGTATCCCCCTAAGCTATACAGAATTCGTCTTGCTTACCCACTCCTGTATGAAGGTACCTTTAACACACAACTCACTTAAAATTTCTTCAGAGGGGCTTAAAATTTCTTTAGGGACAGGACTGGGACATAGGTAAATGTCTCTATGTTTGCTGCCCCCAGTAGCAATACAAATATCCAACAGGTATTTGTCAGATTCCACTGTGCAACTGCATTCCTTATAAGAATCAGTTTCCACCAAAAATTTTTGGCTTGCCAAAGAAACAAACTCCTTAATTCTGACCTGATAAACTCCCCAAAGGATTCGTAGTTGCTATTTTTCTGTTCCAGTTGCTTCCTTGTTCAGCACAAATGCAATGAACAGCCATCAGGCTGCCAAAAATCCTTCATCACCCTGAGTCCTATCTCTCAGGCCCCTCGGTATCAGCCACCCTGGGATTAACGATTAGCCCACAACAGAGTAGCTGAACTTTAATTCTCTTGTTCATGTGAATAAAGCCCCTGAGTCCATGATTAAATCAACCTGGTTTTCAGACACTCAGGAGCTCTGAAGCACATTTTATAACCAGCTAAGCAAACTACACAAAGCTTTAATTTGCAGTTAAAGCCTCTGCAATGGGGAGTTTCTGTTCCATGGGGGAGACTGAATTGCTCGTTATCCCATCTTCACTTGCCAATGTCAATATTTCCTTCGGTTTAGAACCAACTGCAGCTCTAACAAATTCCACAAATCTGCTGAACATCCCATGTGTGACTCCAAGGCTAGAGATAATTATACATTTCCTTTTTCTATAATAAAACAACATTTATTTTAAAAGATAATTCTGATGTTTTAAACACACAGGGAGATTTTTCTGTATTTTTGGTAAATTCATGCTCAGGCACATTCTTGCAAAATATTACATCACTAGATGTGTCTTTGTACTTTATAAGGGTCTATACAAACAAACCATAAAGACAAACCTGAAACTTGAAAGACATGGAGTTATTTGCCTGTGGCTATAAACATCTTCCACTGTGAAAATTTTTCTGCTTAAGATGATCCAAAAGTTCATTAATCACAAAAACAACATCTTTACTTCTTTAAATGTTAGTCTTTTAACTGGAGAATTAAGCAACACCACCTGTTCTTAGATAGATTTGTAAAATGAGGCAGGCAGAAGCTGCTATATTTGCAATACAAAATAAGAGGATGTTTCCAGATGTTAAACCATATTCTTGGTTCCTGTTCTTTGTATTAATACCTTTGTTTCCTTTACTGTTATGTTTAACTGCAAATTATTATGTTATACTGTAAATTTCTACTACAGACAAATCTTTCTAGGAGATAATTAAAGTGCAACAAGAGAGTGCAAACAATTAATTGGCTTTATTAGCCTGTATATAATTCAGCACTTTGTAGTTTGGGGTTTTTTACTTACAGGGAACACACAAAGTATCTGTGTACCTGCTTCTGCATGGTCCTAAACTAATTGGGCAATGTCTCACAAACTGTGTAATTGGCTGAACATTCCTAGCCTTCTGATTTTAATCAGGGACACATGGTGCATATCAATAGTCTACTTCATTATGCCTCAAGAAGATCCAGGCTACTGTCCATTTTCAATTAAATTGTATTTAATAAAAAAAAGCAACTTGACCTTTTGGAATACCACATAATAGGTTTAAAAACTTAAGCAGCTTTGGTTTTTTCCCCTGGAATAGCTAACTAACAAATAGAAATAAGCACCCCTTATTGCAGTATGTCACCAAGGATCAGCTTTGGATCCACTGGCTATGTCTTGCGATGATAATAACACCTGAAAAAAAATCTACTGCAAAAGAGTACAGATTTGTGTGTCTCTATAGCCTTGGAGCTTCCTGTTAGCATTTGTTTACTAGCAGAACATAGAAGCCACAAAAGAAAAAGAATGGGTGTGATCAAACAGCAGAACATTGAGAAGGCTCCCAAAAGGCTCACCCTTTTACCTGACAACAGTATGCAAGAGGGAAATGATGAAAAGCCTTTCTAAAGGTAATGAGCAGATCACTGCCAGAGCTGGCAACAGAACATGCATCTTTTAAGTGGTCAATGCTATTTATTTCTCCTTAATTCCAACTCTGATTGAATATCTATTATTTTAAGACTCTCATGACATCCCTGAAAAGCAATGAAACAGCCAAAAAGATTTTAACATCAGCATAATTTTCCTCTACTTTAGATTACAGGGATTATTTTTGTTTACCTGTGGTGACAGCAGTTGTCAGCCAGTATAGTTCTGCGCATGGTCCAAAAGGAGAACGGAATTAGTAGCAAGCCATTAGATAGCTCCTAAGCAGTGCTCAGGAACTTTTAGCTGCTACATGAGATTTCATAAGACTGTATAGAAGACAGGAGAAGCTTTTACTGGAATATATCAGCAGTTCTGGGAAAGCTGAGAGAAAAAAAAAAATCATGTCCCTCCAGCATGTGCTGGCCGTGTTGCTGAAAACCTCTCAGGTCTCTTAAGTTGATGGATTGTGTTGAACAGCTGGCTCACTAAAGTGCACTATTCTTTATAACAATAAATATCAGTAATTCATGTGCCCCAACATTTTGGAATAATACTTTTCTCCAGATTGAATGTCACTGTGGCCTTGTGTAAGTGAAGTGACAAAGCACTACCACATTTCGAGAGCTCAGAAACAATCCCACAGGGAGTATGCTTGTTCATCACCAAATGAGATGAAAGCATAAAACAAAACCAAATATAACAACAAAACTCTGAAAATAACATAAAACTAAGTACACTAAGTACAATAGCCTAAACAAATGGTACACAGCATCTCTGCAGACTGAGGTCAGAGGTGATTTTAGTTTATGTAATTGATTATTAGAGACTTTAAGTGTCCTTGACCTATATCAACAGAACTATTCCCTCATCTAAAAGTATAAATGGGCACCTACCACTCTCCAGCTAGGAATTCATCTGGCAGAGGCAAGAAAACTACCCTTATTTCAGGTATAAATAATTTTTTCCTTATTGACAGGTTCTTCAGTGAAAGTCAATCCACTCTTTTTGGAAGTACACTTCCTTCAAACAGTCCCCCACATGTAGACAAAAAGCTACTAAGGAAAAAAGGAACAAAATTAAACCTTTTAAAAGAGTATATTGTGGACACTAAGGAATATTTATAGAGCATCCTCCTGGGCCCTGGATAATCAGAAGCCTAGCTTCAAATATTCTAACTTAGGTATTTGGAAATACAATTCTATTTTGCTGCCAGAGGAACATTTGGACTCTTGGATAAAGTTAGCTTTTGTGAATGCTAATTCTCCTGTCCCACCTACCTTCGAAACACAGACCTTTAAAACCCTGGTGTGGATAGTTTTCCGAGTTTAAACCAAAAATATTTGTGGATAGTTCAGCTGGACTGCCAAAGGTATCAGGAGGAACAAGACAAGCTATTCTTTGTCATTCTTCTCAAGTATTCTCTCATGAGCAAAAAAAACAGATGTATCCAGACGCCATATAGCAGCCACCTGACACTAATTACATCCAGGATAGATAGAAGATGCAATTCATAAGTGAAGGTAATTAGGGATTTCAAAGACTTACCAGATAATATAGTGAGGTTTTGTCACTAGAAGTCTTGAAACAAAACATAATGTCATTTTAAAAGCTGTGTTTCTTCTCTCAATAAGAATCTATGCTGGAATTATGGAGTTCAGTTCCCGGTCTGGCTTGTACAGGAGGTCAGATGAGACAAATAATGGTCTCTTCTAGCCTCTAAATCAGTGAATAAAGAAAGAGCAAATATCTCCATGACTACTCAAAACAATAGGTTGATCATAATAAAAATGAAGGATCAAAAGAATGAAAAAGTTGGGTTTGCCTACTAACATTCAGAAGTGTGACAAAAATAAGCGTTTGAAGTAATAATCATTGTAAATTATTTAAAAAGCAAAAGAAAAATATAAACAACAATAAAGCCAAAAACTTCTACCAACACTTGGCCATCTGCTTCAACCCCAGGAAGGGCATTGCTTTCTGTGTGTTTTATTGTTTTGTTTGATTTGTCCTAAAGGTCACAAAGCAAGTTTATCTTCTCTTCTGCACAAGGCCATTGGACACCTTAATACATTTTATTATAAGGGCCATTTCTCTGACATTCAGTTGACATTTGACTGTTCATGACTTCTCCTGAAGTGACAGAAAACATGTGCAAATCTACTTAGGAATACATGATGTGTTGTAGAGGGCAGGAAAAAATTTCAGATGGAAGCAACATCAGAATCATCTTTGACATGACTGTTTTCACATGTTTTAAGTGTTACAAAACACAAGACTGAAAGAAGCACTACTCTAACTCTTCTTCAATACTCAAGACAGTAAATCAATAATGGGATTTTTAATGTAGTGGTTTGACCAGAAAAGTGACTATGGAGCAAAGTGAGAAAGGGATTTACCTAAATACATTCAAAAGTGCACAACAGACTTGGGTGACTGGCTCCACTTGTTTTATCTTCACTGCACATACAAATTAAGTGATAGATAAAATGAAACAAAAGGAGTCCTACCTAAGTGTTTAATTGCAAAACGTATACTTCCCCCAGAAAAAACAACTTACTGGAAAAACTTCATCACATCATGATTTGTACATCATTGCCTACCCTTTGCTGAAGAAACATTGGTTGTCACTCACCTGAAGGAATTCCTCTCCTTTTCAGAGCACTTGAGGATACCAACTCCCAAAATTACTCAGTAGTTTGGAAGATGATAATTGACAGTTTGGGCCACAAGCCCTGCAAAGGACTTGCCATTTTCCTTGGATTCCTGGCTTCCTTACCAAGTAAATCACCTTGAAACTCTCAGATTTCTTTCAATTCACCTTAAACAAATCTAAAAATAAAAGCCATAAAATTTATTTCTGCAAAGCAAAACATTATGTTCTCAATTATGATACTTAAAACACACTTTAAAATGTAAAGCATAAAATAAATAAATTAACATTTGAGACAAACCTGACGTAAATGTTCTTCCTTCCCTTAGACACATTCAGTGGAAGTTTAGTACCTTCTAAAGAAAGCTAAAGACAAGAGTTTCAGCACTCACAGATCCATCAGAAGCAGTCTGTGAACTACAAACTGAGAAACATCACTTGGAAGAATTGTCTTTTAGAAGGGGACCTCTTTGAGCCTTTATTCAGGAATAGAAGTTAAAAGGGCAGTAGCTCAGTAGCATTCATTCTCTGAAACATTTTTATTTCCAGATGACCTAGAAGCTAGCAATCTATCCTTCATAAATATGCATTTTTAACTTTTAATATTACTTTAATTTTCTTGAAGACTATTCTTGTCATACTAATAACACTGATGACAGAGCCGGCCCTCAGAAAGCTCTCTGTTCTCTATTAGTTCAGGGAGTACAGCTGTCTCCAAACTCAAGGGATACCCAGACTGCACAAATTACTTTCATATTAATGTTTAAGTACTTGAAGAATGCTAAGTGATGTATTAACTACTCAAACATACTCACATGTCTAACTCTGTCAAACACCATTCTCAAACTAAACTCTTAGTCTTTGCAAACCAAGTATTCCCCTCCCTTTAAAACTTAAATCCACTGATCTCAAAGCACTCCTAGCAGATTAATCTTCATAAAGAACACAGTGGAGCTTTCATTTTCTCTCATAAGACCAAACAGTGCTATTTCCTATTCTTCTAAGAGCCACAAAATGCACACTCAACTCAATCATCTCCTTTGGGGAATTAAAACCCACAACACTTACTTCTCTGGAGAATCTTCTAACTAATGAGATTTATCTGACCAGCTAAGAGCAAGGGCATGAATCAACAAAGAGCAAGGACATAAATCAATAGCCTAATAAGTTAGGACTCCTGCTCCTGTGCCTGGATTCTAGTAAATAAGAACACGCCCTCAGCCTCTGGGGGAAAACACAAAAATTTCTGAAGTTAAAAAGAAAAATAAAATCCACCTTTCCCAGCTGAATACTCCTACCAGTATTAGTGAGAGTCACACACCCTGAGATTCTCACCATTATCAGTTAAAATTTTCCTTACTTCAGTTTGAAACAGCTGAGGAAACAAGGGACAAAGAACCGTCCAGCAACACTACGGGGGCTGCCATGGTCACCGTCGTACTGCTTGTGCCACCTCCTGCTTCTGGCTTCCTGCTGAGGTGGTGGAAGGGAGGACAGCATAAACCAGTACCAATCTGAAGCACGGATGCAGAAGCAGTAGTTCCTTAGATGTCATCACAGCTCTCAGTTTCTGTGCTGCAACTTGCTCTTCTGGAAAGGCGGATTGGGAGAACCAACGGCTCAGCCCCTGCAAACATAGCTAAAGGCATAAACCTACTTCCTGATCAATACAACTTTGATGATTGTTAACTATGATCAATCCCATTCCCCCCTCAGGTACCTGTTGACAAACCAGATTTTCAGAGAATATAGCTTGCCAAATTTATTACGGAACAGTATTGCCCTCCTGTGGCCAAAGACTATTCCAAAGAAACGACTCCTATGAGGGTTCCTCTGTATTTATTTACTTGTTTGTTTGTTTCTCATGCACAGCCTCCAACCCACCCTTCTGAAAGGAACTGACAGCTGGGAGACTCATCTGCAAGCCCCTCCAAAACCTAGACCCAAAGCTGTTTTGGGCATGTTAAGGCATAGCAGCTGAACAGAAAAGTAGGCAGTAGACATGATCCCAGTCCCTCTGGCTCCTCACATTTCTCCTGACAATGCTCTTAACATCAGAAATTATTATTATCTGTATTCATCTTCAGTGGTGATGTTTGATAGTGACAGCATTTCTTTCTGTGAACCATCATTAATCGGTCCTCTTCTACCTTAGATTTACTGCCTTTTTAATAATCCAAAAGTAGAATGTGCCCACTCTCAGAGTAAGAGACAATCCTCTATTCCTCCACTAGGAGAAAGCATGGACCTTTCAAACCTCACCCAAATCCATGTCAGTAAACCAATTTTCTCTGATTTAAAAGTCTTTTGGAGCAGGTCCTGGGTGAATTAGCAAACATAATGTATGAGTTTGCAGACACACAGCAATAACAGAGGCTACCATAGGACTGACACACAGCTCCCCACGGGAAACCCAAGTGCCCGGGCAACAGAATTGATGTACAAAGCAGATGAGATCATCCCACCCTTGAATACATAAAATTCTCTCAGAAATCCCCATAACTTAGCCAAACAGTATAGCTTAACCAACAAAATTACAACTTTTTCTTGGGCGAAATACTTGGAGATAATAAAAACCTCTTAAATATTGATCAGTCGCACATCCTGAGAAAACACTGTTGCAATAAAGGATTTATATAAATGACAGGGAAAATGTAGCTTAAAGCAGTCTAAATTCTTCACCATTATGTCAAAGTGTTGTTGAAAACCAAGATACAGTTTCTGTGGAGATTAACTGCACTTTACATATTTCATGGAATGTGCTTGGCCAAATCTATTGTACCTGCCAACAGTCAGTTAATATGACTCAGCTTTTCTGCCCAGCTGACAAAGGCTGAAGAAATAAGCATGATCAGCTCCATCTTCCTTTTCTGATTGCCAGCCACACAGTACAATAATGATTTACCTTTCCTTCCCACAATATATGTGTCTTTAATCAAGTCTGATTTTAATTTATACATATGTTCCAGCATTTTCTACACTGGATTTTTGTGTTGCTACATTCAAGTTAAAGAAACCAGTCACAAATAATCCATATAGCCAGAGAAAGCCAGGGAATGCAACCGTGCTCAAAATACACAAATATACTGTAAGTCGTTTCTGGAAAACACACAGCCCTAAACAAGGGACAAATAGGAATGCTGGGCCACAACAAACTTCCTTGGACATAGCCATAGTTTTTCAATGCACTGGAATGCAGCTAACAATGCTCACTCCAAAACACAATTTTGTTCCAGTTAAAATAAAAAACCCCTTCTGTTTCAGGTAAGTACTGACAGCAAATTTTACTTGCTGTCTAATTTCTGAGCAATTAATTTTAATTATCATCTCAAGAGAAACAGTATCTGCTTAGCATTAGGTTCCAGAAGGGCCTGTAGAATGTGATGAAAAATGAGGACTTCATACCCAGCTGAGTACCCAGCAAGGGCAGGATAAGGAATAATTCTCAATCTCTTGGAAGGTTCTGAAAAGGTTTTTTTACCCATGTTTCCATTCCAAGAACATTTTGTACAGACCGAGCACATAGAACTGCAGTCTGGAAGGAAGGAGAATCTTTGAAAAGGTTTTATCCACAAGATGACAGTGAATACAGCTCACTTGCTCATGAATTCTGTGTAATCCATGTTAAGAGTCACAGGCTTGCTAGCGTTTGATTTAACTGGGCAGAGCACCCATGTCTTCTGGATGGAGGTACAAAAAACATCATTTTTCCAGTTCAAGCTACATTGCAGTGTTTCAGCAAGGACGTGCACTGGACACATCTTTCAGCAATGTGTCCTGTAGCACAAGTGAAGAAGGACATCAGATTTCTTCTGGGAACCCTGGAGACATCATCCATTTCCTTTTGTGTACGTACTTCCTAACCCCATGGCAATGAACATTTGGATGTTGCTACCCAATCCCGAGTGCAGTAAATTTTTTGATTGTTCATTTTAATTTTTTCTGATCAGTTTTTATTTTGGATGCTATCTAGGAAAAACAAATAAAAATCATTAAGAGGCTCATATTTAGATTTCCATTTATTTTTATTTTTGGATGGTAAATTTGTCA
Source organism: Corvus kubaryi (assembly GCF_017639235.1). NCBI lineage: Eukaryota > Metazoa > Chordata > Aves > Passeriformes > Corvidae > Corvus > Corvus kubaryi. The sequence continues at coordinate 22,664,245 of NW_024582073.1, forward strand.
TCTGTAGTGCTCAATATTAGTTATGCCACATTTAACACTCTCCAGAATCATTCTTTTCATTTAACCACTTTTCCCAAGAAAACAATTTTCTTGACAATTACACTGATTTCTTTTCTTATGGTAGCCCATCTTGCAGAAGCAACAGAATCCAACTGAAAAAGTGGGGATAACAGGATGCCACCAGCTAGTGCTGGCTTTGCTGACTCTCTTCTTGCTTTTTGAGCCAGGCTATAGCAAAGAAAGTCAGTTCATCACACCTCCCATAGCACACATTCACCATTTCTCTTCTATTTGCAAGCTCAGCACTTCTTGTGTTTTGTAAAACCCTACCTGCTCTCCTTTGCAGCACATGTCTACCTGGATAGTGCGTACTTCAAGCAAGGAATGAGTCTTTTCTTCTGGCTCATAAGTCCTTTTTCAGGCTGTTGTACACAGGAACTTACAAATCCATGAGATTGCTCTCATTCATGAGAATGGTGTGACCTCATCTCCCTCTACAATTATTGTCCTTTGGGGTTCATTACTCTTGACCAGATGTTCAGCCACTGCTACTCAAGCTTTTTACATTTGAATCCCTCATAGCCAGTAAGGATAACAAAATATCCTGAAATCAGTGTTTGGCTGGTGAAGTCCTTCTAACTCCACTGCAGTCTCTCCCTCCTTGAAGAATTCTCTGTGATGCCCACTAGGAAGCACTAACATCTCAGACATAACAAGGGATGTAGATTTTTTTCCTAGCTCTGAAATCCTCCCTTTGAACCTACTATAGGAAGAGTAGTTATTTCAGCTGAACTGGAAGAACCCATCTGCCTATCTGGCTCCATTTTCTACAGCTCCCATGACCCTTCTGCCTAAATAACTAAAAATTTGGGTACAGTAATGAGAATGAAAACTACTTTTTTTACATTCTCAAGTGTTCATGCCAGAGCTTGTAATACTCTAAAATGCCAAGCCACTGCTGAGGGTTGCTCACCAAACAGTAAATTCCCCATATAACAGTAACTTGAATAATATTGCTGCTCTCTTCAAGAGTTCTGATAACAAACACACCCAAAAATAGAGGTGCTTCTGTATGTCTCAACAGATATAAAAAAAGATACTGAGCTACATCTGAATAATGCAAACTGTGACATACAACTCTTCCTTGCACATCTAGGAAAGGAGAGACAGGAGTTTTGAAAGGTACAGGTGTTTGGTAAAGCTTGAAAACTATATACACAGTGGAAAAGGAATGCGAGAAAAATAATGTACCTATTATGAATATAAACTTAGAAAGCTGTGATGTCAACACTAAAGGAAAAAATGAAGGGAGCACATGAAGGTATGTAAACAAGGAATAGCATGACCCAAGTGAGATGGGAAGAGGAAGAAGAAAGTAAGCAAGGCAGAGAAGCCAGAGGCAGAAATGATTCAAGGCAGCAGGACACACATGTACACTTGCTGAAGACCTCCTACTGTCACAGCTCACCATGACAATCAGCACTGCAGAAGCCACTGGCATTGCTGTACTACATTTTTGAGGAGAAATGGGGATCAAGCTGAAGTGCAACCATACTTTGAAGGAGCCCTTAACTAAATTCCTGACAAAAAGGACACATTTGCTCTGACAGAAAGCTGATGTAAAGGAGCACATCTGTCAGGTTTGCTTCTATACTGCGCTGTCAAATTCCAGAAAGAATGATTCAGGAAAAATGGAGTACAATCAATTATCTATAATAGGATGATGAGAGAAAAATAAAGCACTTAAGTATATGGTTTTCAAGGAGATGGCACTTGGCATTCTTCAGAATACTTTTTGTTGTTTCATGTTCTGTTCCACTGAACTGCTCTTGCATTTTCATTGAACTAGACCCAACCATGAGTTCCACTGATGGGTTTCATCTCAGAGAGGAGCAGCATTTCACAGGCAGGTGAGATACCCGTTAGCAATTTGTTTATTTTTCATTCATTGTTTATTTTACACTAATAATCTACAGCTCAAATTCTATTCAAAAATTACCTATATACTTACTATTAAAAATGAAAGTAGTCTCACAACAGTAGAGTTCATGGATTATAAAACATTAGTACCAGAACTATAAATCAAAGATGGTTTCTGGGATTCTGAGTTCTTGAGAAACCACCTCTCATTTCAAATCTTGAACATATTCAGTACCTAAACTCCATCTCACTGAAACAAGTCAAGATTCCTACAAAATCCTTATTCCCTCCAAACTTATGAAAAAAGAAAGAGCCTTTACAAGTATGAATGGAGAATTGGATAGAAAGGAAAGATGGATTCACCCCTGCAACCAAAAGTCATCTAGAGCTGCAGTCAGGAGCACTAAAACAAAGAGCCAAGAATTCCAGTGAGTTCTTTGTTTCTTCTCAAAACAGTTCATGGTTCACTTGAATCAGCTGCAAAGATCATTTCTGAAAGGGCAGAATTAATAAGTTGGTTCTCATACACTTATCTTCAGCATCAGCCCTAAACAATTTAGCTGAGGAAGTAATTTCAGGAGGAAAACAGCAGTAGTAAGCAGTTGTAACTTCTGAAAATTAACTACTCTAGAGGGATGTTTTGTAAGAATATTATACCAACACTTGCTTTTTTCTCTCACTAAAATTAAATGCATAGAGGAAATGATCCACTTTGTGAGAATACATATTTTAAAATAAATTCCAAACTGGTTAGTTCTCTTTGACATTCCAGTAATTCACATTAAAGACATAGGTAAGAAGGAAATAATAAAGTAATAATAAAATAATAAAAAAATATTAAAAATATAATAGTATATATTATATAGTATATAAATTATATAAATTATATATTATATAATAGTATATATCATATAGTGTATATAAAGTAATAAAAAATAATTTTAAAAGAAATAAAGAAGTAATAAAAAGCATTTCCCCAGTTCATCTTTTTGGCATGTTATGCAATTCATTTTCTTTAGTCTGACATTGTTTAACTTTCTGCTTGAATGCATCGAATTAAATCCAAGGAAAATAAAGAAGCTATTTCAGAAAAAGAAAAAGGTTACATAGATTAACTTAATTTAAATGCACAAAAAAAAAAAGGTCTCATTCACACTACAACAGAGTAGTTTTTCTACTGTTCAGACTTGGAACAAAGCAGACCTAAAACTTCTGAGGCTGGAAAAGGATACATTCTCTGAGTTTGCTTGGACAGGGAGGTGAGAGTGAACCATGCAGAGAATCATACAGACAGGAGCTGTGATGCAGCCTGCTTCTGTGAGCTGAAAATGGGAGTTTTCCCAGAGAAGACAGGTTTACAGTAATGTATCAGGTACAGCTGTCAGCCTCTGGGCCATTGAGGGATGAGTGTGTAAAGTGCTTTTAAGACAACTGCGACTTTCCATCGCAGTGAGCTATTGCAGATGCCTTAAGGGAATATCAGAGGAATCCAGGTCCTTTTAGTCCTGCTGAAGTAGTCAAAATTGATGTCTAAAAGCTGATTCTGACCTTGGTCTGAGATTTACAGAACAGCACACAATGAAAGAACAGGCTTAATCCCTTGACACACAGGATTGTGTCTGATGAGAAAGCTCGGCTCAGTTAGTCCAGATACATATCTCTAACTGTCTTGTCCTGGAAAACTTAAAGCACATCTGAATAAATTCTCTCAAATTTAAGGTGAATTAGAGTACAAGGAACTACATATCTCTCTAAAAAATCAATATATAAGATCCACAAAGATGCTTTCTCTCCTACTACTAAAAGACATTAAAAGAAGAAATAGGTTCGCTCCCTGTTTATAAAATCATACTGAGAGATGGATGCCAGGCACAGAGAATGTTTTGTGTCACCAACCAAGTAGACAACCAGGCATCTCCAAAGCTATCTTGATTTGTAAAATTCCTGTGCTATCAATTCCTAACAAAAACCCAGGAGAGTTTGTCAAGAATGAACCTGGTTCTGTATAGGGCCAAAAAGCCTTCAAACTATTAATACCTAATCCAAAATATAAAAAAAAACCTGCTGACACAAGTAGAGACAGTAGGATTACACACAGTGTTAAGGTACCTTTGTGGCTCTTCATAAGACCAGGCTGTAGCTGGCTGCTGAGAGAGTTCAGTTTGTTCAGCCTGGAGAACAAAAGGCTTTCAGGAGACTTTAGAGCCGTTTCCAGTGCCTAGAGAGGTCCTACAAGAGAGCTGGAGAGGGACTCTTAATCAGGAGTGTAGTGATAGGTAAAATTGCAACTTCCTCCTTTTTTTCTCTTTTGCCAGCCTTGCCCAAATTTTACTCAGGGCTCTTGTTACGGAGCTACATGTTCTTGGCTGGTTCTTGGCAGGTTTAGGCTCTGGCCAGTCCATGCCAGGAACCAAATGGAATCTGAAAGTCACAGCACAGTGGCTGGTGCTTCCCTTTCTGTGGTTTCCTTGCTTTCACCAGCTCAGCAAATCTGGGTACTCCTGACAATGTCCTTGTTATGATGCACTCATTTTCTTTCCATTTCCCTGTTATGATGCTCTTATTTTCTTACAATTTCCCCATCTGAGGCCCATCTATGTGATCCCAGAATTGCTGAGTCGTCCCAGAAGCCAGGTATGCTCTCCCTTCCCAGAAGAGAGCCCCATTCCCATTGATGAGACTCCCAAGTCCATGTGGAAGCTGGGAGTGAGTGCTGCCCAAGGAGCAGGCAGGATCCTCCTGTGCACCTCTCCCCCAGCAAAATGAAGCATCAGGTCCCCAAGGAGGAAGGTGAGTGTAGAACATCCCCCTGAGCACCTGCAAGAGCGTATCTTAGCTGGTGTCCAGCCTTGGAAGCGGAGGCCCTTGAACTGTGGAAGGTGCTCTGGCCTCTCCCTCATCCTGCTCCTGGTATTACCCCCACTGGCACCGCAGCATGGTTCTGGGGGCGATGCTGCTGCCATCTCCCAGCACTGTCCAGGCTGTTCCAGTGAGCTGACAGCAGGTCATTGTGCCAGCAGGACAGGCTCAGTACCCACACGAATGGATTGGTGCTGACACTCCATGGCCCCCAGGCCCACACCTCCAACAGCCCCTGGCACATACCCTCTTTTCCCCTCTCGCAGTACCAGGCCAGCGAGCTGAGCCAGACAGGGACCAATGAAGAGGGATTCTACAACTTTTCCCCAATAATCAGCAGGAGCTGATGCAGTTGGCCTAGAAGGTGAGTTTGGGGGTCCCCATGCCCCCTGTCTGGCAGTGCACACAACCCACCAGGGATGCGCTGGCAGCCAGCTACGAATCACCCCCCAGACCAAAAAGGCAGAAATTAGGTATTTAGAGAGGGTACATGATTTTATCAGTGGTCTGGAGTCACCAGCCAGGCAGCCCACCAGCAGTGCTGGGCAAGGGGTAGCCAGGCTCCCCAGGGGAGTGTGGCACTGACACCGGCTGCCTCTGTGCCATCCCCTCAGCAGCTGTACCTGCCAGCTCGGTGGCACTGGACACACCACTACAGCAAAATTCTTGCTTGACAAAGGTAAGATATAATCAATTCCTAAAGACCCCAACAGTGCACACCCAGAAAGCAAGCTACAAAACTTGCTACTTCCTCCTTCTTTTCCTGTGTCTGGCCTTGTTCTGATTTTCCTCAGAGCTCTGGTTAGCGAACTTCATGCCCCACCTCAGTCAACAGGTCATTGCAGCAGCAGCAGCAGAGTTCATGTCACAGGGATTTGGGCTCTGGCCATTTTCTCCAGACACTCAAATGGAATCTGAAAGTTGCAGATCTGTGGCTTCCCCTTCTGTGGTTTCCTTGATCTCTCCAGCTCAGCAAAACTGGAAAATCCTGGTGTAATTTCCCTGTCATGATGCACTCATTTTCTCTCCTTGAATCTCTGGCAGACTAGAAGGAGGGCAGCATCAGCAGGGGCTGAGCATTGAGCAGAGGAGATGCCTGCAGTCATCTCAGCTCCAGGCCTGCTCATGTCCCCACCATGGTCCCCATGCCCCTTCTCCAGCACTGCATAGGCCAGTAAACTCACCAGGGATGTTCTGTCAGCCAGCTGCAAGTAACCCACCATATCTCCATTTATGCAAAAAAGCTCATTTCTGCAAAAATTCAGGGTATCTTGAGAGGGCATGTGGCTTTATCAGTGTTCCAGTCTCACCAGCCAGGCAGCTCACCTGGGCAAGGGCTAACTGGGCTCCCTGGATGAGTGTGCCACTGGCAACCAGCTGCCTCTGTACCATCTCACAGGGGCTACACCTGCCAGCTGGGGACACCTCAGACACCTGCCAGGGCCAGCAATGTCTCAAAACTTCCACTTTCCCTGTGACAGCAAGTAATGCTGCATCTCCCAGGGGAGATCAAGTGACTACAGCCACCCCACAGAGACAGGGCCAGTGAGGAGGAGGGCTGGGGCTGAGCTGTCACCTCTGCGCTACAGGTCCTTCTGCTGGAAGCACCAACTGGTGCAGCAGTGTGGGCAGTGCAGTGGGACCAGACTCGCCACTTCATCTGCCAGGAGGCAGTGATGAGGAGCGCTGCTACGATACCCTGGTCTGTCCCACCTGTACCAGCAATTGGTTCCTCCACCACTGCATCCAGGCAGGCAGGAGTGCTCCCAGCCCCTGACATCACCCTTGTTCTCATTCCATTGCCCAATTCCAGGGCAATCATAGAATGATTTGTTTGGAAGGGATCTTAAAGACCATTTCATTACAATCCCCCTGCCATGGGCAGGGACATATTCCACTAGGCCAGGTTGCTCAGGCCCCCATCCGACCTGGCCTTGGACACTTCCAGGGATGGGGCATCCACTTCTCTGGGCAACCTGTGCCAGTGTCTCACCACCCTCACAATAAAAAATTTCCTCCTAATATCTAATCTAGACCTATCCTCTTTCAGTTGAAAGCCACTTCCCCTTGTCTTAGTACTCAATATCCTTGCCTAAAGTTCCTCTCCAGCTCTCTTGTGGGCCCCCTTTAGGTACCGTAAGGTGATTGAAAGTCTCTCCAGAGCCTTTTCTTCTGGAGGCTTAACAACCCCAATTCTCTTAGCTTGTCTCCACAGCAGAGGTGTTCCAGCCCTTGGATCATCTCTGTGACCTCCTCTGGACTCACTTCAACACCTTTCCTGTGTGGGAGACCCCATAGACGCAATACTCCACATGGGAGCTTTCCAACCCTCTCTGGTCTGCAAAGCAGCAAAGTGGTTTTGAAAGGGCTCCTCAGGGTTTGGGGGAAGTCTCTTCCTCCTGCAGGTCCTTGCCCTTGCAAGTTTCCATTTTTCCACACTGATCACCCTCACTTCTGTGTGCGTCATCAGGGGAGTTTCTGGCTGTTTGGATGCAGACTGTGGGTCCACTACAGACTGTGCTTGGAACCACGTTTCTAACTTCTTCTCTGCTTCTGTGATGGTACTCAGCCTTCTCACCACCTCCTGCAGCTCAGCCACCTGCTGCAGGAGGTCCTCCAACTGGGCACACCTACACACCTCCTGTGGGCAGGTCTGGCACTTGCTGCAGTCTGAGGTCTGCACTGCAGGCTCTCCCCTCATTAGTTCTGTCTGGGTGGAGGCATCAACCACCCCCAGGGTAGATGATGCAGGTCCCCAGTCAGAGCTGCACCCTTTGGTCTCAGATGAACACCCACCATTCTGCTTTGGGGTTCAGGTAGGATGAGTGCCCCCAACCTGTGCAGACAGTCACAAAACATGTCTGGTTTCTGGGCTATGTGGATTTCAAGTCTCTCTGTTCAGAGGAATGCCCCATCTTCAAAGAGGTGCCCTTCCACTCCGCAGGGCTGCCTTTTGTGGTCGTGGGGTGGCTGCCATGACTCCTGGCCCACCTATACCTCAGCCACTCTTTGAGTCACCAGGTCCTGGTAGGCTACTGCACTTCCCTGCAGTTTCCCTGGCTCAGGACCCCCCAACTCCCCACTCTGTTGTGGGATGGGTCTTCTCCAAAGGTGTTCACCTAGCAAAAAATCATTACATTTCTGTTTATTTTCTTGTGAATACATGAATCAAAAGAGGTCCTGGCATGTAGATCTTGCTTCAGCTAGAGGCTGACTAGGCAGGTGTCCTTCTAGTGCTACTTTGGTATCAATCCTGCAGCAGCAGGTAAGATGCATGTCCCAGGCTAACACTCTTGATAATCCCTTGCATGCTGTATCCCAGATACCTTTCCTTCAGTATAAAAGGTGTCCAGTATGAGACTAGAGAAACACTGGGTAAAACTGCTGTGCCAGCTGCACAAAGGTTATAGTTGGGTTAATTTCAAAAGACTGTTCTTTTATAACCAGAAGACTTGCTTTGTCACTTGTATATTATTTTTCATTCTGTCCTAATTGTAAGATTCCTTTCTCACATAATGGTCAGTTTCTGTGCCTAAAGGATAACAGACATAGGCTCCATCTGGTCAGCAGTAAGAACTCAGATTACCTGAAACAACTTCTTTTCCCTTACAGATCCAGCAGGAAAAGGCCAAATAAAGAGAGGGGGCAATTCCCAATTCCAGAAGGCAATTCCCAAATGTCCCCACCAGTGCACACTCAGGAAACAAGCTACAAAACTTGCTACTTCCTCCTTTTTTCTCCTTTTTCTGGTTTTGCCCTGAATTTCCTCCAGGTTCTGGTTAGGAATCTTTGTGCCCCAGCCTGTATCTTGGCCGGTGGGTTCTCTGCAGCAGTAGCAGGGTTGGTGTCACCGGGATTTGGACAATCCCTGTCAAGCACTCAAATAGAACCTGAATGTCACAGCCCCATGGCGTGTACTCAACCTTCTGCGGTTTTCTTGACTTCTCCAGCTCAGCAAAAATAGGAAATCCTGGCATAATTTCCCTGGTATGATGCACTCATTTTGTCTCCTTGAAACTTTAGGACAATAGGAGGGAAGGAGCAGCAGCGACTGAGCATTGGGCAGAGGAAAACCCTGCAGCTACCCCAGCTCCAGCCTTGCTTGTGTTGCCTCAGCCCCTGAAGAACCATAAAGTTCACAGAATCAAATTGTAAGATCATTTATGTTGGAAAAGACCTTTAAGATCATCAAGTCCAACCATTAACCCAGCATGACAAAGTCCACCATTAAACTATGCCCCTAAGCACCACATCTACATGTTTTTAAATGTCTTTAGGGATGGTGACTGCACCGCTTCCCTGGGCAGCCTGTTCCAGTGCTTGACAACCCTTTCAGAGAAGAAAGTTTTCATAACATGCCCTGGTTCAATGTGAGGCCATTTTGTCTCGTCCTGTCACTTGTTACCTGAGAGAAGAGAGCAACCTCCACCTCACTACAGCCACCTTTCGAGTAGTCGCAGACAACAATAAGGCCTCCCATGAGCCTCCTCTTCTCCCGTCAAGCTCCCTCAGCTGCTCCTCGGAAGACTTGTTCTCTCTGAAACTGAAAATCGCAGCCCTGTGGCTGGCACTTCCCCTTCTGCGGTTTTTTTGCCTTACATAATTTTCCTGGTATGATACACTCATTTTCTTTCTTGAAACCCTGTACCCTGGCAGTGGCATGGGTATAAAAGGAGGTCAGCAGCAGCAGGGGCTACTGTGCAGAGGAGAGCCCTACAGACACCCCAGCTCCAGCCTCACTCGTGGCTCCCTCAGCCCTCCCGGCACCATGAGGGTCCTTGCAGTCACCCTGGCTGTTCTGCTCCTTGTGGCCATCTGCTCCCTGGCTGAGGCTGATCTCAGAATCTCCAGGCGTGCCGCAATTTCACAGATGCAAGGTAGGTTCCTCTTCCCTGGGAGAGAGCCCCATCCCCATTGACTAGACCCTCATGTCCACGGAGAAGGCTGGGAGCAGATGGTCATCACCAGTGCAGGGACTAAGCCTTAGAGATGAAGGTTTTCAGGGGGTGTCCCCAGAGGACACAGCACAGGTGATGGCAAATTCCCTGGGAACCACAGGCAGAGCCTCTGCCGCAGTGTGGGGTCTCACTGGGCCCACCTCTCTGCCTTCACAGAAACCAACCTCATCTCCTGCTGCCACACCTACATTTCACGCCCCCTTCGACGCAGCATGATCCGCTCTGCCTACATGACCAGCAACAGCTGCCCAAAGCCAGCTGTGGTGTAAGTACTCAACATTGCCAGGGTCCAGGGTGCACCAGCCAGGGCAGCACCCCAAGGGTGTCCAAGGTTGTCCAGGATGGGGAAGGGCATGGACAGGGACACCTAGGGTGCTACCAGCAGGACCTAGTGCAGGCACCCTGATGCCCTGGCCGATGCCTGCCTCAACACTGCTCTTTTCCCCAACAGCCTGGTCACTAGGAAAGGGACGGAGTTGTGCGCAAACCCCGAGGCTCGCTGGGTGCAAGAATACCTGAAGCACTTGGAGCAGCCAGAGAACTGACTCTTCCCTGCTGCTGCCCCAGGGGAATAGGCTTGGACCCTAGCACCAGACACGCAGTAAGAGTGCTTGAGCTGCATCCTTCTCCACCAGGAAAATTTATTACACCTGGCATACACTTGTTAAACTAAATTTTGCTTGCTTAAATGCCTGAATAAAATGTTTGGCTTGTCAAACCCTTTCTGTCTCTCTGAAGTCCCTGATGGAGCCCCAATATGACAAAAGGGACCCATGGGGAGCCTCCTGCCCTCCCCACTCCCTGGTTTCATTGCTACCCACTGTGCAGGGTGGCCCCGTGATAGCTCCCACAGTACTTCCCTCTCCCCAGCCTGGACTCAGCTCCTGCTTCCCAGCATGAACCAGACGTACCTGTGGGGTGACACAGCATCTCATCCGTTTCTCGGGGCCCTCCCCACGCAGCACATGTGGAGCCCAGTAACAAACCCCTGGGGCAGGCAGCCCTGCTGGGCATCTGCCAGCAGCTCATTGACGTATTTTACCTCAACACTAGAGGATCAGGACAGTCTTTGACCACCTGACATCCCCACTCCTAGCCCTCTCCTACACTACAGCCCCCTGCAACGGTGGAGCTGAGGTCTTGGTGCTCCTGGTTGCTGCTGGTCCCACATACACACTCTGTGCCACAGTGCTGCCAGAGGAGCAGGCAGGAGCAGGCAGGAGCAGGCAGCATTGTCCCCACCACTCCCCACCACTGACACCACCTCTGTCCTCACACCATTGCCCTGGATGGGCACTGGAGAATGAATCCAACAAGCCAACATAAGCAAACTAATGGTGATGCAACCCCTCTCTGTTTCTAAAAATTTCCAGTGTAGCTCAAAAACTCAGGCAAACAAATGCATAAAACCATGCACAAGTACACTCAATACTAGAAGAAGAGTGGGGACCTGTTAGATTTTATGTGACACAGAAGTTGAATTTATTTGCAGAGAGCCTGAAAACTCAATCAGTACTTCAAATAACAGACAAGATAAAAGCACTTATTCCAAAATGACTCAGGAATACATATATATACACTGTAATAATAAGACTAAAAGAAGCTCTAAATCCTAAAACTGATGTGTAGAGATGCACAAGATTTGGGCAAGGCTGATGAGCTTCTTTAGCATCATGAGTTTGCTGTACTTCAATGCTCGCTTCAACTACTCTTCAATGCAATGTGTATAGCAATGCTTTTCCCCACTTCTGCAACTCAGTCTTATAGCAACAGCTTCTAGGCTAATAACACTGAAAATCTCTGACTTAGGACAATGTGAAAAACACAATACTTTTATATTGTTTACAAGGCAAAAATGAGAGTCCAGTAAAAATCCTCCCTGGGGCATTGTTTTCAGAAATCTCATTATAGTTTCAGCAATCTATTTGTTCTTACAGGGCTGCCTTAAAATGCATGAAGGCTTGGTGTTGACAGTAGTACAGAGCTACACTTTAATTTGCTCAAGGTCACACATGACATCTGAGGTGAATTTATGAATTTTTGCCTCCACCAGTTAGTCCCAGGAAAGTAATCCCAGCACCGCCTTGCTAAACGAACTCAACACAAAACTGTCCATCTATGCTGAAAAAACTGTACTACACAAGCTTTGAAGTGTGAAAAAGAGGATCCATCAAGACAAGTGAAGGAACCACTTTCTTCATTGACTTCCCTTCAGAATACCCACATGGAGTGTGCTGCACATCTCCTGCACTTCTTTCATAGCAGCATTATATTTTAGCAAATTAAACTGGGGACGATAAATACCAACCCTGGATTAAATACTGTGCATTTTCATAGCATCACGGGGTTTTTTCTTAACACAGTTTGATTTAATTCCCTCCCAGAATTGCCTATTGACCACTGCACTTCTGGGCTGGCTCCTTGAGGACAACGCACTGAGGTGGGAGGTTGGCACCATCAGGACCGGCTCTCCTGCCCAAGAGCTGCACGCTGAGCACACACCACCGAACCCAGAGCCATTCCCACCTTCACCCCTCGAGAACAACCCAATCTACGTGTTCCTGCATTTCTGACAATCCTCCTTCTCCTCACATCACCACCCATCCCTCTGTGCTGTCCCGGGTAGAGGTGTTCTCTGCCACCGCCAAGGGAGCAACTGGGGAACTGGTCCCCATTCTTGCCTTCCGCCCTCCCCGAGCTGCCTTTTTTCTGTGTACTCCTGGACATTGTGCTAATATCTGAAAACTTTGTTTGATTAAAGTAGTGGTGTTCGAACCCACCGCGTCCTTTTTTCTCGCACAGCTGACCTCAACACCTCGCTAAGGGACACACCGAGGGTTGGCTGCGGTTACTACAGACGGGAGGGAAAAACAACTCACAAAACATGCAACGCTCAGCATATTTTGTGAAGCAAGCACTGAGGAGAATGGCACGAAGAGAAACAACTCAAATCTAATTCTTCTCACGCTCCCCAGAGCTCAAACTATTCGCTGGATTTTCGACGGTAGGCAGACTTGCCTCCGGTTTTCCAGCACCGATTTCCCCTCCCCGACCACCAGGCCGCGGGGCCCGCACGGCATCGCGGGAGTTGTAGTTCCCGCACGGCGCGACATGGCGGCTTTGCGGGTGCTGCCTGCCCTCGCCGCCGCTCTGTTCTTGGCTGCCGCCGGCCAGACCAGCAAGTACTCCCGGGAGGCCAACGAGGCGCTGGCGGCCGCCGGCAGCAAGCGGCGGGAGGCCGGAGAGTTCCGGGTGGTGAGGCTGAACCAGGTCTGGGAGAAGGCGCAGCGGGTGAGTGAGGCGGTGCGGGGCCAGGGCAGTTCTCGGAGGGGCCGCGGGGTCGGGCCCGGCCGCTTCGGACACTCATTCCCCGTCAGGGAGATGGGAAGGAGCGGGAGCCTGTGTCTGAGGAGAGACCGAAGCTGTCCGGCCCCGGCTCGGGGCTGCGGCGGCTTTTCTCCGGTTCTCGGGCATGGCTGTCCCCGACCGTCACGCAGCGAGGGACTCGCTCAGCCCCGCGCCGTGCGGCTGTCCCGGCGGCGGAGAGCAACCTTCTCCTGGGAGAGGGGATGTGTGTCTGAGTCCTGGGAAGTGTTGACCTGCCCGTGGTAAAATACTGCAGCTAAACCACCTGCCCAGGAAGTGGGAGAGAGAGGGAAGCCCCTCTCGGGCCATCTGCGGCTGGCTCCAGTGCTCGCTGGTTGTTGTTCAGGATTGTGATGCTTTCATCTGTCTGAAGGCGGTGGCCTCGGTTCCTGCTCGGCACAGGGCAGGAGTTTACAGCACAGGAGAAGATGAAACCCTCCATCCCTGTGGTTGTGTCACTTTCATTCACATCAAGCGATGTAAACAAATGCAGGGGGACCAGCAAATGGATATCACCTTTCCCAGATGAGAGCCTTAATTTTAACAGTGATACTTGAGTTTCTCTTCACGCTGGACTACAAAAAATATTTAATTAAAGTGAAAATACAGTCAAATTAATTCATTACAGTGGAAATACAACTAAACAGAACATCTCCAACAGGAGAAGAAGACTGCACTGCACATATCCCCTGAATATTGTGGATTATGAGAATTAGGGTCATGACTGGCAAAGGTTCAGTTCTTTCAGGCAAAGAAATATAGTTAATATTAATTTTGGATCTTCTGTATCCTGAATAGCCTGAGCTATTGAATTGGAGGCAGGGTATCCCTGGGTTCAGCCAAAAACTAGGATCCTACCATAGTGCTGCATTCCAGTGTGCAAAAAGAAGGTATCAAAAATACTCCTTTCCTCAATGGGAGAAGGATAGAATGGAGCATAGGACAGTGTATGCTAATGAAACTCCAGCTGTGGATGGACAGCTGAAAAAGAAACACCACCGAGACTAGAAATAATCTATAATGATAGTAATATCACTTACCTCTCACCTTTCCAATTACAGTCTTTTCTTATTTTCATGCCTGGATCTTCTGGAATTAAAATTTGAGATGCTTTACATCATCTATGTTAAGATGCTAAAATACAAAATGGAGTTAACTCTATCAGTAAAAAACTACAGTTTAGTACATTCTATATGTGTGAGCTAGATTCTGGAGATGCAAAACCTACTTGAACTAAATTGGCCACCATCTAAATTTCACTTTCAAGTACAACTGTCACCCAGCTTGTGTTTTATAAAGTGATTTTTCAGTATGTCTGGGCAATATATTAAATAAGAGGAAAACTGTGCCTGTGTGTTACACCTGCATTCAAATACTTCCATGTGTCAATGCTGAACTCTTCATTCCCTTATTTTGGTAGTGGTAGAGATAGTACTGAAAGTGGGGAACTTCTTTGTTTTGGCATAAAAGTCAGATATTGCAATTAAGCATTGCAACACACAGCTGGAGAGTAGTCCTCAAAAAAGCCCCAGAATGTTACTTAGTGGAACCAGGAGCTGGCAAGCCAGACTTGCTTCTTGTTTCCCTGAGGGTGGGAGAGAGGGCTTGATCTTTCTCCAGAATCTCTTTTCATAAATAGTAAATTTGTAGTAAAGAGCTCTTTCCTCTTGGAGGCAAGAGTGTAAGTAAGGATGTTGCAGGTAATAATTGCAGCCAGCCCAACAGCAAATGATAAAAATGTTATAATGTTTGACAAATTTCCAGCACTCATTCCCATGATTGCCAGGTACCCATCTTGGTTATTAATGTCCAGGTAGCATAAGGAATGAGTGTAAGGAACTTGTTGCTTGGTTATTTAATAACTTAGCTTTTCACATCTGCTTCTAGTAAGTTATTCCAACATGTGAGTGATGTTAGTAAAGTGATGAGGAGTCTTACCCATTGACAGTTTTCACCTGGTATACTTAGGGTCCTACATGAGATGACCTTAAAGGAAGCAGTTCTTGAACTGAATACTTTAAATTAACTTACATATTTACTCTATGTTACATAAATGGGACAGGCAAGGGGCTTCCAAAAGGTTTCAAAGGATTTATAATGCCTACAGGGACAGTTACTTCCATTTCATACTAAATTATAATGAGAATCAGAAAAATATTTCTCTAATTGAGAGAAGTTTGAATAGAATCTTGTTTTCTCTTAAGGAGCAGTGGGCTTAATGTAGTTCCTTAGTTCTTATAAGACTTTAACATGTTGATTGATGATGACTCCAAACTTTATGTTTAGAAGTTCTGATATTCTTTTCTAGACCTTCTAGAAAACAGCTGTACATGTTCATGAGATTGCACTAACTGCAGAGAGACTCAAACATAAACTGCACTGTGTAATCTTTTATACAGTACTGTGTCTCTGATAACAAGGTCACACATATAAAAGATTTTTTTTCCCTGTACTTGCTCAGCCCAACTACATGTGAAGTCCACGCTACTTGAATGCTGGCTAACATGAGAGTACAGAACTACCGAGATGCTTGGCCATTTCCTTCACAATTTGTAGAAAACCTTTCACTCACTCTTGAAGCTTCAGGGCACAATTCTTGTGAGGAAAATGCTGATACTTGGTACCGCTGCAGCAGTGACACTTGGGCTGTCCAGGTCATCCTGCACCAGAAAAGCAAATAAGGATATGATTAAGGTTTTTCTTTTACTTTAGCACATACTAAAAACCATAAATAAAGTGGTTCCTTCTAAGTGCCTTGTTTCTATCAAGGAGTTCCCCAAAAGTAGATGGTAAAGAAGACAACAGGGACACTCCTTTGCTTTAGTATTAGAGGGATCAGAAGTTTTAATGTGTTCTATAAGTATTATATTTACCTGTGATTCTAACTACTCTAGGTTTTAGTAATTTCAGTAAGCCAAGTGCAAAATGCAGGAAAAATAAAACCTAGTTTAAACAAAATAATTATATGCAGTGGCACAAGATGAATTAATATGACAACCTAAGCTGGAAGCAGAAACAATAATGTGGATAGTTTCCTGAATTCCTGTCAATAGGAGGTGTATTAGCTCAAAGTAATGACACTTTTCCTAGTTAATTTGAAATAACCTACTGACACACAAAGGAGTGGCTGAATCTTTTCAGTATCATCCTGATGTTTAAAAACAATACTGAGTTCTGAGTCTGTATTTATTAAACATACTGCTTCCTCACTGAAAATGAGAATTTTTGTAATCTGTAAGCTGGTTTTAATGATTAAAAAACACCTTCAGTACATAAACTTGTCCTAGGACTGACGAGCCCAGGTGGCTTCGAGCTGGTTCTGAGCTCACAGGAGCTGGGTGCACAGTGGTTGGGGGGGTTTTATCACCTCTCCTCTCTGGGCTTGTCCTTCCCTCACCTTGTGATTGTTGATATGTACAGACACAGACAAAAATAGTTCTGAAGTATTAAGATGATTTATTACATTTCTTTGTTTTAAACTGAATAACTAAGATGTCTAAAATCTGGAAGTTCAGGATCAAGTCACAGCAGTGCTGCTTAGCCAACTGCCTGTTAGTCATTGTGTGTGTTCCTGTTTTCTCTGTAGTTCACAAAATTTCAGGCTGACCTAGCATTCATTTGAACTCTATTTTTTTTATTTTCCTGTCTTCAGCCTCAGTGTCTTACCTTTTTTGTTCTGTTATGTCAGACAGAAGTACCTCTAGGTTTTGTATGTTTTAATGCACATAAACCATGTTAAGAAATGATCTGAGAATTTTTTCTATTTTGATCATAGTAAAAATTGCTGATGAAGTTACCCTTTGACCTGCAAGGCAATAAAGTTTTTCAACTCACTATAACTATATGGTTGGAAGATGGTCCACAAGAAAGCACATGTGATGGCAATGGCATTGTTGCTTGAGAAGAATTGCTGCATCATACTGGTTCTTACGTATCTGTACTGGTTTCTGAGGTAACTGAAGTCAGAGGGGACTCCACATAACTAAATACAAACTTTTCTCTGTTCTTGTTAGCTCCATCTCTCTGCTGTCAAACTGGCAGAGTTGCACAGTGATCTAAAAATACAAGAAAAGGATGAGCTAAGCTGGAAAAAATTGAAGGCTGAAGGGCTGGATGAAGATGGAGAGAAGGAGGCCAAGCTCAGACGCAACTTACATGGTAAGGTGTATCTTGGAAAGAAGGAGTTTAAACTTTGTATCAGACACAGGCATGGTTAGACACCTGTGTTTGTGTTTGAACCCTTAAATAACAGGTTGTCTTTCTGGACACCAAGCACACACAAGTTCTTTGGAGGTGAGCAGGGAGCTGCAGGAGCCTAAAAGATTCCTTTGCTCCCAGTAATTTCAGAGGAGGTCATTAAACCTTGACCTCTGTGTCTTGAACTGTTGGCTTTTCCTCCATGAACTGCAAAGTCCAGCTTTGCAAGTCACAGATGTAGCCCATCTCTCACCTTCCATACATCCATAGTTGGTTCTCATGTTTCTGTAACTTCTGTTCCCTTGCAGTCATTATGACAAAATATGGAATGAATGAAAAGAAGGATTCTCAGCTAGTTGATACCAACTATATTAAAGATGGCACAGAAAGTGACACACTAGATGATCCAAGACTGGAAAAATTATGGAGCAAGGTGAGTAAGGTTTCCAGGAACTGCATGTAAGAAATCCCTATTTCTTTGTTGAACTCTTAGCTGTGTCTTCTGAGAGCAACCAGACTTGGAAGTTAATTAATACTGTCTTGTTAAGCACTGACTACGCTGCCATGCTTTGTAGCTCACATCTTTGTGCCCTGAGGGTACGCCACCTGCATCCAGATCATCCAGATGTGGCAGGTTGTCTTTGCCAAATAAAACATCCACATCAGTCTGAAGAGTGGAGCCTGGATCCACTGACGTCAAACAGTATTTCATCACATTTCCCTAAAATCATGGCTTCCCTTAGTGTGACTGTTACACTGTGTGGTAGTGTATCTGTGGTGTTTTTCTCAGTTTTCTTATTATTGTTTATGGACTTTTTAAAAAAGATGCATTTAAAATAGAACCACTTTGTAGACTGCCTAAAAGTGAAATGTATTGTGGGGAAGGGTTTTAAATAAAGGCTCTCCCAACCTAGTATTCAAGTGAAAATTTCCAGGATTTGCATTCATGCAAATAAAAAGTGGAAGATGTACTGTCAGTTTAGGCAGCTAAAACTGGCAAAGTCATAGTCCTCTAATCCTCAGAAATTAAGCAATTCAAGTTTTAAGAAGCAGCTAGTCAGGTAAATCTAAAGAATTCTCCCACGAGTCTACTGCAGTGGTAGTAAAGCAGAAAAAAGATTTGTTGGATTAAAAAATATTACTGTAACTAAATACAGATCTGGCAAGGAACATGATGTCCTGTGCTTTGGGGAACAGTGAAGTACAACCCTAAGCACAAAAAAACAGTTGCGTCTGAGAAGGTATCAAAAACATTCACTTTTGATCAGGCATTGCAGCAAGTACGCCACCAGATTTGTGGGTAGTGCCCCAGCTGTGTGAGCAGTACTTCCTTAATTGTTACAGAATGAGTGCATAGTAGTGATAAAATCTTCACTTGCCACTAGAGTAAGATGAAGTAAAGATTGTGTTTAATATCAGGCTGCATCCCTCATGCACATGGTTCCCTTAGAGTTGTCTATGGAGCTCCATGGCCCTTATTTCTGTATTAAATTGTGTCCCACAGAATAGAAATGCCAGACACTTTTCACTGGGTAGTCCATAACAAGTCCATCTTTATAAGTCTGAAACAAACTTCCTTTTGATGTAATTAAAGACATCTTATCCATCAACATCTAAATCCTGACTACATACAAATATTAAGAGAATTAAAAGAAAAGATCTAAGGAAAAGCTGCACTTAATAATTTTCTAAATGTGGCGAGAAGTGGGAAGACGTTTTGGCAGTTGAGGGCACTCAGAAGCACTTGGCCTGGAAAGCATAATGAGCTCATGTTTCTTTCAGGCCAAGACCTCTGGGAAGTTCTCTGATGAGGAGCTGGATAAGCTCTGGCGAGAATTTAAGCATCACAAAGAAAAGATTCGTGAATACAATATTCTGCTGGAGACTGTGAGCAGAACAGAAGGTACCTGAACATTTCTCTGATGTTTCAAGATCAGTACAGCTCTTTTCTCTGCCCATTGCTTCTATCGCTTCCAAGTTTCTTTGAAACTCCTGACATTTCTGTCGGAACTGCTTTCAGATACTTCCTGGGTTTGGTTCTGCATTAGCTGCCAAAGTTCTTGCCAGCTAATGAAAATGTTGCCATTTCACTTTTCTGATTCTGCCTGCATTTCAAGCAGGGGAGATGCCATCAGATTAACAATGATGGCCATTGTTCTTTACAGGCCATTGTACTTTACATTGTACTTTACAGGAAAGTATGCAGGAAGCATAAATCCACTGCTGCAAAATGTGGTTCTCAAGTCTGCAGAACATGCATGTTTTCTCTCACCAGCTGGGAGTAAATATTGTAGCACCAAGCCTGAGGTTTATTAAAGCATCAAGGATCTGAACCCAGCTTGCTGTACTAATCTGAGCTAAAACTGTTAGAGCTGAAGAATTCTAAATTCTGATAGTTTGATGTTTGCATTACATAGTCCAAGCTGGAAGCTGCTGAAAATCATTTCACCATCAGATGTCCTGGTTCATGAAATGTCCAGGGAAGAATTCATTAAACATCCTTATCCCATTTTTGTGGGATATTACTAACCTGGGAAAATAAGAACATTTCCTTACTAAAATCTGGTGGCCAGTAGGGGTTATAAGGCATTTCTGTACCATCACCCTCCAGAGCACTGAGGGACGTTGATCTGAATATTGACCTGCAAAAGGAATTACTTCCTAAAGTCTGGTTTGGATGCTTTATTTGCACTCAACTTAAATCCTAAGAATTTAACATCTTTTATTCACCTCACATTTGGGGGATTTCTGGAGTTTTTGACCTATCAAGATTTGGCCCACAATCAATAACACTTATTGTTCTTCAACAGATATCCACAAAAATGTTATCAATCCATCTGAGGAGAACCTGGTGAAAGAGGAAATCTTGCACAACAAACACAGAGAACTCAAGGAGAAGTTAAGAAGCATCAATCAGGGGTTTGAGCGTTTGCGTAAAGTCAGTCACCAGGGATATGACACAACCAGTGGTATGATACAGGGGGGTGGTGCTTATTTGGGATTCATTTCATTTAAAAAAAATTAAAATCAGTGGACAAGTAATAAGGTGTAGTCAGTTTTGCAATGCATAGTGTACCACAGTGGGCTGAAGAGATGCAGCCACCCAGTTTTATTTAGAACCAAACACTGGAAGCCTAATGAAAGGATATAATCAGTGTGTTAAGAGGATAGTTCTGTCTTCCATGCCCACATGAGAAGGGATTTTACACCTTCACCTCCAGGAGGCCGAGTAAATGAGACAACATGCAGGGCAAGCAATGCTATTATCCAGTTCCTAGGGTTTGGGGGTTTTTTTGCTTTTAAAAACCTACTTGTTTTATCTAGTACTAGTACCTAATTTTATCCAGTATTTGGATGTGTCTCCCTTTTTGTCTAAATAGATCTATTAGTAATGCAGTGCTTAATATCTCTGTGCTTAATAGCTATATGTATGTGAGAAAGCATCTTCATCTTTTTCATTTCATTATATGTGTTTGTTTAGAATTTGAGGAACCAAGAGTGATTGATTTGTGGGACATGGCCAAATCAGCCAATTTCACTGAGAAAGAACTTCAGTCTTTTCGGGTAAGTAGAATTCCAGTGACTTCTCTTGCAGAAAGATATTTTGCCATATAAAGAAACACTCAATGTTACTCTGATTGCAGCCACTTCTGTATTACCATATAGACACTGTAAAAAAGTCATGCTGCCTTTTTAATACTTCAGATATATAAACATGTGTGTAACTAGTCATATGCTGGTTCTGTTATAATCAGCAGAATGAAAATTCTGAATCTTCTCAAAACAAGTATTGCATATTTTAAATCTGTGAAAGATCAGGGACTGCTGCTTTGTTTCCAATGCACCAGATTTACCCCTCTTACCCAATGGCCTAATTATGTCCTTGGGAAGCAGGGTAATCTGTATAACCAGCAATTTCCCTCTCATGCCCATCTCTTGTACTGTCACCTTCCCATGCTGGAGCTGTGTTGAGCTGACCCAAAACTACTGTGATAAAGACTTCTTTTCAAGGAAATAGTATAGAAATTCATTCCTGTGTGGTTCATACCACTTTTATTCAATTCAAGTTGTATAGAGAAAACATTTGATTTTTTTTTATCTGACTCTGCCTGTTTATCAGATTTTAAAAAGAGGCTTCTTTTAAAATTTTTCACCCTCCCCTCAGTTCACTGTGCTTATGCCTAAATTTTTACTTGGTGCTCACTGCTGTCATCTTGTAGCATCTCACAGCCACCCACAGTCTCCTTTTCAGGACTCCACAGTGGGTCGTTTTCAGCAACTGCTTTCAAAATCAGGAGTCTGGTGGTGATCGCAATGGATTGTCCAGACATTCTTAAGAAGCAGGGAACTGAAAAAGCTTTCTGTGCCTGACTTAGTAAAATACCATTAAGAGTGTCTTGGCAAGAGAAAGGAAGCCTTGGAAAGAAGCTCGTGTGAAGCTGTGTGTATTTGTTGTCTTAGGAGGAGCTGAAACATTTTGAAGCAAAAATTGAAAAGCACCATCATTACCAGAAACAATTAGAGATTTCACACCAGAAACTGAAGCACGTAGAGGGAACTGGAGACAAGGATCATCTGAACAGAAACAAAGAGAAATATGCCATGCTGCAAGAAAAGACAAAAGAACTAGGATATAAGGTCTGTATAAATCCAGTGTTACATACATGTTGAAAGTTTAACTCAGTAGCAGAGGGGATGTAGATTATCCAGTGCTGATTTTTCATGCAAGCTGAACGATTTCCAGAAGAGGACTCCAAGGCACATCTGTTCTCCATGTTTAGTACAGCATACACATAATTGTTTTTTATAGACCTAATTCTGAAAGTCCTGAAGTCTTCCTGCTCTCTGCTCTTTCTGTTGTCACAAATACTCATAGTAAAATCTGAATATATTACTATATTGATAATTTATTGTCTTCCTGAAATTTGTTTCATGTGTTTTGTTTTCCTGATAGGTAAAGAAGCACTTGCAAGACTTATCCAGCAGAATCTCTCAAGGTCTTCAACACAATGAACTATAAAAATTTGTTCTACTTCATGGGATCAATTTATTAACACAAAGCAGTTAGTGTGGTTTTTTGAACAGGGCTTACCAAGGAGTCCTTCTGAAATAGTAGGGATTGAACAGATGTGTCCTGTAAGAAATTTTTTTGTCTACTTAATTACCAATTTTGTATTTGCTCTATAAAATTAAATGACTAGATTAAATATTTAGGTTGCATGTCTTGGATCATATAAATCTTACATCTGAATCAAGTAGCAGCCTTTGAAATAATCAGTCATGTCGAAAGGAAAAAATATGTGAACTCTCAAAGGATTCCTGCTAGTAAAAAAATACTAATCTTATAGTCAGGTAATGTATTCTGATCAATGAAAGCAAACACTGAGGTACAGGAAGTTGAAACAGAGGCCTGAAAAGTCTTTATTTCAATGCCTGGCCTATTAAATTTCCTACTTAAGGTAATAAAAATATTTTTACTGATTTTGATTAGTGGCTCAGAGCTGCACTGCTGCACTGTATATGAATCTTTCATGTGAGAGGGGGAGGAAGAGTAAGGAGGGAACAAGTACTGAGGTCAATTTGCACAGTTTAGTTATTGACTAACACGTGTGTACAATTATCTTTTTCATGGTTGCTTTGGCTTTGCTACACCTGGTCAGTAAAAAATCAAAACAAGATTCTGGTGAGGCTTTTCTTTTACCTTCCCTTTCATACAGTGAGAAGCAACCAGACTGGTTTTTTGAGCATGTTGCTAATTCCTGTAATGTTCATTAACACATTAGTTTTTAAGAGAGGAGGGGTAGTTTTGCACCACAAGAATGTGCTTCTGTGTTCTGAGTAGGCAGAAGGCTTTCTAAAGCAGCTTCTCTCTGAGCACATATTCCAGTGCAATCTCCAGTAAAGGCTATTATCACTTCCCCTTTCAAGACCAGATTTTTCTGGTCAGAACTTTGGCGAACATCAGAAACCTGGGTTGAAATTGTCTGTAATAACAATGCTGACCCTTTATTGCAAATGAAAGTTTCAAATGAAACTGTTCCAGGAGCAAGGCCAAGACCAAGGTCCAGTGTGAGTGAATCATTACAGCTGCTTGGTTGAGGAGCTCTGTCCCTCACAGATGGCAGTACTGAGGTGTGCTGGATGAGGAGGCTGTCCTCAAGCCTCGCTCTCCCTGCCTGTTCCCTGAGAAATACTGAAGAGACCCAGTCAGTCAGAACAGGCCACTCATCCTGGGTCATCATGGGTTAAAAGAGCATGATTCTGCACTTAAAAACTGTATCTTCATGTGCAAGTAATCTGAACCAAAACTGTGGTAGGAGTCTTAACTGAGATTCTCTTTGAAGCAGGAAGCTTTTTTTTCTTTTCTTTTTTTTTTTAATTTAATGTAAGCTAAGAGTTATTTATATTCCAGAGAATCGTCCATCACGATAACAGGCCACCATTAATATTAGCAGTCTCCTTAGAGACAGTTCTGTTCTGTAGTTTATGGTATACCTTTGGTTGGCAAGATAAAAAGTAAACCCAAAAATAGCTACAAGCCATTTATGAGAAAACTGGTTTGGTTTTTTTTCAAATGCTACACACTATTTCTTCCCCAGACTATGGCTTTAAGGGCTGTTCAGCTTCTGTATCAGAGCAGTAGCTGGGTTACCTTATGAGTTTGTCTTCATCAATTCCCTGTGAATGCAGAACAGAAATGCATTCTGTGCTGTGTTAGAAAGCACAGACATCACTGTGTCCTTCAGTTTTCCCTTTGGCAGGGGGAGAACCACATCTGTGTGGCACAGGTCAGTTTGGTGGCTGTAGCCTGGATGTGGAGGGTCCCACAGCACTGGCTCCTGGGTGAAGAATTTGGACCCATGCACTAAGTGCAGCAGCAGAGGAGGGGAGCTACACAAAGCACTGAGCTGCTACTGCTGAGCAGTCCTAGCTGGGTTGTAGGGAATGGAACAGCTTTCACAGAGCACATTCAGATCCTGCTGCTGAGGGAGATGTGCTACACACGGGAAAGCAACATGAGTCTCAGCCTGCACTGAAGGCAGGCACAGCAGCTGTGTGCTCCACACAAGAGGACACAGCACAAAGCTGGGTTTCATCTTCAGTGTGTACCTGAGGTAGGGTATGCTTATCCAAGAATTTCTGAAGAAGTTTGGAAGAGCTGAAGGTGCTGGATTCATGGAATTATTAACCAAGGTCTGATCAGTTACTGAGCAAGTGCAGAGGTGCTTCAGTAGAGGCTTTAGAGGAGATGGCTGAACCAGGCACTGGCTGTACTGTGTCTCTACCTACCACACCGTGACAGTAATTGGGCTCAAAGGCCAGGTGGGCTCAAGCAGAGAGAATGCTTGGCCAATGCTGCAAAGTACAAGAGGCTGACAAACTACTTATATGTCACAGTAATTTAAAACTGGGAACAAGTCACAGCTCATCAGAGGCAAAGGTTGGAGACGGGTCAGCACAGTCACCTCAATTTAGTTACTGGACAGAGCTGTTAGTGAGTCATTGGGCCCAAAGACTGGGCACACAAACCTAGAGGAGAACAAAAATTAAAAGGCAGTTGCTGCCCTGCATCCAGCTTCCCCCTGAAATAGTCTGTGGCTGAGTTAGAGTCTACAACAGCATAAGGAAAAACATGAGCAATAGTCTCTGTTCCTGTCAAGGCTCCTTGGGGCTTTCCCTGCTTTTTAAGATTTGGGGACAGGCTAGGGAGGTGTAAAGTTTGACTCCACTAGTTTCTATGGTCTGCACCTCACACACATCAATGTATGTACGACTGAGTTCATTGTTGCAGTTTTAATCCTCCAAAGACAATTCATATGGCCAAAATAACAAGAGTGGGCAGTGTTTAAAACATTAAAAAATAACTTGAGTCACCAGTTCTGTGTTTCTGTAAATAGCAATAGAAATTCAAAGCCAAGAAAAAAGATATAAATTAGATATACCTACAGTCCTGTACCCTGTGAGAGGTGAATCATGGAATTCATAGGTGAGACTGCATGTAAGAGGCATCTAAAAAGAAAAGAACTAACACATTTAAACAGTGCTTGAACCTTCTCTTCCTTAAGTATTTTTTCTGATCCTTTTGTAATTTTTCAAATTACCAAGTTTTTTAAACCACTCTGAGAAACAATTTGAAATACAAAAGTAGGAGCAGAAAAAGGAGGAAAGAACTGCATTTCTTAGGAAAAAAAATCAGAACATTTCGTATTCTATAGCCAGTCAAATTCTGCCCTGAAAAGAACCTCAGTTTAGATAAACATGTCAGTGACTTCATGTAGGACAGATTTTATTTGTTAAAAAGGGGGGTGGAAAGGAGAGGGAAATAAATACGTAAGGCACTAAATGCAACAAAAATAACAAAGTCTTTCTTTTAAAAAGCACATCCTACATGTTGGTACAACAGCTAAGATGGCATCATTCTACCAGGACAGATAAGGAACAGCACTATAGCAGATTTATTCCTGCAATAATTTCCCCTCTCCCCTCCCAAGGGATCCTGATGACTGATAGATCTGGCAATAGCAGGAGTATTTAAATTCACCAAGTAGAGATCATTTACATTTTGTCAGGTGAGGTGCCATCTGCCTTTCCAGATACCATTCCTGCAGGTAGGAATCTCGGTGCTCAGGAGCTGGTGGGAGCAGGATCCTTGGCTGGGCTCTCCTGCTTGCTGTGTGTCCAGCTCTCCCTGGGGGGTTCCCTCAAGCCAGGGTTAATGCAGCTTAAGGTAGAAAGCAAGAGACAGGGAGAGCACCTTAGCTTCCTGAATGCGCTGCCTCAACAGCTGATTTTGACTGAGCATTTACCAGTAAGTAGTACACAGGAAGTTCTAAAATACATTTGAAATATATTTTTTCATTCCACAGCATTTAATGAGAATAGAAGAAATTAAGTAATTAAAGTCAATAAATAGAATAGGTTGTTGCTTTCCATACAAACAGATCTACCTTTGTAACTGAGAGCTGGGTTCTGCATATTGTGTATGCATTATGTTATCTAACAAAGTGCTTCCAAATACCAAAATCAACTTTTCCAAATACAAAATGCAGTTAACATGGATTTCAGTCCACTCACCTAACACCTACTGGGAAGCAGGATGTTAATCTATAGAAGAAAAAAAGACTGCATGAATTTCTTTTACTAGTATCTACAGGCATAAAATGGAAGCATTCATAAAATCTGTCCAGTAGAGCCAAAATAAATTCATAAGCTTTCCTCCACAGTAAATATTTCAAGCTGAGCCATATTTGGTACAGCAACAATTGCAACCCAAATGCTTTTATCAATAGCCCTTGAAGCACTTTCATATCCAAATTTCCAAGTATATTATCCCACCACTCAACAGAAGAGCATTCTCATAAATCAAAGAGAAAACAGTTAACAGATACTAACGCTTAACATGTGAACTTTGCTCCTTCACTGATGCATTAATTTATCACAAAAGCTGCACACGTCCATTTTAATAAAACCAACCATTTCAAGCTCAAAGGTTGCCTCTCAGTAACTGGTCTATTGTAACTTAAACCTGCCAATTTCTATAGGCAAAGTGAGCGCTGAATCACTTTGAAATAAGCCTCCTACTAAAATAAAATGTTATTTAATATTCCACAGTTGCAATTTTCCAGACAATTTAAAGAGAGAAGGGAGCTACACTATTTTAAGAATAAATACACTGAGAACTGGAAACCTGTACATGAAAACCAATAATTTACAATGCCTGGCATTGGATCCTTTAGTCCAACCTCAAAATTCAAATTTCAGTTTCTAATTCAAGAAGACATCTGAACCAAAACCATTAAATAAATGGTCCTTCAATGGGGAAAGGGTGCATTTGCTAGTCGTTTCAGATCCCAAGTTGTGGGTCTCACATTTAAATCTGGGATGGAAATGTCTTAGATAATGTTTGCAGTAGGCTCAGTTTGCTGATGTCACTAAACCCTTGCCACCAATCTGTTGTTTCAGGTCTTGCACAAATTGACCCTCATTCTTTGCAGAACTTCAAAACTTTTATTCATGATTGTTAATTCAGGATGAAAACACGATTTTCCAGAGATGTTCTTAGGAATTGTTTTCCTTCTCATTTTAATGCCATATGTACAAACAGCTGTACTAGAATTTTTCAAAGAACAAAACAGCCAGCGTAACCAAATAGGACAGTCATAATTCCAAATCAAAGTACTACCACAGTATGTGTCTGGGATTACAGAAGGAACAGGAGTGACCACGTTTAGCCACAAGCATAACCATGAGAAAAACATGCATTCTCTTCAGCTCCTTCAGACCTAGGAACAGAGCAACTCACCCTGTTCAGCTCTGACCGCTTACAGCAGAGACAGAGCAGGGTGCAGTGAGTTTGGCATCTTCACATTGGCAGCATTGATGCTTGGCCACCAGGTTTTATGTTTTCTGGGCAGTTCTGTCTCTTCCTGCAGTGCTCAGGGCAAGCTCTGTGCTGATGGACAGAGGGACAGGATTCCCATCGCAGTCCACACTGCAGATGTGGCCAGCTGCAGGCTGTAACTTGCACCTTGACAGTTCCCCAGCAGAGCAACAGCAATGAGAGGGTCTAAGCCTGTTAAAGGTTGCCACTGTAAAGGAGGGCTTGGCCAGAGGTAGACATGCTGAAGAGTATTTGCTGTCTGCAGTGCTCCAAAGCAGCACACCTGGGGCTGTCACTGCAGCCACTGCAGGAAAGGCATTCCCACAGCTGTCACTTATGGTATCTTACGGTCACTTATGGTCACTTCTATCTTGTATTCACCATAGAAAGCACAGAGACAGCAAATCCAAGATCAGGTCCTGGGCTTTCAACAGACCTGATCCATCTCTACCAAATACCCCAGCCACTGTAAGTGACACCGGTGCAGCTGAACACAGAATTAGGGGCACCCTCCTCTCAGGTTACGGTGCTCTGTTTCACAGCACTTTATGCTCTTTACAGATACACACACGCTCTTCTGGGGCTGCCCTTCTGCCAGCGCTGGCAAAGGACAGCTGCTGCTTTCTGGCTCTCTGCTGACACCTACCTACTTCATCAAATTCCCAGAAGATATTTTCCTGTGTTTCCCAGTTTGTGTCCAGTACTGCTGGCTGTTGGTAGTAAAAGGACAAAGTGTTACAGAAGCCAAAGGCAGGCCATGGGGTACATCCTCCAAATGTGGCAGGGACGTGGGGGATGATGAATCTGAGCAATTCATTACATAATAAAACTCCAAAGACCAGGTTCCTTTCTGAACATGTGATCAGCTCTATTTTCTGTATATGGGCTATCCATAAATTGCCAGCTCAGCCCACAGATGAGTAAAATTTAACTTATACAATAAAAGATGCTAGGGCGCTTTTATTTATTTATTTTTCTTTCTAAGAATTTCTCAACCATATAATGTTGAGAAAAATTACTTTCATGCTAAATCTGCTTTCTGATCCCAGTCCCCCACTGCATATTCCTCAAATAAGTTGACACATATTATTTCAGTAAAATGGTGATGTTACATACGCCTCTGTGTACACAGTGGGATAATAAATTTGAATTATTTCTAGATGCTCTGATGCAGGTGAACGTTTGAAAGTATATAAGTTTTAAAGTTCACTCACCCTCAAGTTTTTACTAAATTCAAAGTTCACATGTCAGCTGCACTTTCCGAAACCTGCTCACTGTCTTACAAACCTATTTCTTGTATCAGAATCCAGGTCAAGATTGCATATATTTTCCTGTCACTTATATTCCAGCCTTTCAGAGAAAATTGATAACTGATTTATCAATAACCAACTGATATCACTGTCCTAAGACTCAGAGTGAGGCTACTCTGAAGCCTGTCATCTTTGGGATGGGATGGGATGGGATGGGATGAGATGGGATGGAATAGAATAGAATAGAATAGAATAGAACAGAACAGAATAGACTATTTCAATTGGGAGGAAGCAATATCAACCAACTAGGCCTACTGCCTGACCAATTCAGGGCTGACCAAAAGTTAAAGCATGTTATTAAGGGCATTTTCCAAATGCTTCTCAAGCACTGACAGGCCTGAGGCATCAACCACCTCTCTGGGAAGCCAGTTCAGTGTTTGACCAGGCTTTTGGTAAAGAAATGCTTCCCAATGTCCAACCTAAACCTTCCCTGGTGCAGTTTTGAACCATTCCTGCACATCCTATCTCTGGATACCAGGGAGAAGAGCTCAGCACCTTCTTCTCTGCTTCCCCTCCTCAGGAAGAGAGGGATGATCTCACTGCAGAGAGCAATGAGGTCATCCCTCAGCCCCTTTTGCTCCAAATAACACAAACCCAGAGCCCTCAGCCTCCCCTCACAGCACTTCCAGCCCTTTCACCAGCTTTGTTGTTCTCTGGACACATTCAGGGACCTTTCCTTGCTTCTTATATTGTGGGGCCAAGCACAACACATAGCACTCGAGGTGAGGCTGTACCAAGGCTGACAACACATTCACCTCTTTTGCCCAGCTGTTCATGCTGTGTTTGGTGCAGACCTGCTCCTCACAAAACTTCGTTTTAGTTACTTCTAATTCTCTCAGCCTTACTCTGCTTTGCTTGTTTTTATTGCTGTGTGATGTTAAACTAACATTTCCTTTCAGCCTAGATTGTAGAACATTGCTTGTATGACTGGTCAAATGAGAGCTGAGGATCTTCCCAAAGAAAAGGTGACATAAAAATATAACAGCATTGTCATCTTAAAAAAACCCACATAATTTTAACAGTAACTCATGAAATACTGTGTCTTGCTCCTGTGGTTATTTTAGCAAATACGTGTCTTATTCCAGACAAACTAGAAGAGAAACTTACCAAAGGGTGCATATTTCAGCATGTCACAAGAAATGTAATCACTCAAATTCAAATATAGTTTTCCAAGCTACACTAATTAAAACTGGTATTTTAAAGCAGAGAGGGAAAATTAGGAATTTTTTCCAGGCCATTTGCTAAAAACAACCCTCAGAGCAGATTTTCACAAATATTTACATGCCTAAAGACATCTACTGGCATTTTCCACGATTAGGTGCCGCAGTGCTATTAAAACCCAGACAACTATTTGGATGGTTGGGAGATTAAATCCCTCCAAACTCCAGCCCTCTGTCCTGCAGCACATTACCTTGGAGAAAATTCCATCACCCAAATATCTGCATATAAAACTGTTCCATAGTAGCTTATGAACAGTGCCATAAACCCCACTGAAGTAGCAGTTACATTTGGCAGTAGGTCTGTCAGGAAGAAAGAGGTACATACACAGCACACCAATGCTTATGCCCAAACACTGCTCTTGCTGACACTGTGTTTTCTCATCACCAAGAGCAATTCTGCCATCTTGAATTCTGCCATCATCAAGAACACCTTACAGAAGTATCAGTCACATCACATTGTTTTGTTGTTCTAATTAATTAATAAGTTGTGCTCCTGGTATGAACAGGAGAAGATCTCTGATACAATGTTAAATTAAAAATGAGCAAATCCTTCTTTTTACCATCAGAAGCTACAAGTCGCATTTATCTCCAAAGGTGTAGGAGATATCTTGATTTTTTTTACAAAGAGCTCTGAATCTGGAATCATCCCATAGAAATCACAAACTGTATTTTAGATCACTCATGCACATGTTTTATGCAAGGTGTGTGAACAATCCCCTAACTATTTGTACACCACCAGCAGTACTAGAGCTAACCATGGAAGCTCCATGGTGAGCACAAACCTGCTTGTAGGACTCTGGTTTGATTTCCATTGCCCCCAGTTCACAAGTGGAAGGCACATGATTTTATCTCTTTAGGGAAACCTTTAAAGGTTTTCCATTTCTGTGAGCCCCTGTTGTTCAGATGAGAAAGCTCTCATCAGAAATGTCAAGCCTGTAACTTGACAGAGAGGTACCACCTGCAAGGTACTACCAAAACATCAACCAACCAGCTTTTAACAGATGCAACAGTATGGTTTGGACTCCTGCTTTAGCTCCTAATATAACTTAGTGCATGAGAATATAAAGTGAATTTTAAAATAAGTGAAAGTCATCTGTTTTATTTGTTCTATTCAAGGGTAATAAAAAAAGATTTAAAGAAACAGAAATTACTATGACATACACAAACACATGTGCACAGAGAAACATGTGCATGCACAGATTCACAGCCCTGCTCAACCTGAAAAACATATGGGTTTAAATTGCAATTCCTCTGTGAGGCCAGCAGCAATCTGATGACCTTTACTATTGTGTCAAATCCTTAGCCATGCTACAAGTCCCAGATTCAAAACAAGCAACGTACAGAAAGGGAGCCTTTGTAGAGACCCTGGGTAATATATTTTCCTGGTAAACAGATTTTTACAATAGAAATATTGTAGTTTCATTATACTTTGTCATGGAAAACACTGCATTTCAATGCATGCAGGGAAGCTATGCTCATTTTAAATACTGCATAGTCACATAACAGATTTAACTTTGCAAGTCCACTGGTGGAGAATCCTTGACTGAAGAACAGTTCAGTCAGATAAACCTGGCCCCAGGAAGCCAAGCCCAGTCCAGTTGTACTGAACATGTGTTTACAAAGCAGATCACCACTGTCCACTTGTCAAAGAAAAATCTTTTAAACTTAGAATCTCATAAGAAATACCTCATTTCCCTTCAGAAATATGCTAGGTGGTTCCACAGAAAAATACATCTGAACACAAGACAGATAAGAATTGCAATTGTCAACTCTCAAACACATTATTTTTTTATTTGAGAGATTTCTGATATTTTACATTAGTATTGAGGCTACATTCAAATAAATTTATAGGTTAAATTCTGCCTCAAAAACAAAACCCCACCTCCCATTCAAAGCCACTTAGTGAAACCCTCACTGGCACAAAACTTCCACTCACCAATATAAATTATAATGCATACCTAGAGAACAGAATTTGGCTGTGATATTGGATCTTAAGAGGACACAATCAAAAAATCATAACACCCAAGATGTCACTCCTGGCAACTTCTGGAAGCCAAAGCTGATATGTTATCAGGAAAAATTTGTTTTCTTCATGAGTACATTTCCTTTTTAGTTTAGTGTCACTGCCGTAACATTTTATATAATATTTTATTTAAATGACATTTTATATGAGGACAAATAAAAAGAACAGAAGAATTAAACAGACAACACAACATGGGAAACTAAGTTTTGAATCATAAAATCTCACTGCACAAAAGCAAGAGGTGGCAGACTCATGGTTAAACCTGTTTTACACAATAACATCCTGTTGTGCGTCAATCCTGTAGCATCTCTGGAAACACCATCCTCTTACACAGAACTGATCTTATGCTACTTAGGGACAGCAGAGAATTATTCAATAAAGTTTTAGATTTAAGGATGCTGGTTTTACATTAGGAATAGTTTTCTTGATATAAAAGACTCTATTTTCAAAAGCGAATGTTTCTTTTGAATACTTTGGTTTTAAAATACGCTGTGTGAGAAAACTGAGACCTGATTTTCAAAGTGGTACATATGTTCAGCTCCAGAAAATTGCTAAAAATTACAGATACCCAGCAACTACAAAATCAAACTCATGGTTTGACCTAGGCTTTTTAAGAACAGAAGCACCCAAAGGCCCCTTCACATTATTGTGGTTTATAGACATAATTAAATAACTTGTTTGTGTGCTCTTGTCTGTTTGCATACTTATGTGCATCCCTGACACTACAGCTTTTAAATCTGAGCAACTTTAGCCAAAGCTGCAGGACTCAGTGAGGTATAAAACTGAATTATCCTTAGGTATAGTTGAGCATGTCCATAAATAAGCATATAAATTGGACAAAACTGTACCTGCGAAAAAAGCAGGCACTGAATTTTCTTGCTTTTGTAAGAGTCCATTAATATATTAAGAGAAGTTTTACGTATTTTATACACTCAGATATATACATATATTTTATCAGTAATGTGTGCTTACATACAGACATATGCAAACATGTGTACACTTACCACACACACATTCCCTTATCTACAGACATTCAAGTTCTTTATTTTCAAAGAAAATGCCACCATTCAATAAACACTGAAATTGGTTCCAGGTTCTCCATGATTTTAGAATTATAGAAAAAGGTAACTTACATCTGTCATTGCATATGACAAAAAATCTGGACTTTACAACCAAATTAAAGGAAAGACCAAACACACCCCTCATGCTACCAGCTTTCCAATTAGGAATCAAGATATCGGAATGAATCTGGTATAACTGCAAGAAGCAATGGCAGCTTTTGTGTGAGTGTTTTTTATAATAAATGTTAATCTTTTGGAAGATGAGTTAGTATCAATTTGTGGTAAGCACAAAGTTCTTTCCTAGACAGGTCACTGCTGAGCTCCTTTCCTCTTCTGCTCCAGCTCCTGCAGGCGTTCCTCACGGCACTGCGCGTGCTGCGTCCCCACTTTGTGGGCTGTCTCGGTGGCTGCAATGTCAATCTGGGCATATCGGGATGATCCACCCCCTGAAACACCAAATAGAATCCTGTAAAAGACTACAACCCTCATGTATTCCTGAATAAACAAGCTGTTGTGAAACTTCTTCCACAGATTTCCTGGATGATCCTGGTCTGGTCTTATAGCAAGCCATATAAAGGGAGTAAGATGATAACCACAACTAAAACAAAACACCTCAAAAGCTTTGTTATCTACATATTTTAGTTGTCAGGTTTTCTTCAAATAAGCAAGTGAACCACTTGCATTTCTGACCCAGGTTCGAATCTCCACCGCTGTTACTCCCAGTCAATGACAAAATTGAACTTGGCTCTCCCACTTTTGGGAGGCTTCCTCACCAAGCTATGGATCAGGAAATGAACAACATCTGGTATTTGAACAGAAAACACTTATGGCAGCTGGCAGTGTTCTTCTTTGTCTGGATTAGGCACCCTGTGACTGTTTACCAGAGCAACCACCTTCAGCCTCACACAGAATGACATTAGCTCATTTTTCTTGGCAATAGGGGAGACAAAAGCTGCTCAGTCTGTTCAGGAGTAAAATACTTCCATAAGGCTAGAGGCTGGGAAAATTTTAATATGAAAAAAATATATATATTTTTGGTCATTAAAGGCACCTTTAAAGATCCACAATTCGAGATTGGGAAGGTAGTTGACATTTAGGAAAATTTATAGCATTTAACTCTTCATTTTTAATGCTTTGGTTCATTGTCTTTAAAATTAAGAGCAAATATTGCTTTTACATTTCAACAAGATGTTGTAAAGAGAGCTACATTAAGGTCTGGGAGAAGCGTAGAATTACTTAATGAAAACCATAAAAACATTAAAAAAACCCAACAGGAAAAGTGCTAGCATTTCAAAGTTAATAAAATTGCTGAAATTAGAAGTATAAAGATTAAAATTATTATAGCTGGGAACTATAGATGGAAAACCTATCAATATCAGATGCAAGCAATTAAATGCAAGATTCTGATGAGGGGCTTTCTGTAGCAAGGACTGTATCTCTAAATGACAAGACATGGCAGATCTATTGCATGCTTATGTGTTAATTGCCCAAGTTAAGCATTAGATGTAAAATATCTAATCTAAACAAAAGAATTTTAAAAATAAATAAATAAATAAATAATTGGGCTGGCATTCTCTCTGCAGCACTTTCACACGCCCTCGTGGAGAGCAGATAGAAGAACACTGTGTTCTGCTCTGATTCATTTGCTGCACGGCTCCAGAGCCAGTGTCTTCAGGAGCAAGCCCTGTACACCTACACCCACAGCCCTGTTTCTGAAGCCAAGAAAGAAAAATGAGGTAAGTGTAGTCCTAATATGCAATGAAAATCTTGAGAACACAAGCAAATTACTGTCTTTCAAACTCCAGAGTTTGAAGTGTTCACTTTAGAATGAGTGCACATACAATCACCTGTCAAAGGGATGCAACATCTTATAGAACTTCATTACTCAAAAATCTTTTTCAAGAAGAGATGCCAGTTAAAAGAACTGCCTCACAAACATCCCAGGGTTCAACTCTTCTGTTAGCAAAGGCCTGTGGGTAAATCATTGAAACATTCAGGTTGGAAAAGACCTCCAAGATCACTGAGTCCAAATTTTGACCAAACACCACCATCAACTAAACCACAGCACTAAGTGCCATGTCCAGTCGTTTCTTGCACAGTTCCAGGAATGATGACTCCATCACTTCCCTGGGCAGCCTGTTCCAATGCCTGACCACCCTTTCAGTGAAGAAATTCTTCCTGATGTCCAACCTGAACCTCCCCTTGGGCAGCTTGAGGCCATGTCCCCTCCTGTCACTGCTGCCTGGAAGAAGAGGCCAACCCCCACTTGACTACAACCTTCATTCAGGCGATTGTAAGAGAGATAAGGTCCCTCCTGAGCCTCCTTTTCTCCAGGCTGAACATCCCCAGCTCCCTCATCTGCTCCTTATATGAAATTATGACTCCCCATACCCCACACATTCTGCATATCCTTTGCTGTTTAAAAAGTATCATAGACTTCCTTACCTCTTATGCTTGTGCTAGATTCTTGAAGTTCCAGTTCCATGTAGTGAAGCTGTTTTTTGGAAGTAGGGCTGACAGGAATATTAACATAGGTGGCTGTCTCACTGTGGGGTCGATCTGGTGTAGGGATATCAGCTGAATAACCTACTGCCCCTTCTGAAATAAATAACATGTTACAACAGGTGCTGTTTGCAATGATCCAGTTCATACAGAGACACTGAAAGCAAACACTGAGCAGCAATAACTCTGCTTGACAAACAGGACATTCCTCAGTGGTAGATGGGACATGACAAGACTAAAATTTCTACTTAAAATATCCTGAAACACTGATCAAGTCAGGATCTATGCAGAAGACCATAGACCACAGACAGGGATCTTGCTGTGTTGTAGCAGAAAGCAAACACTCTGCAGACATTTCCAGCAGCAGGACTGCCTCACAAGGCTTCCAGCTCTACCTTAGGTTAGTAAAGCTTTATATGAAGTAATTTGTTCTAGGAAGATGTGAACTATTGTATCATCTGCAAGAGGGAAAGCAGAATCAGCAGGGGCTCCTAAAGCATGTCCTGAAAACAGGGACTGAAGAGCTGTTCCAAGCAAAGGGAAAGCAAACCTGAGGAGACAACATTGACAGGTTCCCTGTGCAGAATTGAAAAAGATAAGAATGATGACAAGTGGGGACAACAAAGTATTAAAGGACTTTCATTGCAGGTAAAAAAAAAATAGTGGGAAAACCCTTCTAAATAGTGAAGATCATAACACTAGAGGAAATCCCACAGAGTTTTCTAGAAATCTCTAAAAAAAAGACACAGAATAACACTGACTAGGAAACAGTTTCTATGAAATGATTTTGACTTAAAACCAACTTTTTTTGTCTACTGGTTTAATTCTCAAGACCTCATCTAGCCCTACTTTCAATTATGCTAATCTTGTCTGTCTGTTCAGTCCAGCTGGAGTCCTTACCACTGAACACTTTCTCCTCTTCAGTTTGAAACAGAAGAGTGCAGAGGAAAAATGGTATCACTTTGAGGTTCTCCTTTTTCATTAAGTTCTCCTATTTAGCCCTTCCTTGTCCCCACAAAGAACTCGTACCAAATCTTTTTTTGTCCAAACTGCTGCTTTTCCTTTTTGCCCATTTAGACAGTATTGAGATGTGAATATAGAGGCAGTAGGGTATCAAGACATTTTAGAGCATAGGGAAGAATGACTTCTTATATCCAGACAACAGCAGTAGTGATTAAACAATTGAGGGAAACTTTTTCATTTTCCTGGAAGTATTATGAATAGCAGAGATAACTTACACAACGTTAGGTAACAGTAAGGGCATGTTCCAGGATAATGGAATCTCCCCAGGCTTAAGCTGTTTAAATCAAAGGAGTCTACTATACAGTCTAAAAATTGAAAAGACTGGAAATTTGGCCAATTTTCTCACAGATTTTTATAAAGAAAACATCGGAACACCCACAAAGTATACAAATATTTCTCTGACAGTCAGATTTCAAGTTGTTGTTGCAAAGCAAGAACAGGAACAAAATTACAGAATCAATGCAGAATCAAATGCAGAAGGGATTTTTATATTTTCATCAAACATCATTCTCAGAAATTATTTTCAATTGTTGTGTCCAAAGTATTTCAAAGGAATTTGGCCTGACTGAGCAAGAAGGGACTCGGTAAAATCATAGCACTGAAAATCTGCATCACAAATAGTTAGAAGTTGCAAGCAGGTGACAATCTTAAGTACAGAGTCACGAACAGTCATGAAGGAAAAGATAATTTTTGAAGTCTTTCTGTTTGCTGT
This sequence comes from Corvus kubaryi, assembly GCF_017639235.1. NCBI lineage: Eukaryota > Metazoa > Chordata > Aves > Passeriformes > Corvidae > Corvus > Corvus kubaryi. The sequence continues at coordinate 22,701,777 of NW_024582073.1, forward strand.
TAAAGTGATGTAACAGAAGTGTAAGTGAAGCATCCTCAAAGTTAGCTAGCATGAAAACTAGTAAGCTTCCCTATAGAACTAAACAGCTGACAGGTTTAAGGAAGCTGAACATCATACCTGATGCAAACAAGCCAAGTGATTTTCCTGAGAACTGAAAAACCACACAAGGAGAATCGGTAGGGCTTTGTGCAAGAAAAGCTTAAGAAAAACACAGAAAAAAAACCCAAAACCTCACAACAGTCAAATATTCTTCTCAAAGGGAGGAAGTAGGAAAAAAAACAAGGAAACAAGGATAAAGTTGGGCGAACTGGAATGGAAGGAAAGGAAAAGTCTTCTGTTGTTCAGTCAGTGCTGTCCCAATAGAAATTGTGCTTTCTTTGTAAACAGAGGAATACTTGGGTTTTCATTTTTCCTTAAAAAACCAACCAAACAAACAAAAAACCCAAACCCTTATTAGATATTGAAAATTGCCCTATATTTGTGTGAAGAGAAGGGTTTATTTAAAAAGCACACAACAGTCAAAAGTTCCTACTAATGAAGACATGGTGCAGTGAGAGAGCCATGGACAGTTCTTTCAGCAATCCCTTATGGGTGGATAGAGGCAGGAGGTGCTTCCAAGAGGGGTCAGAGGGCCAGTATTTGAGAACATTATGAAAGGAGGATTTGAGAGAAAAACAGACAACAATGTATGGTTACAACATTCTGAAAAAATTGGTAGAATATCACGATTGCTTGAAGAGAACAGGGGAAAATGTAGGAATCAAAAGAGATAGTTAAGCAAATAACAGGAAAAGAGTAAAAGTGAAAATTCAGTGGCCCTCAACTGAGGGGACAAAGAAAGGAAAAGACTGTAATTGGAGAGGGAAGGAGAAAGTTATATTTGAAACTGCTGTTGCAGCCTTTTTTTCAGCAAGTGTTAGTTATTCATATTTTCTACCCAATATAGGCACCATTCTCAGAAATGAACAATAAATAACACAGAAAGAAAACCAGCACTATAAATAAAAGATATGTGTGTGTGCGTGAGTGTGCATGTAAAGCTGACATGTTCAAAGGGCAACACTTCAAAAATAACACTTAGAAGAGATCTCAACAATTAAAAAAAAAAAAAAATGGAAAAGGAAAAAGAAACCTTTAGTGACCTCTGATGCAAAAATCTTACCAGGTTCCTCAGAGCTAGTTGGAGTTCCAGGTTCTGAAGGAAGTGTTAGCATCTCATACCCCCCTTTAGGACCTAGAATGCAGGAACACTGTTAATGGCTTTGGACTTATAAATCTGTACAATATAATCAAAGCATATGCTTTTCTGGTTTTGACTTGTAACCTTCTAAACTAAACAATCATACAGAATAATCTCAGAAAGCATAAACAGTGGCTAGTGCTGACTGTTCAGTAATAGTGATGTCAGCATTTCCTCGTGAGCGTAATAACACCAAGGAAATAAACTTTAGGACACTTTTACAACTGTTCACACTGAAGGACACTGAAATCAACAGTGCATTTTGCTGTACATGAATGTGGGAGCAGAACTATCTTGAATGCATGAATCAGGGAGCAATGCGTGGGTGATCTTGGGAGCATCTGGAACATTCTTGTTAAAATTCCACCTCCAGCATGACGGATAACTTCTTGATTTCTGAAAAACCATAGAAAATGCTTAAGCTAGCCCTTACAAAGGCAACTTTGCTTTCCAAGTGCAAATCACCATCTTTAAAAGAAGCCAGGCTGCACAACATCATCGGTCTTTCCCCAGCACGAAGCTGAAAAAAGATGCCCGCATTTCTTCACGATCTCAGACTCCACCCCAGTTCAAACCAGGCAATCAAAAATGCTGTGTCCACAGAATGAAAGCATTACAATTAATTTTGAATTACAAACACACATAATTCTATCTGCTGGCAGTGGTTTTTTCCTCCATTATCATGAAGAAGTATATTTAAATGTGGTGGGTGTTTTTCCCAGCATATTATTATTAGGGTACAGGATTTCTCATGGCCTGAGATGAATTTTTTTTGGTGGGTGCCCTTTGTTAAAGTGATGGCAGATTTTACTGTTGTGAATAAGATTACTGCTTATACTCTGTCACTTATCTCATCTGTCACTGCCTCTTCTAAACTTATCCCATCTGTCAATGCCATTCTGACAAAAACTCCTCAAAGCAAAAAACCCAAAGAAATACATAAGACTTACAGTAGGGAAGCAAATCATGCATTACCTTTAATATTTTCTGAAGTTTAAAATAATTTAAGTTTAAACTAGTTTCAATTTGCATCCACACACGTACCTCATAATCACTTTTACTTACCAGCTTGGAGACTGTGCCCTCTATACACTTTCAAAGACCCAGAAGCTGCCATGACAGAAGCACCACCTGTTTTCAAAGACAGAGATTCACATTGAATCTAAATACCTGTTTCATTTTTAATAAATGTTTCTGAAACATCTAGAAAAAAACAAAACAAAACACTAAAAATTACAAGTCATTGCTCTTCATTCAGGCTTTTTTTTTTTCCAGTTTTTGCTAAATTCTTTATCCTGAGTTTGTGGCATTAAAATCTAATTGTGTTGTTTTCTTTCTTCAGAAAGAAAGGATGCCTTCTATAAAATCTAAGGATGCTGTCCCTCCCTGGTTTTGGTGAGTACTACCTTCCCCACAGGGAAAGCTGTCCTGAGCTAAGAAGTAAAATGGCAACATGAATTGAGTGGGGAGTTGCCTTTGCAATCCATAACGTAGCTTTAGCAACAACAAAGTTTAAAGAGTTCATTAAAATCTGATCAGACTGGCTCCAAAACCTATCTAAGTGAATGAGAAAGCTCTGCCACACTTCAGCAGTCTACCACCCATGTTTAGACATGGATACACTAGGCCAGTGGCAAGGGAACATGAGGTATCTGGCTTCCATGGGGATTGAATCCAGGTCACAGCACATCCTTGTGAAACATGCTCCCAGTGTTCCTGCCAGGAGAGCTTCACCTTGGATACACCAGATGGCACAGCCAGTCTCCCTTCCCCAGCCTGACTCAGGCCAGCAGGCAGCTGTATTTGGGAAATTTGAAGAAACAAGAGCTATCAACTCAGAAATCTGCACGGTGGCACCCATGCAGTGTGGCTTGTCTGCACACACACATTCCTTCTTTAACCAGCAAACTCATCAGCATCATCCCCACCTGTTGGGTGCTGGGTTACATCACCCCATCCAGCCCTGAATCTCTTCTCTCTCATGCTGTCACTGTGGGCACCTCAATCGAGTTGAGTGGCATTTACTTCCTCGCATGAATAATTGTGAGGGAACTTCTTGTGCAGTGGATGGAACTGAACAGGAATCAGGTGGGAGGCTGAGTGTATGAGTAACCCTGCCACTGGTGACAGGGCGGCTCTGCCATGTGCTGCAGGCTGCTGGGATTCACATATAAAATTAACACTCTTCTAAACTGATGAATAGTCTCTGAGCAGGTGAGACACTGCTCTGCAAATTGTTTTTAAAATAGCATCCAAAAATTACCATAGCTCTTACGCAACATGAAGAAATTCTGTAAGATAAATATTCTGAAATATCTAAGAAAACTGCGTGGCCTGGGAATCTAAAGAAAAGGGCAACTTCTTTTTTTTTTTTCCTGTATAAAGTACACATACAATTTTATTTCTAAATCTAATGGTTTCCAAGCTTGTAAAATTAATCCTACAGTTTTATAAAATAAACCTAAAAAACCACTCATTATTTCACTTAATGAGGACAATGGATTAAAACAATAATAAGAAACTAATTCAGAAGGGCACAACTGAACTAAAACCTTTAGTTTGTTGTCTTTATGTACATGAAAGCATATATATGGTAATCCAAGGCTACAAAATTCAATTTTAAAGTACGCCATACTGAGAATCTGATTTTGTATTTTAACTAATGAGATCAGATTGTAGAAACATTTACATACTCTGGTGAGGACTTAACAATGTTATTTGAGATGTTATTTGAAATTTTGTTTTTAGCAAGACTGCTGATAAAAATAAATGCAAAAATAGGACAGCCCCAGGCTAGCTGATTTACTTATATTTTCACTGTAACTGATCTTCCTTTCTCTCACATCAGTGCATCCTGTCTCTGCATTAAGAACATCAGAATATGTTTTATGAAACCAAAAGCCTCACCTTACTTTGAAGAAAGATTACAGCCTTATGCTAATTCTAGCTTCATCACAGAATTAATGTGGGGTTGGGTTTTTTATTCCCTCAAAAACTTATTGCAATTCAGCAGAAATTATTCCAGAGGAAATATGGATTTTTAAGTAACATTTTTAGGACTTGTGAAGAACACCCAGGACAGGAAAGGAGATTTAAAACAATAAGATATTCCAATCCATTTATGGCCAAAGTTTTCCCATCCAGAGCTTATTTAAAAGAACTATGTTAGTGTTTCAGGATTTGACCTGTTGCATTTTCCTCATTTTCAAATCTGGCAACTAACAAATATTTACATAGTCAAATCTCTCAGGGAATTTTTTGAAGCTTTGAACTGCATCATACAAACACGTGTCAATAGAGATCAACGTAGATATTTTCTTCCTTCTACTTTTCAGCTGGTGTATCAACTGGTTTGTTTCTTATTTAGGAATTCTAGGATAACGCAGGAATGGAAAAAGCAAGTTAGCAAGATAAATTTCTGAGCAAATAAAGTATCCAGCAGGAGACAGATGCTCCCTTCCATCATTCTTTTCTTTGTACAAGGGATTGTTAAGAATATTTTTTTTTCAGTTTCCCCTGCCATCCAGTTCTGTGTGGCTAACTCGCTCAAGTCTTTGTCAGAACTGAGTATCTCATCAAGAGAGTTCTCTTCTATTTTCCTCAACATCTAAGAGGAAGAAGGTATTCAAAATGTGTCAAAATAAAAAAATCTGCAGGATATTTGGCATTCCTACATATGATTAGACTCAAAAGTTTAATGTAGCTCAGTGAAGACAACGACTATTTGAAATATTTTTCTAACTTTACAGTCATTGCTTTATGCTCACCCTTCAAAATTAAGGAGTTAACAGCACATGTTCTACAAGAAAGAGCCAAGGAAAACAAATAATAAAACAGAGGGAAGATGGAATATAAACTATAAACTGAGCCCAGACAGTTTATGTTTTCAAATCTTGCAACTTATTATTACATGACCATGAGGAGACACACACAACACCGTGCTGCATTTACCAAGTGATCGCTTCTCACTGCCCAGCCTCTACTCTGCCTTCAAGGGGTAGGTCACAAACTCTTCAGTCTGGGCTGTTAAATTTCCTGACAAGGAGTCAGGACAGAAGAAAACACCACATTCTGTGATAAATTCCCACTTCCTGTTGAATTAAAACTACCTTTATTATGAAGAACTTTGACCCACTCAGCCAAGCAGCATTCCCACCTCCTCCTTTGAAAACAAATACCTTGCCTGATAGAGCATCCAAAGGCTAAAGCGACTGATTGACAGGAGAAATACAGCAAGTACACCAGGAGGTTGTTTCATGCAAATGTAATAGGAGACTTCCAGTGCTGTATATTTGCCATATGAAACTTCCCTGCATGTTCTCTTCAATTTTCAAAGTAATTTCATATATTTTCTACTATACAAATAGCATTATCTGCAAGGCATAAAAGCTGAAGGGGATACTTAAAAACACTTACTTGCTCTACAGATTTCACCATATTCAGAAATGCCTCTTGTATCTTTCACAGACAACTTTAAAAGTGGTAGAATCACTCAAAATTAGAAATGCATTCAAGCTCACTGTTCAAATATTGCTCCTCAAAGATATCTATTTAGTCTGCGCAAAAAATAACAGAGGATCTAACTACCTCTATCTATTATTCATCTTCCCATACTGTGGGCCATTCCAGTCCAGCCTCCTATGCATAAAAATGCAAAAGTGTTAAGCTAGAATTATTACCATTTTCCTGTGGCAGGAAATTCAGTGTCTGGGGTTTTTTGAAAAATACACCCTCAAAGATGCTTTACATACATTTACTTCAAAAATCTTGACACATCTAAAGCTCAGGATCTACACTGGCTAGGAATGAAGGTCACACACAAAAACAAAATTTAAAAAAAACCTTGAAGTAATCAATATATGTGCAAATAAGTTCTTTGTGTTCTAGAAGGCTGGGATATGTCAATTCCACAGACTTCAGTGTCAGAGAAGGCATGGGGAAGCAAATCAGGAATACAGAAAGGACAGAACTAGAAGGTCACTGTAGCATGGGCTTACCACATTCTGCCACCCCCCATCCAGAGAACAGGAACCTGCTGGATCTGCTCAGCCCAGAGGATGAAGCAGCAGCACTGGGATCATTCACTTCCCTGGCTTCCCCATAGCTGTTTTATGGACTGTTTTCTTCCCCCCCGGGAAAAGGCCCCTCGTACTTCAGACAGTCACCAAGGCCAACATTAAGCTTGTAAATACAGTATGTATTTTAATCAGCTTACTTGTTCTGAGCTCCTATATTTCTTCCCCTACAGAATTAATTTGAGTGGACTTGTAGAATAAAGCAGGACCAAGAAAGAGCATGCCACATTATGGCAGGGTTTCATTAATCCGTTTCTCATTATAGTGATGCTCTTCTATTACAGTGTTTAGCCCTATAAAGTATGACATGACATATCTGTGGTGGACACTGTTCAACACACAGTCCTTTACTGGCTCAATAAAAGTATCAGAGTGCACTTGGTCTTCCTATATCTGAAGAGCTGACAACACATATCCTGAAAAAAAGTGAGAATTGTAAGTTGTTTTCAATATAAGCAACAATAATCTCAAGAGCATGGCCCAGATTCTTCTTTCTCATTGCTCTCAATTAATTCCTTGCAAGATGACTCCTAAGCTTGGAATAAAAGTATCAGGCTGCATAGGTATACAATAAAATTTTTTTTAAATGCACAAAAATTGTGCATATTTTTCCATCATAAAAGCTAAGCTGTCAGACAGCTGACTTCATTTTCAGCACCTGCTGTATACTTAATTTTATTCTTTCTTTTTGTCTGCCTGCCTTGAGTCCCTATCTACCTAAGAAAAATTTAATAGAGATATAGTGTTCATAATCAGCATTCAGGTGATATTTTAGCCGAATTCCAATCCACAGCATTGTTTTATGTTTATTCCTTAATTCATCCCCTCAGAACATTTCCCATCAAGCATTGCGTAGGTTTGGTATTGCAAGGAAAGAGGCTGTCAGAGAGCAAGAGTGTCAGTTGCAATGCTGATGAATTTGCTCCTATGGAATAAGGAGAAAAATGGAAAAGGAGAGCGATTATTTACGAGTCAAAAAGCAATATGAGCATGCACTGCTTCCCTGGGAGCACATTTGTTACTTGCCCATTCAACTACTGTCTTTTGCAAAGCCAGAGCCTGTGGCACAGAGGTAGAGGGAGATCAGACCTCCCACTAGGGAAGTTTAATTTGAGTGTTGAAATACTCAGGGCTGGGCCTGGCTCCTGGGAATGCCCAGGCAACCAGCTTCCCTGCGGGAACTGGGACAGGATGAAAGTTTCTGAAATACGGTGTATAGAGCTGGCATGAAATGCCTTCTCCAGGGACTGCAGTGTCCTTAAGAACTTCTGCAAGCTATTCCAGCTCCCAGCCTCCCTTCTCTAAATAGGAGTCTTGGGATTCAGACTGCTCAGCTCATTTGAGAGGGGTTGGCAGTTAAGGACAGAAATAGTGGCACTTCCCTAAGGACAAAAATAGTGGCATTTCCCCTCCACACAAAACAGCCTCATGGTTTAAACATCATTCATGAAGCAGGATTGCTGTGACAGAGTTCTACTCAACTGAGAAAATACAAATATTTTGAAGGAAATCATGCACCCTTATAAGTAAGAGCTGGAGGTTCCCTATCTAAGCTGTTGCAATGGAATGGAAAGGAGAACAATATTTAAATCAGAGGCCTAAATTACAATGAAAAACAGCACCACTGCTAGGAAATACATTCTAAATCTAAGAATAGTAAAGGACTTCCGATGATTTGAGGTGGATTAAGGATTCTCACTGCAGAACATGGTAAGTACACACCTGTCAGACATACAATGATGTACATCCAAACCTCAGGGCAGAGGCTCTTGCTAGACAGCTGCTTCAGCCCTGTTTTTCCTACAGTACTTTGGTTTATAGTACCAGAAAGATAATGAAGATAATCACAAGCTCTTCAGTTCACCATCCTGCGAAGGAATGCGCAGTCTATTGTTTCATCTCTCAACACTGAACGTGCATCTTATTCATGATCCCTTAACTCAAAGCACGTAAGCAGTTCCTGAGTAAAAGACCTACATACATATCTCTGAAACTGCAACCACTAGATCAAGCTACAGGATTTCTCAAGCAGTCATGAGAATCTCTGTACAGGTCCCATGAGAACTGCTTACACAAAATGTACTAAACTGAGGTGTGCCCAGAAACCAGCAGTCTCAGAAATCTAGAAATCTGAATCATATTTTTGAACCTCTATCCTGTCATGGTATTATGAGGTCCATCATAAGTATAAATGCAGTCTATTATACTTAAGAGCACACATTCCCACATCATACAACTCCAAAGAATCCCTTACCTTTATCTGTAGCACAAAGCTATGATAACAATGGGAACATTTTCCTCCTACAAACTCAAGTAATCTAATTCAGTCTCTCTTTCCAGTCAATATTTACAAAGTTATTTATAACAAAGGCAACCAAATTATTTAAAACAGAATTATATGATTCACCCCAACTTGTTTTTTTCCATCTAGTAATACAACTTAGAATTGTTGCCATATTTAGAACACTTTTCTGTTTGCCATTAGAATGAAACACGTTTCTCTAAAGTTGCTGAGTCTGTTGCTCAGCATATCTAACTAAAAGCAGAAAGAGAATACCCACATTCACTACCAATAAACTGAAAAATATGGAAACAGTTGATCCTTGACTGTTTAATTCCATGTCTTGCTACAGAACTGAGACATTCAAGAGCAAAACTATTGGATAGAACATTTGTGCACCTGTAGCCCAGGAAGGAGGGGGTTTGCATTCTACAGTGTATTTGAATGAAAATAAGAAAAAAAACAAATGTATTTCTGAGTAAGTAAACTGCTACACTAGGAAATTTTCTAACTGGGTATTGGGTCATTGTACGATCACCCATGCTAGAAGGGGTATCTTGCCATGTATATGCACAATACAGGCTTTGAAAGTAGTTACCTCAAGTTAGTGTGCCTTTATGCTATTCTCAGCTATGGATTATAATCTCTCATAACAGAGAAACATAGTGAAGTTCTAATTCAGTTCCTTTAGTCCAATAGAACAGTGTGAATGACTGCTCAGCATCCTGGGACCTTCAGTTATTAGGTTAAAGACTCAAATGCTACAGAATTATTTTGAAAGCTTTGCAATGCCAAGTTCAATTATACTTGAAATTTTCACACGTATGAAAGACAAAACTTTAAAATGAAATATATAAGGACAATAAAAATGCAGTGAGACATAGAAAACTTCAGCTTCTTTTGCATTCTGAAAAATAGTGCAGTATTGAAGAATGAAGTTGTACCAGTATATTAGGACTTTTGAGAGATGAAACCCCATAAAAAAGACTTCAGTCACTGGCTTTAGATGCCGCATTTGCCTTAAGCATTTATACTTATTCCTACAAGAGTTCTTTTCTTAAACTGTATTTTCCCAGTGTACCAGACAATAAAACCCACCTGCTCAAGTTTCTTCAGTCTTGTATCTTCTCTTTCTGCTAATATAAAAATATGTCCTGTATTTCTGCATTTCCAATTTGCTCCATGATAGTTTTTATCAAAACAACTAACTCTCTCATATGCATGAGTAGTCTGACATTTTTTTGTCACATAGGGTTTGCATTCACAATTAGCTTGACACTGAAATTAATACAAAAATAACATTCTGCCCACCACATGCAGCTACAGACCCAAGTTTCCCTGTATTTACACACACTTTAATTGTAAGTGTTCTGCTTTCCTTGGTTTGAGTGAAGGACTAGAAACTTGAGTACCAGAGGGAAAGATAAAATTAATGATCCAATCTGGGCTTCTACTTACACCTCTATAAGTCAAGAGTAATTCCATTGACTTGAGTGGAATAACTAGCAACAAGCTCTGCTAAATGCTTCTGGATTTTCTCCTGCTAAGACAGACTAGTGAATAAAGTTACTTTTAACCTTCTCCAGAGACACCTCCTGATCCTGAGTGCCTTACTGGATTTGTTCACACAAGTATCCATAACTACACTGCTTTACATATTTGCCAAGGTTTTTAAAAGTAATAAAAAACAGCACAAAGAGCTGTTCTATGTCTATTTGAGTTGGGCAACCTATGAAATTTAATGGATCTGGTGAATTATCAGGTAAACTATTTAAGGAACACAAAGGCATTTAAAATACTAACCAAATTCTTTGCATAGATCTCTCCAAGATCTAAGATGGAGTGCACAAAACCAAACACTTATGAAATGTTTTCTTTGAAGCAAAATGATAATTCAAAGGTCCCAGACGAGTTTGGCTGCATTAGACAGGGAACTCAGGTGACCAACACATTCTACTGATAGGAAGGTTTACAATGCAAAGGTGCCTTTGCCTAAGTAATCTTTCCAGGCCAGATACTCAGTGCCCTCTCATCAGTGATTTTGTTGGTCAATCAATAGTTTCACTGACAGGAGAGAAGCATCTCCAAGTTGCTTCTGGTAAAGATTCATTCCTGAGGGTTTGTGTTATTTAGGAAACTGGCCATACACACTGAACATAAAAATCAAGTTTGCCTTTGGTGCTAATACAGCCAAAAAAGAACAATTTCTAGTTTTCTTCGAATATGTAAGTAGAAAAAGCACTAAACAGCTTCATAAAGGGTCTGACAACTTTGAACCTCTTCAGATTAACAAAAGAAAGGGAAAAACAAATATATTAATCTTTGCAACCAAAGTTTCTATAGATTAAAATGTATTTTATAATTGCCAGACATGAACTGCAGCAGCAAAACAACCCCAAACAGGACACCTCTCAATGTAGTATTTGGTTCTGCTTCCTTAAATCTTCTGTTTCTCTCATCACAACTTGGGACTTAAACATCATCCTTAAATAAAAAAAAAAAAACTAAATGGCTCCTACCTGATATAGCTGGTAAGACTCCAGACTGTAATATTGCTGTTCCCTAAAGAAAACAGAAAATTTTAGAATGAAAAATCTTTACAAGAAGTAGAAACTTGAAAAAATATAGGAAGTATGTAAAAGTAGAAGGGAGGGGAAGAAAGCAGAAACATGGCCAAGATTTTATTTTTCAAAGAGAAAAAACATCCCACAGCATTTCAGAAAATATTAGATTATACATTACAAAGATGAAAAATGCAAATGGGAGTTTGATGTGTGAAATTATATCAAATGTAGGACATTGTTAAGGTATCATCGAAATTATAGGAAAAACAACAAAAAACTACAAGAATCAGCTTTGACTAGAGAAAAAAAATGAGGCTGAGATAATAACAAAAACAAAACCAGTCTTTTGTTATTAAGTGATTTTTTTCAGTCATTAAGATTGTCCTAATTTCCATTTCAGTACATCATATTCCATTATTTCTGCAACTCTGAGGCCTCCTGCTGCAATCATCTAAGGCAGAGACTTCACTAGCAGTGGCAACTGCAAAGGCAACTCAACAGAAAGCACAGGAGAGAACAGTCTTAAAAGCGACCTTTTATAATTCTACAAAACACAGCAAAACATGGTTTTGCCTGTAGGAGAAACTTTTAAAATTATTATGGCATAATGTACAAATGTAAGTGCATGGTTTTCAAACCCAGAGCATAACACATATCTCAACCTACCCTGTGATTACATCAAAGGAGAAAAGGGGTAAGTGACCTCACTCAAATCATATGCTTTTGTTACGCCTGCTATGATACTCAGACAAAAACCCACAGTGTGATTATTTAAGGCCTGCATGTCTCATAGTATTACTTATAAATATAAGTTAAATATTCTTCTAACTTATAATCTTTTATCTGTGGCCCAGAGCTGAGTACTGGGGTCTGTGATGCACGTGGCTCCAACCACCCCACCACTGCAACACCCACAGTAAGCGGATATGCACCACTCGTGTATCACACATCATGAGCTGCATGGCCAGGGCTATTTTAGCTCTGGTAGTGATCTGACAGCAGCCAGATGACATTCATTTTTTATGTTCTGCTTCCAAATACCTTGGGTAGAGTTCAATGATAGATGTTAGGAGAAGCCACTGGTTTGATATGCTGGGTCATTATTCACAGATTAGCTCGGTTGCCCTAAAGAGCTAAAAAGAACCTAAGCCTGGCATTCATTTCTGTGTGCACAAATAACCAGCAAGGCACATAATCCTTTTCACAATCAAAATGGGATTTTCTTTTCCCTCTTCTGTGTATATTTGGAATATCTTTGCCTTTCTCTCACCTTTTTTTTTTAAAGATTCATTTTATTTTATTCAAACTTTCATTCCCTTTATATTTCATGAAATATATGATTGATCACACCAGTTCTCATTAAAAGAAAAAAATCAACAGTTAAAAATACTGTCCCATATGAAGAGCAACAGGCCCACCTTTCTCTATAGAATTTTCCAGTTATTACATACATCATCCTGTTCTGGTGCTGCTTATGGGAGTTTTAGTCTTTGGGCCCAAGATAAGCCCAAAAAGTCCAGGTCATGTAATATAAGCTCCACAGCAAAGAGCAAAGATACTGTACTTCCCAGTTTCCTGGCTGTAGAAGAAGTTTTGCCAGATTCATAGCGACAAAAAGCACCAGAACAGCTTTGCAAGCCCACCTCCTTGGCATAAAAAGGAGCCAGAATCTTGCAAGTCAGGTGGACAGGAAAAAAAAGAAAAATACTGTCTTAAAACTAGTTCCTCCTGTTACTGGCTATGATGGATAGCTGTTCAATATAAACTAAGCATTTTCACAGAGCCAAAATATTTTTGTTTCCTATTTTGCTTCCTAAAAAGGAGGAAAGTACACTTCCAAGAAAAAGCAGACTAGTTTCTGTAGGTTTTAATGCTGAGCAGGGCTCCATCATCACTGGCAAGAGGAATGAAATTCCAGTCACCTGATAACTGTGTCAACATTTCAGACACACCTCATCAGCCACAGCTTATGTAATTCCCTTTGTGTATCTTTAGAAATAAAGCTTTTCTTTCAGCTCATCTAAGTTTGGCAGCTTTTTATAGCTCCATTATTCTGCGCCTACTGAGAGTTAGAGTCCTCAGCACAGGAAAGATGAACCTCTTGGAGCAGGTCCAGAGGATGGACACAAAATGATAGGAGGGCTGGAGCACCTCTCCTTTGAGGAAAAGCTGAGAGAATTGGGGTTGTTCAGCTTGGAGAAGAGCAGGCTCCAGGGAGACCTTAAAGCAGCCCTTCAGTACTTAAAGGGCATTATAAGGAAGATGGGGACAGACTTTTTACCAGACCCTGTTGTGATAGGACAAAGGATTATGGTTTTAAAATAAAGGTGGGTAGATTTAGACCAGATACAAGGAATAAATTTTTTACTATGAGAGTGGTGAAACACTGGCATAGGTCACCCAGAGAAGATGTGGATCCCACATCTCTGAAAACATTCAAGACTGGGCTGTGTGGGGCTCTGAGCAACCTGACCTAGTGGAAGGTGTCCCTACTCACTGCAGAAGGGTTAAACTAGGTGACCTTTAAAGGTCCCTTCCAGCACAAAATATTCTATGCTTTTTAGGTCTCTTTTGCTTTAGTCACAAATAGGAAGTTTTGCCCCAGTCTGAGTCCTCAGGCTGGAAAAGGAAAGGCTCAACATAAATGAGAGGCTCACAGATCTTTCTTACTATGAAACAGGACTTTGTACCTGACAGTAATAGAAGCAAATATTTGCATTATGAGATTTTTATTCTGCACATACCAAAAATGCACTCATAAACAGAGGCTTGATTGCAACATTGGTCAAATGCTTAATTTTCGCAGAGGAGATGATCTAGATTGTTTTTTCTCCTCTCCCTTCATTTCAAAGCTATTATGTAGTAACAAGGCTACGCAAAATATCCAGTTTATCAAGAGAAAACCATGAAAATCATGACTCAAAATCCCTGAGTCCCTGAAAATCAGGAACTGTGAAGCAGACTTCTCCAACAATGAACAAACACTCTCCTGCCTGCTGTGTGTAGCTGGTGGCACGTCATCACAACCCTCTGACTGCGTCACATAGTTTGTGTGTAGAGGGAGGCAGCAGATTACAATCACATAATATAGTTTATGACAATAAACTTGAACTCACAGAAACTTCACAAAGGTGCAAAGGACTCAATGAGGAAATACTGAATGAAGATTTTGAAATCAGCATCACAAAGAAAAGTTTAAAGTGCTTTTAGAAAATGGAAGAGAAAAAGTATTGATCGTGTCCAAAGTTCTGCAAAGCTCAGATATTTCAGCAAAAAGAAACCAGTCCCTAATGAAACTGACAGATAAAGTACTTTCCTTGTAAGGATTAAACACTATGACTTATATTCTATTATTCTAAAACACAGTAAAGTTGAAAACCTGAATGCTTAGGCTGCCACAAGAAAGACAAAGTTCCCAGGAAAGGTCAATAAATACAGGCACATGGAGCAACCTTTAAAGGTCATCTGCCTTGATGGGCTGTTTCATCTTGCCCAGCAATTGATCAGGTTGAGAACAAAAGATACAAAATTATTAAACTCTATGATCCTTCCTAACAACTCCAAATGAAACAAACTCCTGCCCATAGCATGCTTCAGGTGCAGGGCTCCAATTTCAGCCCCAAACTCCCAATTACTCAGCTTCATCTGTTGCAAGCCAACTGCCGCCCTACAGAAAGATTGCTGCAGTCAGTTCAGAAACATCCCCACTTGCTCAGCCAAGCCCAAACATCAGCTATTTTATGAGACAGTGGCACTGGCAAGCCATGGGCTGTGCCACATTAAAATACACCCCTTAAAACCTGTGGGATAATCAAGTTCCACTCATCTACAAGTTACAGCCCTTTTTTAAAAAACAAGACGTGAGAAACAACCAAAAATATTGTTTAATTCTAGTCTAGATTTGTATTGCCATCTTCTCTCTCTCAAGTTTTCTACAGAGGCCTCTGCAGTTGCAATTCTTATATGTTTCTATTGAAAGGTGTCTCCTGCTTCTTGCTCTGGGCTTCCCAGCTGCCTGCAGCCGGGAGCCGCTTGTCACACAACCCAGAATACAACCATGGGCACCAGAATGTGATCATTGCCTCCAAAAATGACACAACTTGCCTTTAGCATATTCTGAAGCTATCCATTTATGGGAGAGAAAGAAAAGCTGGCTGAGTTCCCTACCACGAAAGCCAGTACCTGGACCCATCCACCAGACAGCAGAAATTCCAGTGGTGGAGTCTCAGTTGCAACACTGAAGGGTCAAATTTCAAGCTCCGCTACTGACAGTATATGAGCCCATGGGGAAGCTGACACAGCAACAAGGCACATGATTTGCTCTTGTCTTTTGCTTTTCAAAACCTGACCTAGGACTACTACACACTGGACAGTCACACTAGGAATGTGCTGAACAGCTGGACTATAACGCAATTACATGGTCACATACCAGTTTTTCCATGGGACATCTGTCTTATTCACTGCACGAGAGGGACACGTGTGGGTACAATCAAGATGGCATGAGCAACTGTAAATCTGTCAATTCCTTAACAGTGAGAAGCTTAACTTTTCAACCTGAACAACATCCTTTTAACATCACACAAATATGTCATTATGCACAGAAGTTTTCAGACAACTCTAGAGGAAACAGCTGTGCAATACCATCCAAGGCATATGAAATACCTGGTGTAAACACATCTGTGATGTTTGTGTCTGTCTCCAGGCATTGCTACAAGCCAAGCTTACAGCCTTGCTAGACAAAATATAAGTCATGAGAATGTACAGCTGGCCAAAAGCAATAATACTCACTCCAAGTTGATAACAAAGTCTGAAAGCGCACAACACCAAACCCTCCTAAACTGTCCTAACACCAATATCAGCTAGACAGATTGTGATTACAGAGACATGCCCAAAACTACAACTTATTTAAATACAATAAAGACACTCTGCCACCTCCATGAGACTGAGGTTTTGGGTTTGTCTTACCATTTCTTACTAATTTCATAAGGTTTGATTTTCTTATGGTTCCTCAAAGATTGGTATGATGGCTCCAGATCAAACAAAATTATTGAGTACTTTTGTGAATTTGAGGGTCTCACCTGCTTAATCACAGGTAAAATTCAGAAGCACTGGTTTCTGTACAGGAAGAAGTACTTCATTATTTCACAGAGATTTTGTAGGGATAAATATAGTGACAGTATGCAGAGAGAGAGACTGCAGCAGCAAACCCTCTAGGGAGAGCTGTATAAGAAACTCAAATGGAAAGATGGACACTAATGATTATGAATATTGCTGAAGAGATGAGCTCATCTACACTTCTGAACAGACTTCACAGGACAAAGACACTGAAGTACTGAGAACACTTCACTCCTGGTTCATGATACAGGAGGACTTTTCCCAGCAGGAGCCAGGACTAGGCTGAAGAATTTCACCAGCCAGAGGAAATGGCTAAGCCAGACATAGCAAATTGCCTCTGAAACCAATTTTAATCCAATGTATTTGATAAACACGGCCAGAATGGTGGAGGAGTTAGAAGACAGGAACTAAAAACGATTCTTCATGAAAAATAAAAACACCATATGCAAATGTCACAGGATATATTCCTCAAACTTAACTACGGGGTCACAGCATCTCCTGATTTCAGAGCACAAAACCCTGAACAATTACACCTGTGAATTGATGCTGTGTACATAATACAGTGTATTAACATCCGCCTTCGCTACCTCATCTTTCACCAAGTATCCCATAATAATCATTTTGCCATTCAGGACATCAAAGACTCCTTACACAATTGCCATTAAAATAAACCACACTCAGCTCAGAAACGATAAATGCTTTCTCTCCAACTGTGAGATCTAAGAATGAAGGCAAATACCGTGAAATAATCTAAAGTTCAGCATGTCATATGGGCCAAAATAAAGACAACCAATTCTTCCATATAATTAGAATCATCTACATTGTTCCCCCCAACTCCTCAGCTGAGCTGTCCTGATTTATAGTAGCAGATGATGTTCTGTAGTTTTATGAAAAGGAACAATATTTAGTTAAAGCATTAAGACACACAGCAGATTTTCTGATTCAAAACAGTGTTGTCAGGTTCTTAGAGATGTTTTTATAGAAACATTACACTCCCTTTTCCCTTCCCAGAGCCTTGTTCAGCTCAGCTCCTGTTAAGCCACCTCTCCTAAGGAACAGACCGAAACTCCCGCTGCACTGCTCATGCACTGGAGCTCAAACACTCATTTTTCCAGACTGTTGAAGGTCCAGCAGTGCACCCACAGCATTGCTTCAGCCAGTCCCATTTCCACAGGTGAACACGAGTGCTCTTCCTCAGCTTGCAGCTGAATCACAGTGAACACAGTAGCTTTAGCCATGCAAAGAGAGGCTGCATTTCTCTGTTAGAAGTTGCAAGACCTTTATAGAGAGATGTTTATGAACAATAAAAATAAACATTAATAGGTTATACATTTGTATCCTTACAGAAATATAGTAAAATGACAGGCCTTTGTGCCTGCAGCTGTATTTTAACATGAAAGATTATTTTAAATTTAATTCAGTGCCGATAACTGGAGGGGAGAAAAACCTTTCCTCTTTTTGTAAAAATAATATTTGTTTTTAGAGAGTCTGGCACTTCTGAAGTCTTGTCAAGTGCAATGGAAACATAGTAATGTACACAAAGTCAAAGAGGCTTCAATTCCATGTATTCCGGTTTATGTTTCATATATCCCAAATTCCAACAGGGGGTAGCATTACACTTCTGCAAGAACATTTGATATTTAGAATACACTCAGTTTCCCCACATTTGATAGTCTGAGCTTCCTTGTACAATAGATCTGTTAATTGCCACTCATTCTGCACTCAGTGAAAATTGCACAAGGCAGGGACTCCAGCAAAACTCCCCTAACGCTGAAAGTGAGGCTCAGATGGGCCCAAACAGGTATGAAAAACAGCAGATTTGACTGCTGTGCAAATAAGCAGCGTGTGGTTCTCAGCTCATTCTTCTTGCTCAGCACATAACACAAACAGGAGAGGCAAGGTGCTCACGGATGGGATTCAACACCTCACATGATCCAGTTCCTTTGCATTTTAAAGTTCACAAGACTAACTGTGCCCCCACAGAGCATCTCAGTACTGCAGAAATACCTGTGAAAACTTGACCAATGGGAAATACTGAGATACATCTTCTCAGAACAGCACAGCCCAATAGAAACCACAGAGTTCTGAGTCAAAGCATTAACCCATTTCAAGATTGGCAAAGTCAATACAAAAGTATTATGAAGCAGGAAGCTTGGAGAGTGAAAATAAACAAGAAGGACCATTATTAACACATGGACCAACGTGCACACGTACTCACAAAGGGATTCAGGTGGTCTTGCCCTCCTGCTTAGCAACGCAGCAATTTATGGAAAATTTACACACAAAAGTGCGTGAAGAATCCCTTTTACTCAAGTTCCTGCTTTCAACGAGATTTAAAATCCAATTCAGCTATTCAGGAAGAAAAGGTTCCCATTTTGCAAATAGAGTTCAACTACAACCCTACAGCTGAAGTGACAGACAGTAAATAGAGAAGGACTCAAATGAAAACATTTCAAAAGCTGGCAAAGTGAAATCTCAGATCTTAGAGACAAATTAAACCTGCTTCTGTGGGTTCTTAGATATGGAGAAAGTTTATGTTAAGCTTTAATTACCATTTTGAAACATTCGCCTGGGGACTGCCCTAAGAAAAGTCTTTTCCTTCCTCCACTTCCCCACTGTTGTTCCACAGTGTGAGCTTAGCTTCTGCTGGCGCTAAAAATACACTTGTGCCTGTTTTGTAGCTGATGGAGCTATGCCAATTTACATTAGACTAGTTACTTGATTCCTTCCTTCCAGCCCATTCCACATAAAGACACAGAGAAAAGAATCCTTGTTATAACCTATGCATCCTGTTCCACAGAGAGAGAACTAGAGTGGGCTTAATTATGGGCCTATGAAGAATAAAAATGAAAGCCTTGCAATATGATCTTCACATTCATTTTCCTCCTTTTTCAACCTCACATTTAGAGCTATAGTTAGTCAACTTCTTCCAGAAAAAAAAAATTATTAACAATATAATCAGTGATCATCAGTAGAAAGAAATGGATGGAAGTAGAAGGACAAATAAGGGAGAAAAAGCTCAAAATAGTAAAATTAAGACAAGTGTTTTTCTTTATCCCTGGCCCATCACTGAAATTATGGTTTGTCAAAAGTAATGAAACTATAATTAAGCTGCACAGCTTCAAAGGATACAGCTACTTAACTATGCATGGGGGCTGCTCCCAGGCTGCTTCTGTATCAGAGAGCAAGTGCTATAAATTATTAGGCACAATTATATCTGTAGTTTTTTTTCCAAAGCCTCCTATAGTAGTTATCTCTATAGCATGTGTGTTCTGCTTGACTTTGTGTCTCAAGGAATGAGATGAATCGGCAAACTTCATCTGGAAATGTCTTCTTTGTGCTACAGGGGATTCAAGTATACAGTTACTAGCCCTGATATAGCCCACTTAGCACTCCTCTGTCCTTCTATTAAACCAGATCTGGAAAAGGTGTCTATTTCCTTAATATTTTCCAGGCTCAAATTTCTAGTACATTCAAAATTGCTTCCAATCAGCATTGAATTAGCAGAGGATTCCACAGAATCCAGACTACTGCAGAGGATGTGGCTAGGGGAGAGGGAACACAGCCAGAGTTCATGTCCCCCTGATTCCCAGCTGTTGAAACAGTCATTTTAGTTGACTGACAGCTGGCTGCTGCACTTTATCCTGCGAATAGCCTGATATCCTCATGTGACAAGACTTAGGAGGACAAAGTCAACTTTAAAGCCCCTTTTCCATCTACACTTTGGACTTGCGTGGTATTGAACTGCTGCAGAGAAAGTCCCAAGGTCTGCTTTCTTTCATTTACCCGGCTTTCAGGAAAAAAAACATGGAAAGACACAAAAGATAACTCCAAGGAATACATACAAGCAGAGCTGGCATGCAGTAAAGGCATTTTGCTGCAGCCTAGAAGTCCTATATAAGACTGGTATTCACTCACTCCATCCTGGCTTTCATTTATCATAGGAATCACACTTATTTTGACCTTAACATCCTCATCCCACCTGAGGAAGCTCAGTCTAACTTCTAGACACACACACAAATTTTGTATTGTTATATTGATGCATCAAATGTCCCTGGAGCTGAACCACAGGGGATGGAAAAACAACAGTAGCTTGACATAACATTTTTCCCTACACTTCTGTCCTACACCCATGAGTTGAATTACTGGCTAAAGCAAGATAGATTTTCAAGGCACAAAGTGTTGTTACGTTAGCAGGGATGGCCAGAAGGCATCCCTGAAGTCCTTCCCTCTGCAGTGTCATTTAGGAATGAAACAGAAGAGTTTGTGTGCAACTGGTAAAAAGAGCTTTTTTCACACTTTGAAAAGGATTTACTCAGTTGGTCAGGTGCAGTAACTTTGCCACTTCACTGTGTCACCTTGGTTCTTACTGAGAGTTCCTAAATTTCAAAGCTAAGTTTAGCCAGAACCAAGGGAACTCAATTGGGTCAACTGCCTACCTAAAACACTGCTCAGAAGTTCCCTGTGAGAGTCATCTGCTCTCACATCTCTTACTGGGGAAGAGCTGAGTTTTACCTAATCCCCGTTTGGGCAAAATGGCTTTTGATCTAATAGAAAAATTGCATCCAAAAAAATTTGCAAAATTAGATTTTATGCAATATGCCTCTTCATGAGGATTTTAGAAAAGAATACATTAAGAAAACATAGTACTGTTATGGGGATTTTCCTCCCTCTGTTGTTACAACTTGGCTGGAAGTTCAGGCATATCCTCAGGCATGTTCTTGATATCTTGCTCCTTTCTAAATGCTAAAAAATTGCTAAGCCCTCAGGCTAATCCCATTCTTAGAAAGAACTGATCTTCAACTGCCATGTCCTCAGTCACAGACTTTCTGAATCAACTGAGTGTAAAGGCTCATGCATTCATAACTTCTGTCCAGTAACTGCAGTTCTTGAAAGACACCATTCTTCAAGCTCAATTTCACACACATAAAAAATTCTCTTGAAATAACTTATTCAGTGCCACTGCTTTGTGGCCTTTCATTAAAAAGAAAGCGGCTTTCAACTATTTGTTGAAGTTATAAAAATTAGTGATAGACTTGCCACCATTCTAAAACAAAAATTGTGGAGCAGGTGCTTCATCATGGCAGGTTAATTTTCTCCTTTAGCAACTCTCACTAATGACTTTCTTTCTGTCCACAGTTTCTTAAAAGGCAAACTTTCTGTCTCTCTCACTGCCATGTGGACAACATTTCATTTAATATAATCTTTAGCACTTGGATAGGATTTTCAACATCCAAAGTCCTGTAGAAACACAATCCCATCAGTCCTGACAACAGCCTTGGGAAGCAAATACAGATACCACAAAGTGAGGTAAGCTGGTCAGAGCCACAATAAAACCCTTGCACAAAATTCCTGCATCAGTCCAAATCTCAAGCTTCTTACCTCTCTTTATAAAAAGTGAGACAGTGCCCAAAACACCACTTTGCCATCACAAACTCCTGCCAGGAGTCTGGCTGCTATAGACAACCAGCTTTATAGCACAGTGGGCAGGTTTGTCAAATGCATTCAACACTAAGCCAGGCAGAGCAAGAACACCAGAGTTTAGCACAGATTCTTTCTGTGTTACCTGATGTCCAGAGCAGTCAATTCCACTCTTCTACTACGGGACAGGGTTTGAAATCTGCCTGGTTTAGATATCAAAAATCCATCTTATTTATTTTAACTCACGTGCAACCTAAATCTCTAATGAAGTGAACACTTTAGCTACACTGATTTAAATGGCCTTGCTTCTAGAAGTGTCAGAGGAAAGGAACTGAAGTCTGCACAAGGCTTCTGCTCAGTGGGACATTTTGGTCAGAACTGTACAATTGCATGAGAGGTAAATTTGACGGTCTTATCTTCCTTATGGACTTATAAAGAATTCCCTCTCCTTTCTCCTCTAGACAATTTCCCTTGCACTTCAGCAGAAGCATTCAGAACTCTGCATAATAAAGCAATCTATAAAATCTCAAGGAACTTATATAACAGTCCATCCTGAAAATTGGTGGGCATTTTTGTATCAGAATGGCTTATGCACATTTACTACCTTCTTTGCCTATGGGAAACATTCATTCAGTTCTGAACATATAAATATATTTCTGTGATTCATTCCTCAAATTGGTTTCAGTATAATGAAACCACAGAGCAGGTTCAATGGAACAGGTAATAACCCATTTTCTATTCAATAGATTTGTTGCCACATATTTTCATGCTAACAAATGCCAAAATTGAATTATCCATATGAAGATGTTGTTACCATATTATTAAATTTCACAAACATAATAGCTGGAAAAATTATTTGCTCTTTATGACTAAAGCAATGAAACTTGGAATAGGGTCGGATATGACAATGAGTAAGGACTTGCCTACACCATAACACAACTCATACCTTCAGACGTAATCTGATTACAAGTAATTACAAGTCATTGTAATTCTGCTGACATATTATCAGCCAGACTGAAAGTATTTCCACGGATATCTTTAAGTAATAAGTATATTGGGAATCTTGAATTACCAAAACTAATTCCACTCCTATGTCTTGTCCTGAGTTATGAATGAGTTTAAGCACAATTTGTATAATTTTGCTGGAACGCATTTCACCCTTCTAATTTGCATACTTCCAGTTTTAAGTGGCTCTGTCAAAAAAGGTTGGTTGGAAAGGTCACACCCCTACTGAGCATCAATTTTCAGTCCTCTCATCTACTCACAGTGAGCTGCTGTCAGCCCTCCAGACATCCCATCCAAATGATTGCTATCCTACTGACACTCGCCAATTCCTTCTGAGCCATGCAATTACTTTGATGTCATTGACTGTTAATCAAAACAAAATATTTCCTGCATAGTCTTTTTAATGCACAATCTTAAAAATAGAATGTTGGCAGACATTACAAACATTTTTCAGAAATGCAAGTCAAGGAGTTGAAGTTTTTTGAAAGTAACTTTGCTTATGATCTTCCAGAAGGAGATAAACCATATGGGAATCAAACTTGTGAATCTTAATCCAGGGCTTCTACTGGAGTTATTAGCTTCTCCTGAGCTGAGCTCCATGTAATCTATGCTTTCCTTGTATCTTTTTGTATTTTCTTCCTCTGCAGGTGAATTTTCCTTTCTCCCTTTTAGAAAATGAAGATAGAAAGTGTCTGCTAACACTTTGTAGGATTCTGTTGAACTTTTCCAGAAAGAAATGGATTTCTATTTAAGGGGGGGAGGGGAGAAAGAGAAAAAAAGCCTTCTATTTTCTCATTTTGGCCACATTCCAAGCAATCTGAAGAGTCTCCTTTACAGCTGGATCAAAACCAGAAGCCCCACAAACCCTACATTCCAAAGGGAATAATTTTTTCCAGCTTTTATTATCAGATGACTGCTCCTTCAAAGCATTTCTTTCTCTCTCTTCAGAAAAGCTACTGCTCCCAAGAGAGGAAGAAGTAGCCATCAGTATTAGTAATAACAACAGCTATTAGCCAGCTTGATTGTATTTAGGGGAGGAAGCCAATTTTCCCATTTGTTCATTGTGATGGGGATAGAAGGTCAATACCGTGGTTTATCAATATCTCCATGGGTCTCTGACAGAAAAGCAATCCAGCAACATTTGTGTTTGGTACAGAAGAATGAATTCTGCTGAGTTACATTGTGTGCATTCCCTCGTGTAAGGAAAGATGCTCTCTTCTCTTGACATTGTTATAATTTCACTTACCAGTGCTTCTGTGGCAGGCACTTCTTTTCCCACTACAGACCACAGGCTGTTCGCCTTAGTGCCAGATCCCAGTAAGTGCCAACTCTTATTATTCTGAATTTAGATTAAAACCTTTATTTTTTGCACAAAATCATGAGGATTCTTTCATGATAGATGGAGAGTACCTTGAATAAAGTTTTTTAGATAAAAGATGAGGTAGCCTCCTACAGGGCTGAAAGCAAGTCAGATCTGCATTGCTCTGGGGGGTTTGGCATGTCTCTTGTGTTACTGTGACCTCTGAAATCCAGATTCTTACCCATTAAGTGACCTCTTCCACGCAAACCTTCGGAACACCCAGGTCACTTATATGAGCCCTTACCAGCAACAGCAATGGAAAAGGAAGCTGGATCTCTTCTTGATCACTTGGGAGTGCAGCCTGTTGCCAAGAAGCATTATAATACTGTACAAATTAACTGGTGAACTGGGAAGAGAAAAAAGTCTTCCTTCCCTGCAAGCTGATGATAAGCAGTATCTCTACACAGTGCATAAGGAGACCTGGATGGGAGATGAGATCAAGAGGATGGAGATCATCTCTACAATAGACTTGGGCTCCTGGCCAAAACTACAAAGAGGAAAACAAAACAAATCTAGCTCTAAAGCCTGATACTACATCCACCTGTTTTATGCCACTTTTCTCTGTCAGCTTCAACTGGAGAACATATTTGATCTGCACAGCACTGGGTGCTTTTGTCAGCATAACCAGCTCCAGAAATGACTTGCATTTCACTGTAAAGCACAGCAACAATCATGGGTTTCTTCTATTTCAGAAAGATGATGTGGGAAAATTGGTGGGCTTTCAGATGCATTTGAATCTCTGAAAAGTCTGAAGAATAACACTATCACAAAAATTTCAGAGCCTTCAGAGCCTTTTACAACAATGGCAATGTAAGTAAAATGCCAGATGGCCAAACCATTGTCCAGTGCAGACACCTCATTTAGTGGTGACACATGTGATGGAAGATGCACATCACTACTGGTTCATGTATCACAGTCAGGACTCAGAAAAACAACTGGAATTAAATCTTGAAAGAAAAGAGCACAAAAGCAAGTTTTCTAATTCATGCAAAAAGTCAGCAGATACAGGAACTTCACAAACACATCATTCAGGTCAACAATAACAACTGACTTCCAGGTTCCTCTGAGGTGCAAACTGTTCCTGTTAGTTCTAACAGTGCCCAGCTGCCCAGAGCTCTGAGATTAGAGCAGAAATACAAGCAGCTACAATGCTGTAAGAAGATGACGAACGCATCCTTCTCAGCTGAGAATTTAGACAGCTTGTAGCTTTTTTAAAGGTGGGAGGAAGCATAAAATGTTACAGCACCACACATCAATACTGTAAAAAAAAAATCTTTGAAAAGAGATGTAAAAGATGTGCAAATACAAATAATCATGTTCCTACACTCTCAGAGAACGCATGGAAATAAACACAGTACAAGATAAACACATAAGGTTTTCAGTCTCCTGGGGAAAGAGGTAATGACTCCCAACAGAAAAAAACAAGCTAAATTAAGGTTGTAGATAACAGTACATTGTGGTTTCTTTAGTATCTGTTTTAGTACTACATTAGAAAAGTACTTGATTAAAAGCCAAAAAAAATTAAAACATTCTCAGTTACACAGATATGGCCATGTAGTCATGCAGCTGCCATTTCTTGAATTTCACCACACAAGTTAACACCTAACAGGCCTTCTCTTTCACCACTTTCAAAAGCAGCATCTACAATGAGAGGAGACACACCAGCTAACTCCAGGGTTAAGGGGTTTGTATGGGATTTGGAAAACCAAGGCTACATTCCAAACCCAGCTACAGGCTGCTCATGATCCTGGTAAAATTAGTCCAGGTAAGACAGCAAAAGAGACCTCAATGCAGGATGTTCTTTAGAGTTCAAGCCCCTTCTCTGTCTGAAGACACATCAGCTGTGCTTTTCCCCAGACTTAGTCTCTCCCTGGTCTGTAACGCACAAGGGACACACAGATACTCACAGGTTCTCTAGAACACAAAGATTCTGCACTCACCCAAGGATGCAGGTGATTAACCAGCCCTGAAAGGGGGATGTGGTGTTGCATGATTAAATACAGTAGTAAAGAGCCTGCTCAAGGATCACAGTACAGGCATGCACATGCCTTCCTGTGGAGTTGGAATGCAAAAAGGAAGCAGTTTCAACAGGACAGAATAAAAGAATTAAATATCCTATCACCTAGCCAAACCAACTCCCCACTTAAACTGAGATCCACATGCCCTTCAAGGCAGGTGCCAGTTCTCCCTATATTGTGTACGGAAGGGTTCTCAGCCCCTCAGTGCAGTGGATCCCACTGCCTGACAAGACCCCTGAACTCTTTTATCCATCATAACCATAACATTTCTGTATTTCCACTTCCTACAAATATGCTGGGAGATTCAAAGTTGGAGGCATAGCGTGCTCCTGCACTGTGGTAGCAGGAGCTATACAACTACCTCACAGAGGGTTTGGGTAGACTAGCTCCTAATTTGGAACCATATTGTCCCCAAGGAGGCTTTGGTTATTTTAAAATCATCTACTTAAGTAGGTGGCTGAATACCAATAGAGATTGATGACAAGAGCCACACACAAACTGACAACTTCTTTTCCCCTCTATCATGGCAAGTTAACTACCAAAGCAGTACTCATGACTACATTTCTACATAAATAAGAACTCCCACTGACATAAATATGAGTTTAGCATGATCTAGACATACATAAATGTAATTCCTACTAATAGGCACATTTGGAGCTGTCAACATGATTTGAGTATAACACTAAGTGGCATGAAGAGACAGCCATAAACATTCCATATTAATTCATCTTGCAAGAAGAAGGTGGTCAGGGGACAAAAAGCAAGACAAAACTAAACCCAGTACTTGTCAGATGGAAAAGGACAAAACCAGTTGGAAAATAATTTTATTTTTCAGACTTCTACGAAAATTTACAAACAATGATGGTGTAAAAAAAAAGGAACACCCTATAAAAAAAGTTGACATTTGTCAAACTATAGCATCAAAGGAAGTTACAGAGCAACAAGCATACATGAAATTCTATTCATCAAATTAGTATTAGTTAAGTAGTTAAAAATGTAATAAGTCTAATAATAAATCTCTACAGCTTACTCAGAAATTGTAACAATCAACTCTGAGCTTAAATTATACTTACAATAGACAATGAATTCATCTCTGCAATCATCTACAGCACTGAAATCAGCTAGGTCAAATTACATAGCAAAGGCACATCTTGGGAAGTTTGTAAGGACATCTTGAGCGCAGCACTATTACGTACAACAGAAAGCAAATCACCCTGCATGCTTGCTTCTTAGTCCCCAATGTCTAATATGAAATACAGTATACAAATAATAGAAACAATATTTAGTAAGTCTTTTCATGATGGTTCTATTCTTCATGCAGAGTGACAGAAAGGCTTCCTTGCCCTATTTTCTGTTCGAGCCTTGGCACTTTTGCAGGGTCTGTTCTCCCTGTTTTCATCATCGTCCTTGTCATTAGTAGAGTAGGTGGTTCTTAACAAGTCAGTCCCAGTCAGGACCCCCACCATGCCCTCCACATGTCTTCATCCCACAACTCTCTCCAACTCTTCACATGCTGAGCTCCAACATGCACACACAACATGCCCAAACCTAACCTCCATTTGCCAAAGTTTACATACAGGGCAGAAAACAAACAAATGCTCACAGCCTTAATTACTGCTGCAGCCTTTCCTCTACCGAGGTCACTTTAAATAGTAGGCATTTAAAAGCCATTAACACAATTTAATCAACAGCTTAACTCAAAATTGCAAAGGAACCCCAAACACCAGCACATTAAAGCCTTTTGAACATGAATTTGAATAAACATGAAAACCTGGTGTTTTCATCAATCCATAAATCAGCTCCTCCTGGACCTAACTTAAATATATCCTACTCAAAGTACAAGGAGTAATAATTATTTTTTAGTTACAGCCTATGGATTTGTGCTTTCACTGCACTC
The DNA here is from genome assembly GCF_017639235.1 of Corvus kubaryi. Taxonomy (NCBI): domain Eukaryota; kingdom Metazoa; phylum Chordata; class Aves; order Passeriformes; family Corvidae; genus Corvus; species Corvus kubaryi. The sequence goes on from NW_024582073.1 coordinate 22,729,753, forward strand.
CTCAGGAGAAAAGCTGAAGACAGCATCCATGAAATACTGCTAAAATAACTCATCTTGACAGTTCAAGAGAGTGCATCAAAGGGTTACTTTTTCTTTCAAAAGTAAAAACAAACCCATGAATCATTCTATTTAATGAGACTTCTTTTGCAACTGCTTATAAATGGGATTTTAAAAAAAAAAAAGCAGATGTGCATATCTCATGCAAAAAAAAAGTTAGTAAGAAGGTTGCACCAGTGTTTATCACTAAATTTGTTTAGGTATAGACAAGATCTGAAAGTCTTTCCAGCTTATCTTACTAGGGCAGCTAGAAACACCATGAAACCTGACAGCACTTTGCAATAAAAGATGTGGCTATTTATGTCATTGGGGTAAACAGGCAGTAGTAATTACATAATTTAGCTTTTAATGGTTTTGAAGATATCCAGTGGAACACTCACTTTCAGCTTCCCATCTTCCACAGATACCCAGGGTAAAATCTGATAAATTCACATCTAAACCAACAATTCAGATCACCCAGAAACATTTAGACCATGTGAGCTAATTGTACCTGAGCTACTTCTTTCCTCTCTGCCTATGACAAAGACACCTTTGAGCTTTCTAATCCCAAAGCAGAGCTCTTCCAGAAATCAAGTCTTGGTCATTTTTCCCAAATTCTCCCTAACTACAGGCAGCAGCCACAGGAAGCCAACAGCAGATACACCGCTGTGCACGCCACCGCCTGCACTGCCTCCAGCCACACTTTCAGAACTGGACTAGAGGGCTAGTGAGGGCCTGTGGTGCAGGTGGCTGGCAAGGATGGTCTTGGAAGATCACCAATCCTACTGACCAGTGTAGACACAACCTTAGAAAGCCTGTCCCACAAGTGCCTCCTTACCTGCCAAGTGTTGCAGGTAGCTGACAAAGTAACGTCCAAGGTGCTGGGACGGGGCTGGGCAAGGGGCCCAAGCAGACAGAGCTTTCCAGTTTGCAAACATGTGAAGGCACTCAATGATGCAAATGCATGAAACACCTCATGAGAAGAAAACAATCCCTCAAACTTATAACCTTTTAATTTTTCTTACATCACCTACTAGGCATTCAAACCCTCTTCATAGCAGTGGTTTATGTAATCTCACATTTAATTAAATGCACACATTTCAATGGCAGTGTTTAATTCCTCTTGCAGAAGTCTCTCTTGCTGAATCCTTGCTTCACACATTCCCTAAATTAAGCACTCCCTCTAACCTTCCCAGCCTTTCAACAGCTCACTAATACAAGCAGCTTTACCTTCTTCTAGTTTAGCAAACACATTCACAAAAAAAAAAAATCTTCTCCAGCATGGATAAAAACAGATACATTTTCATGCAATGTATAATTAATGTATAAAGCTTACTGCCATAAAAAGATAAGAATGTAGCAGGTCCAAAAAGAATTTATAAGAACATCAAAGTCTCAGTTAACAGATACTGGCAAATGTGTTTGGAAAGGCAAGTGAACCTCCACAGTTTAGGTATTAAGTCTTTATGTGACTGTTGATCAAAAATTAATTTCCCTGCAAATAAACTGTCCTGCTTGTAGACTGCCAATGAGTTTTTGTGTACCTGCTCTAAAGTACCTGTCATTGGCCAGTCACATTACTGGATTGCCATGCTGACTTGACTATCTTGTATTTCCCCAGTGACAAACTAGTCTAACCTGGCTTCATGTGCAAGGCATGTTCAAACTCCAATGACAAAGAAAAAAAAAATCAATACAATAAAAATATGCACTCTGATCACCTTAAGAGCAGTACATACTGTTTGACCTCCCTTCTTTCTTTGTAAATACCAGCAGCAAGACAGGTCAGTGTCTTCCATGCTTGCTTGCCATTATATGACAAAGCCAGTGCCTGCAAAACCTCTCTTTCACTTACATGTACCCAAAGACAAAATTGTCCAATATAAAAGTAATGATTGTGGTCTATATTGTTCAGTGTTTCCTTGACTAGGCACAGATTTTGAGGAAACCATGTGCTAAGCCTCTCCATTTGAGCATAAACAACCCAAAAAGTTATTACGTGTTCAAAGTACAAAGGAAACAATATTACTTATGACCTACAACTTAGGTAACTTTAAATTAATCATGCTATATTAACTAAGGTTCGTTAGCATCTGCTCAGTGTTAGGTATTTACCTTTAGTCCACCACAGATTGGACAAGATGAAAAAAGAGCTCTTGTCATCCCAAGGTGGGGTCTACATGTGTCACAGGGGTCAGCTGAGGCCCCACCAGGTGGTGACAGCTCACTACTTTTGGAGTCTGACACCTGTCCTTGTGGTTTTGTGTCTGACCACCTTGAAACAAAATCCACATATGTCTCATCACTTGAGTCCTTGCTGCTTTCTGTGAGTAAGGATGAAGGCCTCCCTCTGTGCTGGCTGTGCTCAGGTCCCCTCCGTGCTTCCAAGTGTGGTAGTAGAAGTTTTGGGTCACTGGCACCTTGAGCTGGCAGGGGCTGGTCCTTGGGTAGCGTGGAATCTGCACTCTTCAGTTGCACATCTTTAGAAGCTGCCTGTAACACACTCCTGGGTGTATCATAAACGTGTCTGAGAGAGCTGGGAACCTGATACTCTGATCCCACACCTCTCTGGGACTCACTGTGAGGACAAGTACATAGACTCTGATCTGAAGGAAAGTTCAATGGCAAGCTTAGCAATGATCCAAACTCATCACCATGGCAAATGTCCAAGCTCCCAGCATAGGAAGAGAAGCTCCCAGAGTAAGAAGAGTGACTACCAGTAGCTATTCCACTGTCAGAAGAACTCTGACGGCCTATTTCCTGCAGCTGTCTGGACCGGAGGGGCTTTGGAGGGGGTTTAGTGGTGCCACGTGCCCCTTCTGGAAGGGTCTTTTCTTCTCCCAGGTGAATACCCTTTGCAGCTGCCAGTCCATGGCTCTCCTGAGAGGTGCTGGCTGAAGATTGCTCAGGCCACACTGTCAACCTGCTCCCAACACTGACATCTGAGTGGCTGGTATCCGAAGACGAGCTTGAAAGACTCCTATCGTCTCCTAGAAAAGATGAAAACCCATCAACCTATGTTTCAAACACAATCAACAGACTGAAGCATGGCAAGTATGTACAAACAGAAAGGGCCCTGAGATTCCATCTGCTTTTTGTAAGTGGAACTCTCGTCAGAAAGCCAGAATTCCTGCAATAACTCACAGCCTCACGGGAAAAATAAAATGCAATGGTATGTTACCTTGACATAACCCTACCACATTGTGGAACATAATGAATTCAAGGCTAAATTTTTAAAGTTTATGCACCAAGTTCTCCCTTTTTCAAACATAATTTACTGTCATACAGTTAATTGGGTTAATATACCAAAATACAGCCATACATCATTGTACGGATAAAAATGAAAATAATACTGTTATAAAAACTTTTTCATATCTATATCTAAGATTTCCTGTGATCCATTTATGCATATATTACAAGATTTTTTTTCCTCAATGCTACTTGCAAGAAAGGCATTTTAACAGGTAATTACTGCCATCAAATACAGAATATGGAAGAAAAAATTTGAACATTGCATGAAAGGGTACAAGGACAAAACACAAACATCACACAAACAAAAAAATACAAAACCAAACAAATACAAAAACACCTTCTTGTAGCACACACAGAGTCCACAATTATTTTATTTTTTCTTAATAAAACCAATGTGAAAACAAAGGCAGAAACTCTATATGAAGTTGGGCCATGACTTCTGACCAGAGGGAGGGAATAAAAATAAAACAGGCATGCTTATCTATCAAGTCTCATTTGTTTTCTATCAATTCAGTCAAGTCTAGTAGTTACATGCTGATAAAGAAAAACCTCAGGAAGTCTCACTGGAATTCAGTCACAAACCACATTACCCAGCAGTGTCTAGGCCAAAGCAGCCATGGACATGTATATAAGCACATAATTAAGCTCCTGAGGCTCTTCACAGAGACATTATTGGGCATGTAGGCTTCAGAGTCAAGAGCAAAGCAGATGTTTTGATGATCCAACTTCGGCTATTGAACAGTTCAAATGGCAGTTCAGGGCACAGCCCCTTTTACAGATCCAGTGCTAGACACTAATTCTACTTTGATACATTAACAGCTCCAGAAAAGGCACATACAGATAGCAGAGGAAAGCACAGGAGTCCTATGCTTTACTGCAAAAATCTGCCTTAAGCTTGATGTGTGAACCATACAAGTGAGTCCCTCTCACAGGCTGGACTGACTCAAGTACTTAAGCAGATATCAGACTTGATGCAGACAGTTCTTTTTAAGCTTTACATGCACAGATTCACTAGGACTCAGCATACTAAATGGTTTTCCTGGGTTAACAGTATTTGATTCAAAACTCAGTCTGTTGAGTTGAAAACCTCCAATTAACATCAAAGGACTTCAGACAATGCTGTTAAAGAACTGCCTCACAAGCAGCATAACAAATCAAATGTCTTGATCATTTCTCTATAATTTTTCTTGTAAGTTCCACATCCTATAACACAGGCCATACAACTTTTAAAGCCTGGGCAGGAAGGAACATAATGTATTTTTATTTAATTAAAGGTATTTCTTACCTCCACTACCTTGGCGACTTGTATGGGACAGCAAGCTCAAGCGCTTTTCTAATTGCAAAGCTTCATGAGCCAGTCTTTCTTCTGAATAGGCTGGATTAGTACTTGGATCTTTAAAAAGAAACAGAAAATAAATAAATAAATAAAGGAGGAAACATGGAAAATAATTTTTAAAAAAGGAAGGAAAAAAAGACATTATTATGGTCAATTTCTATGTTTGAAATGCTGATTGGAAAAATGTATGGGACAATCTGACTTCAAGCACATCCTGGACATGTGCTACACACCAAGTTAAAATTACAAGTGTCAAAGATTGTCAGAGATTATACCCAATATCTATAATACTTACCACCAGGAACAAAACACTGAAAAGCACAGCACCAAAGTCAATAGCTACAGAAATAATTGGCATCCAGCAAGTCTAGACGACTTGAAAACTAATTTGACCCATGTAAAATTTGTCTGGAATTCACTGGGAATTTTTACATTAAGAAAGACCAAATTTTTAATCCTAGAAATTTACAAATCTACATCATAAAGTCAGAGTCATAGTGATGAAACGGACAGCTTCCAATCCAGATAATCTATTTACAAAGACTTTGCTTTCAAGTTTGATGTTCAGGTGATTAAGTTCAGACATCACAGACAAAATAAGCAACCTGGTGGCTCTCTGTCTTCATGTTTAATACAAGACAACTTAGAATGATATAAACCACTCCTAAAATGTACTGTCATGGATTTTCCCCATACATTTTAGTGAGTTTGCCATTCCAGCTGAAATTATTTCACTGAAGAAGGCTGATTCTATTCCAACATAAGTAGAAAAACCAAAAGTTAAACAGTACGTGGAAGAAGTTTCATCTGTAAAACAGCCCAGTTTCCTCTAAATCATTTTGTTTCCAGCAGGCACAACAATAAAACCAGATGTTGGAAGTAATCATAACCATCACCCCAAGAGAAACCTTATGGATTCCTTCAAAATAGCACTGATGAGTGCACCATGTTCAGCGGTTGCAGAGGATATGGTCTGCTAACTTGTTTATCATCAGAAACGTCAGTAGTTCTTATTAATACATAGGGAAAGTAATTAATGACAGAGAAAACAGATTAGCTTCCTCACAACTGCTGCTCTTGTATATCTGATCAACTGGGTAGTAGAAGCACACCACAAAAACACAAGAGTCATTTAAAAAGAGGGGGGGAAAGGATGAAAAAGGCTATACATTGCTGTGGTTGAGTTAGTAAGACAAAAACCAGTTGTAAAGATGAAAGAAAAGTTTCATTTTCATCCCAGGTCTTTTAGTTTTAAAAGACTTGGTTTTGATATTGTCAGCATAGCAGTCAAAGCAAGCTCACACTTGGAGGAAGGAGCACTACCAAGTCAGTTGAAGCTCCATGGGAGTGCCCTATATTATTAATTACCCCAAGAAACAAACTGCCGCATCTCTCCTCCCTAACCATATTCACTTTCTGACCTGCCCTAGGTAGGAATAGAAGTGACAGTGCTGAACTTGTTAACTTTCTTTCCTGTGTAGAGGAGGTTTCCATCTTTGGCAGCCTGCAATCTGGGTAAAATGAGCAGAAAAACCAAGATACAAAGAGTCCATCTATAATAACATACACCAGAACCCAAAGGTGTTCTAACAGGGACAAGGCAACAATGCCCATGACAAACAGGGTCTGTGACCTCTCTGTCTCCCAGCTCAAACAGTGCATGACTCACTTCAAACTGAAGAACAGAAAATAGGACTATTAGATGTGGATTATTTTGTTTAGGCCTCCATTCCTATTTACACTGCAAGACAACTTGTATTAGGCATTGACTAGTTCAAACCTGTGCAACTGCTTACTCAGACGAAACCCCCAATGCTTCCATATGGACCTCTGCCAAAGGAAAACACAACACTTGGCCACCAGCACCTATGGTGCAACCCAGACAGGCCCATGCAAGGATCTGCTCAGTAGCACACTGTTACAAGCTGCTGCCTAAGTCTATTTGTTAATGTCCTCTGCTCCAGTTACTCTGCTCTACGTACTTAAATGCCCTATGTCCAAAAACATTCAAGAAATATGTTCTACGAGCATTTTGAGTATAAAGTTGTCATAACAGATCAGCAAATTGGTCAAACCAAGATGCAAACAGACACTAACCTTTTCCACACCAAACAACTGTCAGGAGGAAAGGTCCTTTTACTTTCCCCAGAATATGATTACTTGACAAATGCAGATTTTTCAGAACATTACTAGGGCACCAACACAACAACTAAGTTTTTTAAGGAACTGATATCCCTCTTACAGACAGCAAAAGATACAATTAAAAAAAAAAAACTTGATCTTGCAAAACTGGCTTATAATAAAATACATGTTCGCATGTTCAACTGCTTCCAGAAGCCAAATTCCCTATCAGCTGCACAGCTACAGAACACACCAGGTTTCACCCAACAACATGAAACCTCTAGGCATACTGTCTGTCCAATAGAACTGATAACTTTTTGGTTACATTTCCCCTTAAGGATTGCCTATGTATAAAAGGTGTGTATAAAATTGGATTAATAGTTATGTGCTGCGACCTCTCATCGCTCAGTTTTGTGGAAGATTGAGCAGAAGAACTTTCCTCAGCAAGTTCTAGGAAATACCGAGAGAAATAGCTTCAAAACCTGACAAACATATACAGAGTCTAAGTTTTTGGTAGATATTAAAAATAATTATCTATCAGTCTTACACAAGTCTTTGTTTCGCCTTTTATCTTCTCTGCTAATAAGCCAGACTTCTGTGGAAAATACAGCCAATAATACTCACCAGAAGTAACAGATTCTTATACCAGTATTATTGGTTACAGACTACCAAGTTCTAATCAGGAGGTTTTCCTACAGGATCAGACTATGGACTGCAGTCACTTTTTAGGGACCAGTTCTTACTGGAGTGCATAATCTATGACCTCGCATGAGTGCTGTTGAAATAACCCTTTTTTGTAAGCTTTTAGGCCATATTTCTACGAAGTTGGAGCTGTTGGTATCATCCTCTACCTTTTGCATGCCCAAAACACAACTTCTAAACAACTGTGTGGCAATTTACCACATTAGTAACTCAGGGGGACAGAGGCAGCATGACCGGTACTGAGACAGCTGTCCAAGGAAGTTCCGACAGCTTCTGCCCACACAACATCCGAGAGCAGCTCCAAGAACAATCAGTACCTTCATCTCCCAGACTCTTAACAAATGTATCCTGTCACATGATTCACTCAGGTCCTTCAATTAATAAAATGTTTTATCATCTCCAATCAAAAATGGATCCCTTGCTATGAGGAAAAAAATCTTTGATGTGAGGCAGTCATTGAAATCTTCTAAAACACTGCTTTGGGGCAAAGGGGAAGGATTACATCAAATTTAGCTGGACTAAAAATGCCTCTGCTGGAGATTTTATTTTTACATTACGTTGGTGGGTATTCATTAAAGCCACATCAGCTGCTCATCGTGGGAGATTTTGAATACTTTGGTAACATACGAACAAAGTGACACAGTAATTCAAAGCTCATGGTTGTTCAATAAGCACCTGTCAGGAAAAAATGTATTGTATCCAGTTCAGTCAGGAGCTACCTAATGGGTTAAATGCATCTTTAAAATGCAACATTGATTAATTACTTCATTAAACAAAATTAGGTAAATTAGGCTGAAAATCTCTTTTCTTTCTTCCTGTGTAACCATAGGCACATTTGTAAATCAGGCCTGGACCCTCACCTTCTTGCTAACATCTCCACACCTTGTAAGATGTCTGGAGGAATGAAAAGATGTCCTAAAAGTTTGAGGATCCACTTGGTACAGATACTGCAGAAGGCAGCCACAGAGCTGTCTTGCAATGGCCAAAGGTGTATCAAGCTTCAACAAAAAGAGCATCAGATGGATCCTCAGCAAGCAGCACTGTACACTCTCCACTCAGTCACAAAGCAGCCTGAAAAAGCTTCCAAAATTAAAAGAGAGCATCCAGATGATCAGCATTACACCTGGGGTCTTTCCAGACTGCGGGACTAGACTGGCACATAATCAGATATAGAGAGTACTGCTCTGCCCACTGATCGAAGATATCACTGATGGGCTGTTGGGCCTTTGCTGTGTTCAGTTCTGGCATTCAACATGAACCTTGCTAGTGAAAAAAGGAGCTCAACACACACCTGATAAACATTTCTCAAATAAGAAGCATGCAAATTCAGTACAGATTAAAAACCATGCAATCAGTGATTCATTACCAAGTCTATATCTAGACTTCTGTCAAGACAGAATGTAAAATTCTCTGGACTGTTTTCTAAACATCTCTTCAAGGAACGAAAAAGAGACCATGCTAGCAGCCAATTACAGGAGCTCTCTTCCAACTAGTAGCTGGGGAAAACAAGCCATCCAAAGTCATTACATCACTCATTTGAGTCCTTTATTTAAAATACTTGTTAAAATACAATACACTTGTTAAAAACATCTAGATACCTATACCTACATGACCTTCACATTCCCATCTTCTATGTCTTGGGGGGAGGGAGGGAAGGGAGTGGTTTACGAGACCGGATCATGCAGCTTTTAACAAATCAAAACCTCCAATCTGCTAGTGAAGATATCAGTAGGACTATTTTGGTACAATTCTGAAGAATTAATGGACTCCCAAAATAAGTACAACAAGTAATAAACCATAAAACATCTAATACTCGTTTCCTTCTCCATTTTATTTTGGATGTACACATAACAGAATTATTTTTTATCATGAGAATAGTAATTTGATTCATTTCCAAAACATCACAGAATAATTCAGGTTGAAGGGGATCTCAGAGTTCTCTAGTCTGACCTGCTGCTCAAAGCTGGTCCGCTGAGAGATTAGACCAGATTGTGATACCTTGCAGTTGTCAGTCAAGTTTATGAGTTGCACTGCACTGGATTTTCATTGCATATTTTATAGATGACATCATAAAATACATACAGTAATCACATATCCATGTGATAAGAACATCATGCTTTTAGAAATAAGGTACAGTTTTTAAAACTACAATCCTGAAAATAAGATGTCAATATTGTCCTTGAGCAAACACCCCTTGCACACCCAGTTTACAAATTCCATTTGGATACTGGGTATTTTACATTTGTTCAAGAATCACTATGGCAAGTAAGAAAACTGGTCATTTTTCAGCCCTCTTCAAACCATTCTCTACCATCTCCTATTAATTTCATGCTAACACATAAATATTTCAGCACCCCTTTTAACCATATGGTTGAGCTGTTTGCACATGAAGCAACTGGTGTCATTCATTCATCTTTTTAACAGACTACACACACATTGATTCCATAACATCTGTGGATTATATTTGTGCTATGGGCATTGGTGTCCAACACTGTCATCGTGACTTTTTTTACCATATTTCACTCTTTCTCTGTACATCTGCCCTTTGTGTGTTTTCCGTGATTGAAAATACTACAGCACTTCAAGCCTATTTCATGTTTGAGTTGGAAAGGTACAGGCAAAGGCAAGATGCCAAATTCAAGTAGCAAACTGTGAAGAGAAGGTTTCTCTAAAAGCTTTTAAATTGCACAAAAGCAGAACATTGCATACATAAAGTACTGCTGAGGCTGTGTAGCATTCTGCACTGCAGTAAACATGAATTACACAGACAAGACATTTCTTGATAGAATCCCCAATATGGAAGTTTTGATCTAGTTACCTGAAGTGTACAGATAATTAATCTGTTTACAAGTGGATGCTTTCAAAAGGTTGAGTGAATTTCAATACTTGACAGACACAGTGTGCAGCTGGTAGACTTAACCTTTTAAAGCAATACAGTACATTCTGTGTAACAACATATTTGATAAGGAAAATTAGTTTACGGATGAATCACCAGAACTGTACATGTGCATGTGCCTTAAACAGATCTGTACAAGCTTCTGCATGGGATAATAAATGAAGGAGAACATAAAAAAATTTTTTTTTCCATGAAGGAATGTGTACATAGGGAGAGACCACAAACTGGAAGAGACAAGGGTAAAATACACAGGAATAAAAGTTAGAGGGCTCAAGGTAGCTTGGATACATAAAGGCAGAGGAGTCTGCAAGAACATGAGCACAATTGTCTACAAAACACTTCTCCTGTCCAGGGAAACAAGATGAAATCAAGTGGATGAGATTTTAATGGCAAGTCCATCAAGCACAGAAGAGAAATTAAAAGACCTCCAAAAGGAGGTCTTCTCTTACAAAAAATGCCAAATACTCCCCAGGATGTCCCACATCCACTTTATGCACCTCACTGAGGTCAGAGCTCCTGATGGAGGGAAGGGATTGTGGTATGTGGCACAGCAACCCACAAACACAAGAAGTGCTAACTAAGATGTGAACACAGATTTACTCCTACATGCTTCTAAAAAAAGAATCTTCAAAGATTGTGCCATCTAAAATGGCACAATCAACACTGTTTCTGTTGTTAGGTTTTTTGTGTTTGCTTCTTTTTTTTAACACTCTAGTTAATTGAATGCAAGCATATATCATCACACAAGAATGACTTTTTTTGTCCACTATTCTGCTTGATTATTTACTTCTGCCTTACAACCAAGAGAAAGACAATATGAACTGAACCTTGTGTTTACTGCATTTACTAATTTTTAGCTAATAACTAATTTTTCATAATTTATTTTCACAAGCTTCATATACAGATCTAATCTTTTCCATCGCATTTCCTTCCTGCAATTAATTTAATCTTATAACAGCAATAAAATCCTGTCAAACACTTATTAACTGTCTAACACACAGAAACTCTAAGTATTTCCACAAATCCCAGCTCATCCTTCACCATCCTTGCAGCCTATTCCCACAGTATTCCACCACCAAATCACAGGTAATTTTCTGCAATCTCATTTCTACACTTTTGTCCTGTCTGACAGAGTCATTCTGACTCAATAATCAATTCATCTGCTGAAATCAAAAGGCAATAGGGTTTATTATGATGCTGTCCAAATTCCTCTTTGGCCATTGCAGTGCATGCAGCATTTACCATGAAATAGGAAAAGGAATTTAATCTCCACGTATCAGGAAAAAGCTCAAGTTGAAAAGTTCAAATGTGATGAGGAGGCTTGACAAAGTTTTCTAAGGCTGACAAGACTTAGAACATTTTTTTTTCGATAAACTCAAAATGCTCCAGAAGTTAGTTTGCCATTAAACTCTCAAAACAGCAATGCAGACATGGATCCAAGTTAAATGTGTAAGTTTAAAACTAAAAGTTAGGGTTCCTTTCAATTCAAATTGCCATCTTTTAGTACTGTTAAATAAGAGAGGGCTAGAGTTAGCAATACCACCAGAAATATGAATGAGCCAGAGCAGCAGGGGGAAACTAGGTACATCCAGCTTATAAATCTGTATGGTGACATCTCAGAATGAAAACCACTTTGCACTCTGCACACCCTCGGTGTCTGCAAGCTGTTCTTACACCAGCAGCAGTGGGTGTGAGACATGACAAGTTCCTACTTCACTTGGTTACTCTATACTTCCTATATTAACCTGGGAGCACTGGACGCAAACCGAAAGGGCCTTTGGTCGGGGAGATGCCGCGGACGATGCAGTCGAACAGGAAGCTGATCTGCTCCCCTTCAGCACAAGAGAGGAAAAAAACACCAGCCCCTGCAAGAAAGCACAACATAAATATGTGTGGTTTTCACCTGGAAACACTAGAAATATACTTTGCTAAAGCTATTTATGACATAGGAATCAAAAGAGTTTTCAGTGCAAGCCATGAAAAGAACTAAACAAGACGTTCTCCTGGGAAAAGAAATAAAAAATTCAGATCAGCACACACACACTATAACACAAACATACATGTAAACTCAATAGCTGTCTAATAATTTATGTTAATTTTATGACATTCAGGCACTTAGAGTAATGTCCTAGAATCATAGAATGGATTGGGTTGGAAGCGGCCTTAAACATATCTAGTTCCAATCCCCCTGAACTGTCAAAACAGACACCTTATTCTCAATAGCTGTCCAGGTCTTTTATTCTTATTTATCCCTAAAATTTTGTAGGTCAAACAGAACTAGGCAGGAACTGTCAGGGATATTTAAAGTGTCTTCAAAAGAATGAACCAAGTTAATTCTACTTTTAACTAGTTTGAAGCAAAAGGAGTTTTTTATATACCAACAAATTAGAATTTGGTTATATTGCTGGATTATGGTATAAATTTTCCTAGACTAAGTCCTATATGTCTATTATTAACAGAACGTAACACAACTCCACAGGTTGTCATCAGATCTTTACCCTTTGCTCTATTCTGATATTTGTTTTCCATTCATTAAGAATAGCCCCAAGCAAAATTAGAATGAGAATCACTAAATAAACAAACAAGTTATGAGCTCCATGATACATGGCTACATGAAAAACATGAAAGATTAGAAGGGCTCCTCAGAACATTTTATTAATTGGTAGTCCAAATATAAATCTCATCAGGAAAAAAAAAATATTATCTTAAAACATCAGGCAAAAACCACTCCAGTAATGAGCAATTTCAGGGAAATAATACTTCAATCCCAGAAAAAAAAAAGGAAATTAAATTAGTATATAGACTTTGAAGTGCTGCCACTTCACCAGAGCCATGCATACAAGAAAACTTTAATACCAAATCTAGACCTGTAGTAGGGTTTTGCATATTACTTTCCTTGTGACTCAGGCCCCTAACCTGGACATGTGTTTGACTTCTGCAGATCTCTAGCCAATTCAGGGTTGCATACATATTTTTTCCCATTTTACTCAAAGCAGCAGAGCTGATCTTGACCAGAATGACTGAATCCCCATCACTTTCCAAACATATACCCTGTCATATCCAACAGGATACTCACATTTCACTTAAGCAATGGATACACTTTTGACAACTTGACAAATGGCTGTGGGATTCAAACAAAAGGGATAATAGAGAGTGGACCACAAGCCACAATAACTATTTTAGTAAATTAGGTATGACCAGCAAGCTGTAAACTGACCTCTCTAGGAAAAACATATTCTGGTCCACACTTTTTTATCACTCTCAACTTATGTCACATCTGAGTCTCTGCCAGTTCTGCTTAAATCTATTCAAGACAACACTGTTAGAGGCATCTTCCTAACTTGATTTGTCACTCCACTACATTTGCATCTCTTCAGATCTTGCCTATCAAAAATTCTTCAGCCAAAGAAACATGAACACACCTTGGCTTCAGGATCTGATACCATCTAGGAGACTACAACACTAATCACACAGTCTGACACGTATGAAGGTTTCTGCTGGTGACTCACTTGCAGCCTTGCCCCATTTCCCCTCCCCAAGAGATGCCAAAGTCAGAGAACATTTTATTAGGATAAAAAAAACCCCGAGTGCAATGTATTCAGGAATTATTTGAAATTCAGCTTTTTCTTTGAGCTGACTTCTCCTCCCCACACAGAATAGAGGGAGTCTACAGAAAAATGACCTTTGCATTCCAAGCATCATAAGCAAGCAGGATTGAGACAGTATAGCAGAGGACATCCATGTCTCAAGCACAGTGATATACAATGTGGCTTGATAATTCACCAGAATCCTACACCTCCCTGCTGCCACTCAGGCAAAAAAAAAAAAGATTCCTCAAATATTTCTGTACATGAAGAGTACATCTGGACCACTTTGTTCTTTTATCACCTTTGTCAAGAGTAACTTAAACTCCTAAGAGGCTCGACAAGCCTCTGACTTTAATGGAAACAAAGAAAGTAAATGTGTGCATGTGAGCTGGCTGCTTAACTCAAAGGATTTTTTCTGCAAATAACTATAGGTCATTTGGAAATCCCAAAACCAAATGTGATGTCCTTTATATAACCGGTGCAAACAGTGTATGTCCATGTGCATGTGGACACAAATCCAACATAAACATACAGTAATTTCTTTGTAGATTCTACTATTCATGTGAGCACCTTAATTGCTGACTGACTCACAGGAAACATTTTCTTTCTTGTTTTGGTAGGTAGAACTAGATTGCAAGGGAAGGAAGCAGTCTGAGGGTCCTTGACAAAACATCAAGTGAGATGAATGAGTAGGCAACGCTTAACTAAGTAATGTTCTAAAAGCATACATAAAAGCAAGCAATTATATTTCTTTTTTTCTTTCTTGAGACAACTGAGAAATTCACAACTGGAAATTACATATCTCAGTCATGTGTTAGAACAGGCTTGGTTCATAGGCATTTAGAAGCCAAGGAATATGTGGTATGCATCACTGTAATACCATGCAGCTGTTCACCAGACTGAAGGGCTGACTCAACTCTCTCCATGGGCTAATAGACTTCGTGAAAAGCAGCCTCCAACCACTTGCACAAGACTGAAACACTCAGCCAGTCCTCTCTGGCAGTCAGCAGTAAAGCATTGTACAGTCCCTCAAACATTCAAGACAAGCTGCCAATTTCATAAAACTTCCAAGTAATACTTAATCTTGCCAATGTTGATTTTAACTTACCATATTAAAAAAGCAAACCCATGGGCAAATATACTTTCAAAATGGACAATGGCCAAAAATTACTTCAATTTCTGTAGTGTTGTAAAAGCAGGGAGGAGGAGTCAGTCCCTTCCCATTAATTACTACTCCTAGCAGGTGCTAGACAATACTAGAGCCTGAAGCCTTTTAGCTGAAGGACAGGTAGGAACCACGGCAGCTCATTCCATGGCAAGCAGCATGTCATCCAACCTTGGCCTTGAGCAACCTCCTTCAGAGTGTATCTCACACTGCACTTCCCTCTGGGGAAAATGACAAAGGGTATTCCTATTACTGCCAACTAAGATATGGGCATGACTACTAAAAACAGATAAATAGAGGTAACAATGTTGGTTGCCTGCAGTAGGCCTAAGTAGGAGACAGCACAGAATACCCACAAGTAAACAGAAGTTTCAATCTACGCAACCCAGGATCCTCCAAAAAATTCCAGATCTTGCCCCTGTCTAACCACCCCTACTACTTCTAAATTTCAAATAAATGCAGAAGTGGAAACAAGAAAGGAAAGAAGGAAAGAAGTACCAAATTTTATCAAAACACCAGAACAATCACAGAAATACTCCTGCTTATCTTGCAATTAGCATTTTTTCTTTCAAAGGGCACGAAGGGTCCTACAAGTTCCTTTCTTCGAGGAGATGCTGTCAGAAAATATGAGGCAGCTTTAAACCTGGCTCTGGAAGCTAATTCTGAAGCACTTGAACATTGGAGAGACTGAATTCTCACAGTGTTAACGTGCCCTCTTATGAGCCCACTTGAATTTTTTCCCACTGACCTCCAAGTGAAGATTCTCTTGGCAACTGGTCATTTTAACTGGTGCACCCTAATTGAGCTGGGAACTTGGGAAAGTGGGAGGCTCCCTTTTTCCAGCCTGTTCCTCTATGTAAACCTCTCAATTGACTGCTAGGCCAAGACGTCTGCTTTTTTACAAAAGGTATGTGTGACTAAGCTTCAGCTACAGAGAGAACAAAATTTTGGCCCAGAAAATAAATTCTTTGCAGCTTTCTAAAGCAGAAAAAAGTATTTTTTTAATCTCTAGCAATATTTTGATGTTAAGAGCAAGAGGAGTTCAGAATGTAAATGCTTTTCTTCCTATTTATGAATAAGCGTGTGTAAACCATCTTGACAATGCTCCTAGATTTAATGTTTGAAATCTCAGCATTATCTCAGATGGTTTCCCTCTGCCTGGATTGAGTACCAAAGCCTTTGGAGTTGAACTAAACTGGTACTAAGCAACAGAACATAATGAAGTATTTTATATTTATGAAAATTTTTGTGAGGAAGCAAGAAACAGAAAGCTAAAACAAATATCCTTTTAGACCTCAGATCTACCATAGACACATCCAAAAAAGCTCTGCTTCAGTTTGGGGCTTCATGTGTTTTATTACGGAGAGGAGAGGCAATCAAACCACAAAATTATTGGTTCCTTTTAATTAGGTATTTATTACTATGATATTTAAACCTTAAATTCACTAATCCTCTGCCTTCAGAGCTCCACAGGATGAATGTGAGCAAAGATATGGTTTAACCTGTAGGAAAGTAACATTAATAATAGAGTCTGCATAATATTATACTACACTTACATGACAGGGTAATGGCGAGCACTTTTGTTCAGGAATGAAAACAACTTCTGTAATAACATATCAATTTTTTTCCTGAACACTACTTGTTTGCTTCAAGAATTCCAGAGGACTGAGGTAAAAGAGTCAGATACCTGAAGAAAGATGGTATTTCTCTTTACCAACACACTTCTGTCAAGAATAACCAGGGTTATATTTTTCTTTAGGTTCTATTTTCAAAAAGCATTTTCTTACAGTGGCAGTATTAAACCAAGTGTTTAGACTAAACACATATTTAAATGTTGTAATGCCTGAGGATATGTTTGACTGCTTAGTTAAGGGCAGTAACTCCTTTAACAAGATCAGCTTCAACTTGTAAAAAGTTTCCAACTGTGACAGGCTATTTTGTACCAAAATGACTATGCTGTTCTTCTCTTTGAATGCACACATGCAGGGGGAAAGGCAAAAATACCCTTTTGTGGCAGCTGAAGAGTCTCAGCTATCAACACACACATTTCTTAAGGATGATCCACAAGGTAGTGGGTCCCTTTCCAAAGCACTTTCCTAATTCTATTCACGTGTAACCTAAAAAAAAAAATTATATTTTTAAAAGCATGTACACAGGAGATCTACTGATGACTTTCTGTTTCTTACCAGAAACTAGTTTAAGTTTAAGGGAGGAAAAAAAAAAGAAAACTCACCACAGATAGTTCAGGTTCCATCACCTACAGTTCCTCATTTCACAGAATCAATTAGGCTGCAAAAGACCCCTGACATAATCGAGTCCAACCTTTGACTGGACACCACCCTGTCAACTAAATGCCATGTCCAGTCATTTCTTAAACACCTCTAGGGATGATGACCACCACCTCTCTGGGCAGCCCATTTCAAAGCTTGACAACCCTTTCTGTGTAGAAATTCCTCTCAAAGTCCATCCTAAACCTCCCCCAGCACAGCTTGAGGCCATTTCCTCTCCTCCTGTTCTTTGCTGCCTGGGAGAAGAGACCGATCCCCGCCTGGCCACACCTTCCTGTCAGGTCAGAAAAAGGTCAGGAACTTGGGTTTCCCACTCCATAGAAGTATGGTAACCAGAATTAACATGCAGAGCAACAGTATGCAAGTCTCAGGAAGAATATATCTGGATTTGGACCAACTCTGAAATCTTCTAATTTTTCAGTTAATTGAAGAAAGTATGCAGGTCAAACAACTTCACATCTAAACTCACAATCTGCATACCCACTTATACTCACAGATCATCAATTCAGCATGGCTTCAAACTCTGCTCATGAAATTAAAACCTTATGAATATAAACCTAATGATATGTGTTATTATACCTGTGCATTAATTAACTTTCCATTTCAGGTCTTGCATACAAACTCTATATTTTATCTGAAGCGAGAATTTGAGAAGTACTAAATTGGCCATTGGAACAAGAGATTTCTCTCCATCTAAAGGTGTATCTTAGCTACTTGGATATAGAAATTAGCTTCAGCTCGCTTGCTTTCATTTTGACCCCAAAAATCACACGGCCCCACCCCATAAAGTTACAAAGCTACTAACAGGGAAGGGACCAGACAGTTGTCTAACTTTTAGGAACAAAAAGTCCTCTATGGGATTTAGAAATTAGCCTTTACACAATGAGAACATCGATGCTGCCTGTAACCTCAAAGCTCCATATCACTTTCTCCTTAGCAAACAACAAAATAATTAATCATAATTTAATAATCTGAACATTAAACCATTTTACCTTATCTCTTGCATAACACAAGCCATAAAAGTTCATTACCTTATTTTTGCTCTCTGTTCAATAGCAGCTTTTGACTAAACATCTTCTGGAGCGCCACAGGCCGATTTTCAGCCAGGACTCCACACAGTCACATTTCTACTGAACACCAGGGTTGAAGCCTGCTCAGAACAGGCTGCCTGTATGACAAAGTAGCACAGCTGGTTCTGCAGTCTCCACTTGAAATGAGAGTGCATTTACACTTCTGCAAAAGGTATCAAGCAACATTTAGAAGACAGGTTCCATTTGTACTTACAGAAGCCGCACCTGGTACCCCCTTCAAAGATGAATCCATTCGGGACGGCTCCATACCGACGCAGATCTGAGAGCTTCCACTGCCCCATGACACTGGGAGGAAGGTCTTTCACAAGGACAAGGATGTCATTGCAGAAATGCAGAGTAGCAGGCCCACTCTCTAGTTTTGTGCCAGGGGCTACAAACACTTGAAATCTATGAACTTTCAAATAAGGAAAAAAAAAAATTACTACAGGATATATAAGTGTTGCATAAGTCATTCTGTTCAGCTGTGGTACTTGGACCAAGCCCTGCCCACACCATGAGAGTCTGCCATAAAGACCTGGAGGCCAGATAGCCACAGGTAAGTAGCTGTAAGACCATTACTCCCTATTATGCCAGTTTAGGGTTGGAAAAAATCCATCATATCTTGGCTTAATGCTACAAATTATTAAAGTTGCAATGCTGCATTAATTTCTCCTAAATCCTCCATGCCAACCCTATGTCAGATTAGTCAGTATCCAGCCTAGACTTCACATACCTCTTCGATCCTTGCATCATTACATGGGTTGCTTTCTGTCTCCTCCTCTAACCTGTGTCTCTCCTTTCCTACATCCATGCACACAAATGACATGGTGCTCAAGGAATCCAGAAGCCAAGATTCAAAGAATTAAGCAAGTTCTAACCAGGCCTCTATCGCTGACTCATTTGCAACCTTTAATAAACTGCTTCACTTCCTCCCTAGCAGTAAAATGAGGAAAATTACATTTTTCCACCTTTGTGATTTTTTCAGGAGTTGGTGATGGTAGATGCCCAGACATTTAAAATTACTAGGAAACTGAGTGATTTATAGGTAACAAACACTTTTAGATGTCAGTTAATTTTTCACATTTCACATCCTGAATTTTAAATCAGTGGAGAAATAAAAAGGAGCACCTATCTCATCCAAGTTTACAAAATCCAGGTTCAAATCCCAACTCCAGTATTGCAGTATCTTTACCTAAAGTAGCAGTTGTTCTAGGCTGGTCTCCCATTTTCTTCCAGGACTAACGCATTCTGAATAATAAGTTATTGGGATCATTTCAAGAGCTCAAATCTCAGTGTTTCAAAGGGAGCAATTTAAGTGAGCAAGCATATAATTCTCAAACAATTGTTTTGACTTCCACTACTGCTCTAGTTTCTTTCATATTGTGATCAGAGACAAAAAATAAAAACAACGAAACAAAATAAAAACAAAAAACCAACAAGACAAAATAAAAACAAAAACCACAACAAATCAAGAAAAAAAAAGGAACAACACTTGTCTTGGTAGAGGGAAGCATCGAGACTATTCTATTTCCAGGAGGAAAGAAAGCACATAGATTTGGCTTTTAGTTATGCATCAAAGATCACACAAACAGCTCCCTGCCTATGAAATCTACAGGGTAACTTCCAGATACTCTCAGCTCTTACATCCACTCTTCCCTGTTTCTTGCCCATGCTTCTTCAAGCATCACGAATTTCATCTAGGTCTGAGTCTTGCTTCTCATCTAACTACTTGCTATATTCTTAGTCACGATCCGAGCTGTAAGCCAACTCCTCATCTATGACATGCATTTGGTAAGTTCCCTAAGGCTCCAGCAGAATTAGCCACAAAGTCATTCGAGTGAAATGTGCAAGGAGACAGAGATAGATCTAACTAACCACAGCTCTACTTACAGCTCTGCCAGTAGCACTGCTAGGGAGCAAATCAATAGTCACACGATGTCCCCTTTTGGGCATGCAGTTGTTACGCAATCTGCTTAAACATAAGCTATGAAAAAGACAGCAAAACCATTGTGGTCAATAACACTCAGAAAGGAATCTTTAATGTCATTTGGACTCCTCTGCTCAGTTAACTCTGCCCAGTATTTTGCTGGCAATTAAACCATGGGAGAAGCAGCATCAAGATTCTTTCTACTTCATAAATGAGGAATGGAGCTCACTCTTCACGCGATCGGTTCCAAGCTACAACAGCTGCTGAAAACAAAGAGGTCCAGCTCAAATTCTAGACCACTGTCAAAAAACAGCATACTCAAATCTGAACAAAGCCAAAGTAGAGGAAAAATAATATTTGAACATGAAGTTTTTCCATATACTGCTTTTTTGGTAAATTGGGAGTTCTCTTCAAAATTCTCCCCAGCCATTCACTTCCCCTAATCTATAAAAAGATTTTGTGAAGACAGAGCTGAGTATATCCCTGAACAAAACGTACTACTTAAATTCATCATTTCTTTAGCCCATCTTTTCCTTTTCACAGCTATGCACTGAGCTGCAGTATGCTAACTTCTCAAAGTTGTGGGCCCAAGCACATTTCAGGATTCACATCCACCTCATCTCCTAAAAACTGAGAGAAAACAATGGGAACTCCAGTGTGAACGCCTCCATTCTGTGGTCCTCATTCAAGAACAGTGTCAACTCCTTTCACTGTTTTTTTTTTTGCTTCCCAGACTCTGAGGTCATCTCTCCCTAGCCTATTTTTATCATCCAGGCACCTTACTTTCAAGGCACACAAAGGCACCCTTACTACACTTTAAGAAAAACACCAGCCACCATCCTCTCTTCATCTACGTCTTCTCTCTTTTCTATTTCTGTCCCCTCAAACTAGACTCACTTTGACTTCATTATCCTAACTGAACATGCACTGGAAGACAAAACTCTGAAAAAAATTTCTATTCTTTGATTTATTCTCCTTCCCCTAAGCTTTTCTGCAATTAACTTCATACAAATTATTGCCAGTTCAACCAATTATTCTTGTTTTCTTCTGCA
The DNA here is from genome assembly GCF_017639235.1 of Corvus kubaryi. Taxonomy (NCBI): domain Eukaryota; kingdom Metazoa; phylum Chordata; class Aves; order Passeriformes; family Corvidae; genus Corvus; species Corvus kubaryi. The sequence goes on from NW_024582073.1 coordinate 22,751,185, forward strand.
TTTCTTCACCTCCACACACCACCTCTCCCACTTCACCTTTACTCCATGGCTGGACATGTCACAACCCAGTAGGCTCTATTCCTACTCATTCACATCTTTCCATGAAAAAAAACCTCTTCCCTGCTTTTGCATGTCCTCCAATCACAACCATAATTGTCACAGCCGGACTGAGGTTACTCCAGGACTGCATCAATGCAAGACCATAAAAAACAGACCTACTCTGTCATATTCAAATACTCCTTCAGCTTTTAGGACAAGTCTATGTTATATATAGATCCCAAACCTAGTTCAAAAAAAAAAAAAATAGCACTGGAAGACTATAGAGCTGTATCATCAAAGTGCACCAACTACTCCAGCTATTCATGCTTGTACTGTTCAGGAACCCCCTCTAACCTTTTCTGTTATGCAAGGCTCCATATTTGATAGCCCTGAGAGGTACATCCACACATCTCACTTCTGATAGTTCTAGATATTTTTACTGTAAAATTCCCAGGCCATCTTTCTACATATGTACTGCAAAGAAATGAGCCCACAAACCCAACAGATGGCAGAGCATATGTAACAAATGAAAAAGATTGCTAATGTGTGTCTCCCACACACCTACCCTCCTTCCCTAGTTATGACTAAACAAACATAAGACAGATACTATGGATTACCAACATTATCACTCTTTGTTCACCATGGTACATTTTAGAGCCGCTAATCAAGAAAGTAAAATAGAATGATGGAGAAAGGTGAAGCTAGCTGGAAAGAATGTGTCTGATTGCACTCCTTATTGCAAGAAGTCTCTTTCTGAAATGGAACACTAGCAGCAATGAGCTTTATCAGCAAACTGGGCCTGAACTGGCAAAGTTCTACTCAGGATCTCTTAATTCAGGCTCCCTCTGAGTCCCATTGCCAGAATCCCTGAGTCAATTGTAGCAACAGAAGTAGAAGTTTGATCACTTCGTTTCAAAGCTACACACTGTCAACGTCAAAATCAAAACCCCAAGTTAAGAGCTGTCATTATTCTCCATCAGTACTGGGTGGTACTGTAGTCAAAACCTATCATAAGGGATACCTGCTTTAACATCTAAGGGGGAGAACACTCTCAAATGAGTGACAATCTTGTCCTGAACTGTACCTTTTTATTTGCATTTTAGCTTCACTTTTCTTTGGTTTTTTACCCTGTGGAGGAAAAAAAAAAAAAGTGTGAGAAGACAAAGGTTACCTTCCCCCAAACTGTAGCGTATTCGTACATCCCACGCGTACATTGTTTCCTTGTTCTCAAATCCCAACATCACAACTTGAGAGAGACAGATGATTGCGAGGGTGTGATTCAAGCCCTCATAGGAGAGCCCAGGATCCAAGCCACAGATGTCTTCTAAGGTCATGCTGCTCCTCTCCTTATGCCCTTTTGCTCGTTCAGATTTATCCTTGTACACCAGCATGAGCAAACAGTCTAAAAGAAGCAAAACTGTCAGAGATGATGAGGCAGAGCATAGACCATAACAAAGTTCTCAGCACTCTGCTGCAATACAAAGGTGCTTTAGACAACTGCAGGATCAGCTTGAGTAAGTCAATGTAAGACTCCTATTTCTTTTCCCAGCCCACCCCCAGGTAGTTGATAGTCCTTGTTTTCAGGAAGCAAACACTGAAGGGGTGTTTCAAGGGTAATCTGCAGGCTCAGAAATAAGGAACCCAGTAATAAATCTTCCCTATTTTACTCAAAGTCCAGTGGCATTTCAGACCCTCTCCTGAGTCTGGCAGGGACTGACTCATTAATTCTGAACATTAGGAGCTATGCTGGGATGGCTGTTCACATTACAGACTCTAAAGACTGAGAGGCTATTGTTGTCTGTATTTTCATTAGAACATACTGAACAACAAATGAAATTCTTACAGTAGCTCACAGATTACCCAACCACTAAAGGGCGAGCCGACTGCACTGCAAGATTGTTACCATCAGCTCAGGTTTCCCAGTTAAATGCTACACAGCAGCCATTGCTAAAAACCATTATGTGCCATACCTTTTATTTATTTTTTAGTGTTTGCTTGTGACACCGATTGTTTTTAACCTCTTCCCAGAGGTGTTTATTACACAGTAACTATGCAGTGGAAGAAAGCAGTTCAAGTGCCACGGTCCCATGGCAAAAGCAAGCATTTCACAAGCAAACCCAAAGGCCAAGAGAAGGGGAGCGACCTCTCCCACCTTTTGCATTTCTGACAAAAGTAGCCCTCTTCCCCCTACATTCCTTTCCTATCACACAACACTCAGCTGTAGATGAAATTAATGGTCACTATCAAAGCTGCAACATCCACAGCTTAAGCTGAGCTACAAACCACAAAAGAGAAAGACCCCCATGCACCATTTTATAAATATTGGGGGGTGGTGCTCCCAGCCCTGCTGAAGTGCCCTCACAGCTCTCAGATGGGCAAGGAACAGCCAAATCTCCACACAGATGAAAAATGCCTGAAAGACTGAACTGTCTGCTAACTAATGCAGAGCTTTGCATGGATCCCCAATTGTTTTTGTGCACCTGTTAGCAAAAACAGCTGCAACCACGGTATTTAAACATTCTGCAATACAGTTGTGCGTCTGAAGAAAGAATGACTATGGTTTGCATACCAAGCAAAGCAAATCACCAGGGGCTTTTTGTATAAACCTGGCTAATTTAACTACAATAAAAAAAGGTTTTTTGAGGAATAAGCTACATTATCAGTCAGGCTCCCTCATCTACCCTTTCAAACTTGGCTTACTCAGGCTAGAAACTCAGGCCCATATTCATGGGTCTAGATACCACCAGCTCTAGGACCAGATGCCCCTTCGCACAGGAAGGTTTCACAGATTCAGATGAGATACAGGTATTTAAAACACTAAAAAATTACCGTAACAATTCAGTTAACAAAGAATTAGTAAGAAGCCTTCAGTCTTTCTAGCAAGAGCCTAGAAAAGCTGCCATAATCCATTCTGCAGCAATGCAATTCACATTTTCTAAGTGTAGGCAACATTTAGCCCTGGAAAGATACACTTTTGGGCCCAAATGTTTTCCCTGTTGGGAATAGATGGGGAAACCTGAAGCCTACTTTTTCCCTGTGCAGCAGTAAAACATCAACTCTGTGTAACGTTTTCAATTTCCCCTTCAGGAACATGGAAACGATCTTATTTTTTTTCTTCCTTAATTCAAAATGTCATTTTATTTTTAAATTGAAGTGAAATTTTCTGTCAAAACACTGATCAAAAATAACTACCGAGCTTACAGTGCCAGTTTTTTTTTTTTTTTTTTTTTACAGCCAGCAATCACCCTGAAGAAATAAGTTCCCCCCCCAAAAAAAAAAAACAAAAAAAAAATTAAAAAGTGCATTTTGAACGGGCACCAAATCCTGTGGCTGTGCTTTGGAAAGTCACTTTTCCCGTTGTTTTTAGCCAGCAGCGGAGCTCGCCCCGAGGCCGGACGCGGCTCCCGGGCAGCGCAGCTCTGGGATGGCCCCGCCGAGGGCTCTGCGGGCACTCGCCCCGGGGAACCGGGCAAGCTGCGGGACCCCGAGCCCCGTTCCCACCGCCGAGCCCCTCTTACCTGCCACCGGGGAGGGCTTGCGCAGCACCAGCCACCTGCTCTTCCACTGCAACGAGAGGCAAAGGGACAGGGTTAGCCGGGGCCGGGCAGGGGAGAGCGGGCTCTCTCCCCTCCGGGAAGGGGGCGGCGGTCGGGGACCCCCGCGGGCCGAAGGGGCGCCGGGAGCAGGGACCTTTTTTCCGTCTCTCAACTTGACGTGACCCTCCACCACCACGGAATCCGTCATCTTCAGTCATGATTCCGGACAGCTGCGCCGGCTCTCTGCGCCCGCCCCGCGCTCCGGCCGCTCGAGGGGTCACTTCCAAAATAGCTTTATTAGGGCCCCGCGCGGGCGGGCGGCCAGCGCGGCACTGCCCGGCCCCCGACCTGCCGCCTGGGGAAAGGGGTCCGGGCACCGTCTCAATAATTCTTTGTTCACATGTTTTACTTCTCGGCTGGGGGGGGCGGGGGATTAATTATTTTTATTATTTTTTTCCTCACGGTGTCAGAGCGCGAGGCGCGGGCCGGGGCACGCGGAGCGCCGCACCCCCGCGCGAGCCGCCTCGGCGGATCCGCTCCGGGCGCGACCCCCGCCCTGATCCGGCTCCGGACTTTGCCGCTGACCGCAGGGCCTGCTCCACGCCCGGGCGGCCGCAAAGCCCGCACCGGATTTCCTTCGTGGAGCGGAGTCCGCCTCTGGCCAGCTGAAACACCCCCTCCCCGCACCTTCCTTATAATGCCCAATTTTCACTTTTCAGAAGTATAATTACAGCTCTCCTTGGCTCCCAGAAGACAGTGCCAACTACCCCAGATAAAAATACTCTTCTCGCTTTTTTTTTTCCTTCTTTGCAATGCAACTGTCACGAGATAACAACCCGCTTACACCAAACCCAGAGCAGCTACAATTAATGGAATAAGATGTGTTAATGATGTCCTCAGATTTATTTCCACCAGCAATGGACTAATTAGAGTCCATTATTCCAAAAATACTCCTGCTGCATCTTATTTGATGGTAATTAGTTCTTCAGGTTTTTTTTAAACAGCCCTACAGCACATTTTTGTTTCAGTAGCATAATAGAAGGGGGTTTTTTAGATGTTTGTATTTATTTCTTTCCTTTGGATTGGTCAGTTTGCATGGAATAACATACAATTTAATAAAACCATCTTTTAAGTGTGTTTCATAATGAATTAGGGAAGTGTTTGTTCAACTGGCTTTGCATTCTAATTCAGTTTCAATATGGAGTTAGGAAAAACATCAGATAAAATTTCACTAGTACATTTGAGTTGAGTTTTCATTTTAACAAAGAAAAAATCACTTAAAGGGAGTGAAAAATATGGAGAATTAGTTTCCATGGGGTGATGGTGCTCAACAGAAAGGCTGGAGGCAGATGCTGGAGTGCACCATAGGAATGTGACTGGTGTCAGGCTGTGAGAGGTCAGGATATCTCACATAACCTGGACATCTCCTTGCCACCCCTACTCTGCATTTATAATACAGTTGTATTATATACACTATAATACATCACCACACAGCTGATGCTCAAATGATTTTCATTTAGTTCCACCGAATCAATGCAGTAACAGTGGACAAACAGGCTGCTTTGAAAGCCACAAATTAATTTCAATGCATTCAAAGTATTCAAATTAGTATCAGGTGGAGATTTTTCATTTAGACCTTTAGAGCAGAAAACAGACCATTCAATATATTCTTTAAAAGTGTGTTATTGCTTGTACTGGTGTTGCTGTGTACTGATACAAGCAGCATAGATTTTGAAAACAGAACAGCTAAAAAAGCTCTGCACAAACTGTCAGAAACAACAGTCTAACACCTTTCTTATCAAACAGCCACCTTCTTTACTGCAAGAGATGACCAAGAGAATATATAAAACACAAAACTGCAAGATCAAAACTGTGCATAGTGTGGATGGATATCAATTTCAAAGTGAAACTGAAGTCACAGAACAGATACAGACATTCAGAATGGCTCCATCTTGAGTGGAAACCTGTTCCTGATGAATCCCTTCCAAAGAAGAGTAAATAGTTCCTTCCTGCTGATGCAGTACTTGTCTTTCAGCAGCAGGTACAGTTAGTCCTGTTACATGGTCACATTCATTTCAGGGCACTAAGCAAGCCAGACTCGTACTGCAAATGGCCAGGGAGGCAGAGTCAGACAACAAGAGTCTTCAGTTTGTTTTGAAATCAAGATCCCAGAGGTGAATATCAGTTTTTAAAGCTAGTGTTTAGTGCCTCTGAAAAACAAACTAAGGGCTTTGATCTAGGGACTCCCAGTATCAATAGCTAAAAACCATGTCCAGGTGCTCACATCTGTCTACTGGAAATGTGTGTGACACTTGGTGTGGTGTGGTGTGGTGTGGGAGCACCACCAGCTGAAATTGACCCGAACGGAGAGATTGTCGGATGCCTTCCAGCACTAAGTGCTGTTTCATCTTTCTACCAGCTCTCAACCTATAGAACAACCTACAGAGGGATTCAAAGACTTTTTCCTTTATACATAACAGACTAAGTCCAAGAAACAGAGGGTAAATGTTTTTATTAAACAGTTTACATCATTTATCTAGATTAGCATTGTTGTATATTTGTACCTACACAGATTCAGGTTTTGGTTATTTTTCCTTTAAAAGTCTCTTTTAACTGCAGATAACATTCACCACTACTAAGAAATCCATGAGGACACTTCCAGTACTATAAAACAAAAAACACATCTGAATATCTAGGCACCACTTTAAAATTTTATTATCTTAAAATGCAACTTTGCTTGGAACCCTTAAGAGAGATCATAAATGTTCACTGCCAGGGAAGAAATACATTTAACATCAACACTTCAAATGTACATATCTGACGTGGCTAAAGGTTCCCTGTAATAGGAAAAAAAAAAAAAAAAGAATTTTCCATTCTTTGTCAGACTTTTTTTTCTGTTAAGTAATTTTCTGCCTGTTTTTGCTAATACAGCTGAGTCCACAGCCTCTAAACAGCTGTATACTGTAATAATTTCTTTGATTGTTCCCATAACAATTCCATAGACCATGACAGTAAAGCCAGGGGTTTGTGATATCACCAGATCCCCAAGGAAAATGTCAAGTTGCACCCCAGCCATCCAGTTGAAAAATCTGTTACAAGAAACCTTCTTTCTGAATTATCTAAATAGTTGAACAACTTGTTAGTACAAAATCTAAGACATCTTCAAAACACTGTCAAATTAAAGAAACGTTTAGAGATTTATCATCAAGGTGAGTATTTCCATTGCTATCCTCAGGGCAAGGAGCAGATCACAGTCTGCAAAAGGTCCTGGCTGCAGCAACCTAAATCAGCTGCTCCAACTTCCGACATTTTTCAGGGAAAAACTTTGAGCTCACAGGAGGTGTTGCATTAACCTTGCTGGAAAATTGCATACCAGATTCAGCAGAGCTCTGAGGCACATTCCTGGTTTTACATCAGTGGAACATAGAAATATGTTTATATAAAAATATGCTTACATGTTTGGTTGAAACAAAACCTAAACCCTCTGGTTTCTTTCCCCAGAACTGGTTTGTTGCAGATAGCTGAGTAGCAGCTTTACCTACGTTGTTCTCTTGGTGTCTCTTGACCTGAGCTTCAAGAGATCATTTCTCAGGGAGAGGGAATTTCATTTTTGATCCTCTTGTTTATTTTTTTATTTCAACTGAGAATACAAGGACAGTGTTGTTACAGGTTGGTTTGGGGGATGACAGCTCCAACAGAAACTGCAAAATACATCAAATCACTTTTTATGTAATCCACCAAGCAGACAGAGAGTTGTAGATTTTCGTGTACTGTCTTGACACGTTTGGGGTTTTTTATTAAGACAAATAAAGACAGTCATGTATGTTGAGCAATCCACAGCCCTAGAATGCTAGAGCAAGGCTGCTGAGCTGACATCAGCCAGAGCAGGCCTGCTTTTGGTGGTCTGGCTTGGAATTGCTGAGAATTACCATGACAGTTTTCATACCAGCTTATAATAAAATATTTATGCCATTTCAATAAAACCAAAAGACTCCTGAACCCTGCTTCAAATGTTAGCATATTTAATTGTTCAGCTAGTTTTTCGGGGGGCTATTTTCTCATTAATCCACTTTACATAGTTTGTCACTCTTGTATATACTCCAGGTTTGTTGACTCTGCCACAGCCATCTCCCCAGCTGATAATTCCATAGAGGTAAGAGATGTCATTTTTCTCACAGGCCAGAGGTCCACCAGAATCCCCCTGCATTAAAAGTAAGTAAAGATTATCTAATTTGATAGAAAGCAGTCAGAAGAAGATCAGTTTGGCAAAATACTAAAATAGGAATGTTTGCACGTGAGATTTAAACTTAAAAAAAAAAAAAAGGAAGCAGCAGTTTACTGAAGTTTCATTGTAGAAAGCATTTTTAGTCACACTAATAAAATGGTGGATTCTTCTAATTACACATTAAACAAAAGTATCAAAATATCAGATTTTGTTTAAAAATATGAAATGCTTTTAGCTTCAGACATCTACTGAAAAGTATGGTTGATTTAGATCATTTTCAACGGAAGTGAATGAGCCTTTGAGGCTTAGCACTCTTGTAATATCAGCACTGCATGGAGGGGTTACATGGGTGCATTTGGAGAGTTTCTCGATGCAGTTTATTGCAACTTTCAGACAACATGACAGTTTTCAAAGAAAGGTGTTGCATACAGACACACGTTGTGACTGTGGGATGCTGTAATTTTATGTGGCATACGAGGGTTTGCCTGTGTTTGAATTTGCTACTGAGTATTTGCCTTGTCATTAAACCATAAACCAAAAAGCAGCCCAAACTACGCTACAGCAAAGATTAATTTGGACCACTTCTACTTATTTTAAACCTTGAAAGCATTCAGGATGGGGGGGTATTATTAATACTCTTAGACTGACCTTCTAGAGAAATTAAAATGTTAGAAATCAAAAATGTGACTTAGTAAATGGTACTAGTGAAAGCAGCCATCACTCTAAGTTGAGACCAAGGAGAAATATATTTTTTCTTACCTCAAAAGAAAATTCCACCAAAATACATAGGAAAATTATGTTGCCTTTATACAAGGAGATTTCTGTGATAAGTGAAGGATATCTGATGAAGTCTTGCTTGTTTGCTTATTTTTCACAACTAGTGTAATTGATTGCAATTTTGGCATCAGTGCACTGATTTTAAAAAGTTTCCAAGAAAATCTTTTAAAAATAATCAAGGAAAACACATCGTCTGTTTGAAGTTTCCTGATCTTGGAGTATTTTTATACATAACAGATGGTTTACAGGTTAATATCCTAAGTGTACATTAAGAAAACCCAGAGGTCATCTGCATCTGTTGTTGCATTAAGAGATCTACATTATTTCTCCTCAGACTACACTACAAGTCTGACAATAGGGGAAAATGAATTATTGATTTGCTAATAATGTTTTCATGTCATGAGCACCATTCTTCAGCAACATCTGTGACTCTCAATTGCTGTTTCTCAGACTTTGCAGTTCTCTCCAGACCACTTGTCTTTGTGCAGCTCCTTTCTCCTTCCCTCCACTTTCTTTTCTGCCTCTCATCCCTGATCTCTGTTTTGCCAGGGCAAGGAGAGACAATCCGCTGTAATGCTGTCTCTTGCATTTGCACTTCCTGGGAAAGGCAAGGGGAGCTGGGCAGGCAGGGTAGTTTCCATCCCTCTGGCTAGTGTGAACACTTGCAGCCTCAGCCTCAGCCCTGGCCTTGAGCCACTGCTGGCTGCTGCCATTTCACTTTGACAACTTTCTTTGGATATGTTTATGACCTCTACAGGGCTTCCAGCACACAGTATACATGATATTCCTTGCTCCACTTACACTGCCAGCTATTAGCTATGTGCTGCCTTTTCATGACTTTATGCTAATAGAGCACAACTCTCCTCCTTCAAAATGAACTGTAGATAAAATCTGAAGTTTTATGTAAGGAATAATCTGATCCTTCATTTTAAGAAGTCTCGTCTATCACCACAATTCTGCATCCTTATTCAGAACTGAGGTGTGACATAATTCAAAATAGTAAGAGCATGAGGTCATTCCGTGATAGACTGAGGTTACATAACATAGTTTCCAACTGACTGACATTCTACACCATTCAGTCACTTCCAATGTAGAAACCTCAGCTCCTTCCTCCAAACCTCACCACTGCTCCTCACCTCCTACCCAGGTGTCCTTATTTTCCCTCAGGCAAGAGACAGGAGCTCTGGGATTTGGCCCCACACAGGTTCATGCTGCTTCTCCTGCCAGCACATCCCTGTCAGCTGGGCAGCAATCCATTGCCACCACCTGCAGGCTCACCCAGGAGCTAGAACAACACACTCTCCAGTGCACAGCCACTGCCTTATGTGAAGGTAGGAGGAATATAATACCCTGGAGCCCTTCTGTAGATCTTAATTGACATGGAACATGATAAAAAAATGAAGGTGGAAGCAGTCACATAAGGTTCTTTTCTTTAGGGACACTATAAAATCAAAAGTAAGAATTGTAACACTGCAACATTCTGAATAAAATACATTTCTATCACCTGCCTAGACACGACACCCAGCATTACCTGACAAGCATCGGATTTGCTATCAAAGTAGCCAGCACAGAACATATTTTCTGTGATTTCTGTTCCATAAATTTCAGAACTTCTGCACTTCTCCTCAGGAATAAGTGGAACCAGTGTTTCTTGCAGGACATCTGAATAACCAGATATATCTTTAAAAAATTCCAAGAGGAAAAGAAAGTCATTTTTATAGAATTTCATGAGCATAACATGAAAACACAAGGCACAATACAACACATTTAACACACAATAAATATTCATGTTTTGGACATCTTTAAAATATAATAATTTTTATAGTGACCACTCTCTGATCCTCCAGTCAGACTCCATGCCTCTTAAAATAACAGTATTGCAATGTCCAGCCATTAATCCACTTTGGGTTCTCTCATTTTCTAGAGACTCAGGAACAGTAGCCCAGCACTCCTGTCCTCACCTCTTTCCAGACTGACAATAAATCATCCATTTATTGAAAACTCCGTTACTTCTTTTTGTCTTTAGACTACATGTTTAGACCAGGACATTTGCTCATACTACATGTCTCATGAAAATGTCAAGCCAGCTCCTCAATCCTTCTCATCTACCTACATATGTCTTTGCTATCTCAACATTGAAGCAGCGTGGTCCAGCCTCATAATCCTAAATTCCTCCTCTAAAAGGATGGGATGATCTTTTCCACCTTTCTCAAGCTGAGTGTAAGCACTTCTTAGCCCAAAGTCTATCTGGCCCTCTCCTATCGACGTTTTCAAAATTTCTTGATGGTGAAGCTAAAAATCCCTTCCATCACTCACTAGTAAATTGGTTGTATTTGGTTTGCAGTCTTGGTTGCCTACCTGGAGAAATCAGGGGTAGGATACATTTTACTAAGGTGCCACATGTTGGCACTACAATCAGCTACTTTCTCCCCTCCCAGTCCATGTAATCTATCTAATTCATAGCTCATCCCGTCCAAAAATTGGTGCAAATATTTGGTAAAGGGAACCACACCCCAGATTCCAAGGACTATAAAGGAAGTTCAGGATGACTATTTCAGATGTAAATGTTGCAAACACTAAAGGTAGGTAAAAAGAATCCCACCAGAAGTCCCTTGCAAAGTATTTTACCAAACTCTCAGCTGTATAACGTATACCTGAGCATTATATTTTTATTATCATCACTTTTTTCTATCGACAACAGCTCTCGTTTCACTCACTCTCATGCTTGTGTCCCCATCCAGAAATCTGACATTTCAACAGGTCAGGGAAAATAGTATCACTTTCTGGCAGGCAGATGGGCTGAACAAACTGGGACTTGACAGCACAACGTTGGCCATTCTTCTTCAGCTTAATCAAAGCTGCAGAACAGAAAAACAGAAAACACAGGAGGAAGAAAGTGACTGTTCCCTTTCTTTATTGGGATTGGCAGTAATGGGTCTCAGATACAAATTTAATTATCCCCTAAGCCTCTCTTAATTAAGATATTTCAATCAAAGACAGACAGACTCATCTCAACAGCACCTGATTTCACAGCAAATTGAAGGCTGAAACATTCAGCTACTCCCCTTGTGGGAATATTTATTTTATGCTATGCTCACTGAGCAGATTTTGCTTCACTGCCTCTGTAGAGAAGGGGGAAGATAGAAAATACATGTGTTTCCTCCCACCTTATAGTTAAATAACAGTGACATATCCCCAACTTTCAGCTGAAATAAGTGGGATGTGCAAATACGCACTGCTTCTGAAAGCTTGGCCACTGGCCTAATTCCAATTCCATTTAAAAAATTAATTACTCCAAGAGCTGCTATATTTCGTGTCCTGTTAACACTGAGTTCAGCAAAATTCAAGATCTTTAAAATTAAGGAATAAAACCTCAGGACATTTCAAAACCAAGCTTCTTAAAGCTACAAAGTGTTACATAACCTACACAATCTTTACTAACCAGCCACGGGGCTGAGAACAGCATAAATATGAAGCTGTGCAGCATCATGAGATTGATACTGAAAGATTTCAAAAATTGGTTTCCCTGTAGCAAATCTCTTTCATTTGGCTGTAAATCAGCTAAGGGAGCTTTGTAGTGGGTGCAACAAGGACAGCATGTTGGTTTTGCCACACCACTCAAAGAGAACAGAGCTGTGGTAATGTGGACACACCTATTAAACCTTCTCATCAGGCCTCTTGGAAGCTCAAGGTTTTGTGAGCACAGCTGTGTGGAAAGCAAGTGATGTCACTGGATAGTCTTATTTCTCTACCAGCTACAGGTTTTGGCCTTAGTGGAACACAGAAGCAGTATCTCACAGCCTGAGAAGCCCACACAAACCTTGCTCCCACACTCAGCAGCTTGCTCTTCCTCACCTTGCTCCTCTTCCCCGCTAACTCTGCCTGCTTCTGAATCCCTCAAATTTCCTAGCAAACACTCATGTGATAGTTGTTTCCTTTAAAAAATTATTTTCAGCAGGAAACAACTCTTCTATTGCATCAGTAGAAATCACTGACTGGACAGAAGAAGCCCTTGCATCTTCCTCCCCCAACACAGTTTCTGCCTTCTTGTTTATTCTTGCAATTGGGCTTGTCTTTGGCACTCCATGTTCAGCTCTCCCTGGATTTGGACATAGCACACTGGTGAGGCATGCCTACCTAATTTCAGAGTAATTAAAAAAGCTATGAGATCTCAAAGCATCATGTGTGGTTTTCACCAGGATATTTCAGAGCAGAGTAATGCCTTATCTAGTTTGTCTCCTGGTACACTGTGACAGAGCTCCCACCAACACAGAACTTGAATGCTTTTTGCTATAGAGTAGAAAATACTCACCATCTGGGAGCAAAAAAAGCCTGACCTAAAATATTCCCAATGTCAGGCTATTAAATAGTCTCACAGACAAAGTGCTCATACAGCTTGATGCCCTGAGGTGACGTGACAACTTTCACAAGAGCAGATTTGAAAATAAGAAGTTGCTGTTCCATTGTCATTCTGACTAATATTATAAGGTCAATCAGAAGGGCATTTAACTTCTGACTGATAAGACAGCTGATTTTTAAATCTATCTCAGTGTAAAAAATGATTCTTAGTACCACAGATTTTCAGAGCAGATGGGGTTATTATATTCATCTAGTCAGATCCTTTATACAATACAGACAATAGAATTTTACCAAGTAATTCCTGCATCAAGCCTACAGCTTCTGGTTCAGTTGAAAAAATGCCTAATCTCACAAAGACTTGAAGTGAAGATGAATCTGCCACACATCTAGGTAAATTGCTCCAAAGGCTAATTATCATAATTATTTAAAATTTGCAATTTATTTTTCATCTGAATTTGTCTAGCTTTCAGATGCTGTTATAACTCTGGTAGAACTAAGAGCCCTCTGCATTCAAAAGCCTCTATAGTATCTATGATTTTTCCACTATAAAGGCAGTTTTTAACAGACCAACTAAACTTGAAACTAGGTCAAGTAAATGGAAAATAAAACTGTCTGAACAAAAATACTCACCAATATCATGTTCAGTAGGATTGAACACGGAATACTGAGGATGCAAGATGTATTTCTCTATTTCAAAAGTCTGTGTTACATCAGTCGTTTTATTAAATATTTGTTGACCCAGAACTACTCTAATAGTGGATTTTAGTGGACTGTAATACAAAAGAGAGAATAAGCAGTTCTGTGATTAGCAGGACAAATGCAGCTGATTTTCCAATGGCTGGGTATCCTATGAACCATTATAACCCCAGCCTCCCACCATGTCCATTGTTTACCCTCTCATAATGCCTTTACCTCTTTCCCCAGCTTCCTGCTTACTGAGGGCAAGGAAAAACATAACAAATGTTACAGTGAGCCCCGAGCTCTGTGGGTCCTGATTAGCCTAATTAAAGGCTGCTGCTTCTTGAAAGAAGGAAAAGGCCAGCACAGGCACTGCTGCCCAGCTGCTGTTTGGCTAACAAGCATCTTTGGGGGCTGTAAGCACCTCTTCCAGAAATTTAACTGAGTTAACTTAAACTCAGCTTTGCCAATAAGTACAAAAGCTTCTCAGAAGGAACTGAGGGATCAAAAGATCAAATATATATATCAAAAGATGAGTCAGTGGTGGATATCTTGGTTCTCTGGGAAACCAGTCTGCTAAAAATAATTACAGGCATTGGCCAAGACTTAAAGGTGCTGGTACATTGACAACTCAGGAACATCTGGGCAGCTTCCACCTAAAAGATATCACCAGTTCTGCTCTGAGATTAGTTTGATCTATGTTAAATCTGTTGTCCAGAATTAAAAACAACCTGGCGAAGTCCCACCAGCATACAGATTTAAAGGGAAACTCCACAGCCAGAGGAGAACACAGTATTTGCAATTCGCACCATCTTTTCCAACTATCAATTTTTTACTTTAAGACCACAGTCCTCTGATATCCAGTGTCCTAGGAAAGAAAGCTATTAAGAACCAGTACAGCAACTGGGAAGTAAGGGACATTTGGGAATAATCAGGAAATGTTTAAAAAAGGCAATATAATCTCTAGCTTTGAAAGGAACAAAATTCACATTTCACTCTTGTTCTAAAGCCAATTCAATCTGCATCTGCATAAGTCTACAGTGAATTTAGTTAGCAAGTGTCTTCAACACTGGAGGACTCCTATGTTTTGTTATTGAGTGCAGGAGAAGAAAATATCTGGTGTCACAGATCATGCACAGATGCAGAGTGGTTTGCATCATTGCAGTTTCCCTGGTTGCATTTCTGTGCCCATCGGGTGCAAAAACACCACAGAGCCTCCCCCAGTACTGAGTACACAACAATGACCAGCAGCCATGGACTCAGAGGAAAGAGATTCTAGCCAACTGCAATGCAGAGAGACAGCAGCGACCCTGTTACAAGAACTATGCTTAAGGTTAACAAAGGAAAGGGCAAAGTTCATTCTGTATTACTGGAATATAATAAGACAATAAAATGTTCTTCAATCAATATGTAAGGCCATGATTTTCTCAGTGTTTTTGCAATAGTAAATCAACCTCCTTGAAAATCAAAGTTTGGGCTTGTAAAACAGGGGAAGTTCACTTTCTGGAACAGTATTTGGAATAATTTTAGAAGCACTGAATGGTTCTACTATGACGTACAGATGGTTCATTCAGGAAAAGAAAGAAAACAGGAGGGGTTACAGAAAATAAGTAAGAAATAATTGAGCTGCACAGGTATCTATTGTCGCCTAGTGGAAAACAGTTGGAATTGTGACTACCAGAGGTCCTAAACAAACAGAAGAGCACAAATTACAATGCAGTAATTATGGAAAATCTGTACGTACCAAACGACCAGCTGGAAGTGGGTGGAAATGTCCTGAACAGCTGCCAAAGTTAGTAGCTATTTCACAACATTTGAAAAACAAATGCATTGTGGCTTGAGCTACAAATGCTTCAGTACAGCATTCACAGTGGTATTATTAGCTCTACAAGCTATCAGTGTCTATATTCTGGCACAAGGTTCTCTGTTTCTCTTGGCTTCTTTACTATGCAAAGGAACAATGGGTATCAAATGATGTAATATTTTTCCCTTCAATGTGATCAAACTGAAATCAGGGAAAGTGTTGAACATTTGTAGAAAATTAAGTATTTAGAATAAAGTAAGCACATCCTTTAATCAATATTTTCTCCAGTGTCCCACAGGAGAAAAAAAATCTCTCAAGAAAATCAGCATCAGAAGTTTGACAGTTTAGTTCTTCCATGTGGCCCTTTGTAAAGCTCAGCCCACTCTATTTGTGTCAACCAACAGTAATTTATTGTCTCCAATAAATCATTGCTTGGCTGTCTCAGCCTTTCTGAACAAAACACAGCAGTGAGCATAGTCATCTCTGTTATATCTCAAAACAGGCATAAACATTCAAAAAGGTAACCAAGAAGAAGAGAAATACTTCTATTCCCATGCAGATTCTTGCACATGCGATGCCCCATTCTATGTGCTGCTTCACCCTACCTTATTCCTTCAGTCAGTGTGTCTGGATTCTTTGGGACTCCTTAAGGAACAAGATATGTGTTTATGAGATTATAGTACTCCAAGCCATTTTTTTAGATCATGAAGAGTATTCAAATTGCCAGAAATTCCTTTTGACACCTTGGTCTTTTATAATCTCATCTTCTTTCTTTTTCAGTTTGGGTTTGTTGTGAGGAGCCACTGTCACACTTTACCTGTTAGCAAAGCAGTGTGCTGCTGACACTACCCAGCAAGTCTGAACCAGGCTTCCACCGCAGAAACTCTCTCCAATATATATAGCTGCTGTCCAGGGATGAGATCCAGGCAGAGACGAAGATCCCCCAACAATCCTAGGTCTCACAAAACTTCTTTTTTTATGTCTTCTTCCACATGGTCTTTTGGTACCTGCAGAACTATCTACTTTGTCTGGAATTGGTGGCCTCCTTTCCCTGCTTGCTGAGATAAAAAGGGATATGGAATCAGACTACCAGAATCTTTATGTTTTCAAATTAAATACCATGTCTGATACATCTTCAGGATATAGACCTCTCTTTGCTCACAGAGGCCCACTTCTCTGGGCCTGTAACTCCCAGGACAATGACAATTTGTACCAAAGCATCAGTCATTTCTGGTACCTTGCATGTTCTAGCAGAAAATTTGGGAATATTGGCATGATTGTGACCAAAACAGTAGTATGACACTGCTGCTATTTCAGGACAAGAATCACAGATTGTATCACAACTCCAAAAAATGCAAAAGATGCCTGTTGTTTACTGGAAACAGTAAAATATTCAACGCTCCTGGGAATAGTAGAAGATTCAAAATTATACAGTGAAAGCTTGTTGTACTACCAATAAATCTCCATTCATTCATAACATGGATTTTAAGAAAGCCTTTACATACCACAAGTTGGAATGTCACAATATGCCCAAGACAAACTGTTGTCCTTCATGATGTAACACCATGGTTTATCATCATCATCTGGATTTCTAGTTAATTCAGGGGAAGAGAGAATTACAAGCATTAACCACAGTGTTGTTGCAAGCTTTCTGCTTTTTCCTCTTGCACCATGCAGAGGACTGACAGGACTCTCAGATTTTGAGCCATCTGACAAAGCACTGATGAAGTGCTCACCTACAAGGGTGAGCAGCCTTTTAGTAGAATTATTCATCTTAAAACAAACCAAGACTAAGGTTCTCTAGGACCTGAAATACAGACACGACTGAACACCTGTAAAACTTGCCTACAAGTATTTGGATGCATGAGCATGTTCACAGTGTTTAACTACAGCCCACACTGAAGTGCTTTAACAGATATCAGCTCAGCTATTTGCAGAACTAAATCCCATGGGAGAGATTCCTGGTTTAGGTTATTTTTTAGGCAACGAGATTCCAGCACAGGTAGATTCATAGGAAATCCATAACAAGAATAGCTACGAAAAATGAATTTGAAAAATCTCAGGTTGACATTCCCTGGAGATTCTGAGGAAATGAAAGACTACCTCAAGAAAATATTGTATTCCTCAAAAAGGTAAAAAAAAAAAGAGTAATGGAAACCATTTAGCCCTTTGTTACCTTGGTGTTAAACCGATTTGGGGTTGATTCCATTAGGGTTTCTCTGTGGTACAGCCTGCCTTTATCAATGCCTCATAAGTAAACAGAAATCTGCCCAGTTTACTCCTCCAAGAATATAGGGAGACTATGAAGACCCTGAAAGATCCTTATTAGACTAAGAAAAATAGACAAGGTGATTCAGGGCTCCAGAGAAGCAGTAATTCTAATTTCAGCTGGATTTATCACAAGCACTATCTGTTATTGTAAGGTTCTTCAATAATTTTTTTCTTTTTTAATCTGACTGCTCTTCAGAAAAAGATTAGAGCACTTTCAAATTCTCAGAACTGAAGAAGCAACACAGGTTGAGTCATCTTCCGCCAACAATGTTTCTAAATTAGACTATTTGAAGAAGAAGATATCTGCAGGATTATATAGTACAGCAGAGATATCCCCAGAAATTGTAACAAGCTGACAAAAAAGTGAAAAGCTTTTTTCTCAGCTCTACAGAACATGAAAACATCAGCTCCTACACCATTTTGTTCTCTGCATTGCAAATCTGAAAGTGAATATTGGGCATAAATGATGTAAATCAAAGGGCTCAAGTTTTATCAAAGGATAAAATATGTGCCAGATAAATTGCCACTGTGCTGGGACACTATCAATCAAATCCTGAAGTGTTTGCATGAGGACCAAGCCCTGGAAAGCAAGGTGGGAGGGCTTAAAGGAGGGGGTAGGAATTGCTTATTGTTAGTTTGTGTTAGATAGAGAAGAGCTACTTTCAGCATTGCTTGCATGCTTTTTATCATGAAACAAATTAGGAAGCGCAGTACAATCTGATTTTCCTGAAATACTGGTCTAAGTTTCATTTTAAAAAATATTTTAAAAACTAAGATAATAAAACTCACACACAAAAATAAGCAATCAAGCAAACAAACGAAATCTTAGGCATCAGGCAGTAATTTATGGAGAATCGTCTACAGTTTGGCAGGTTTAGCATTTGCTCATCTCCAAGATGAGAAATGTTCTCTCTAAATAGAAATGTTTCCTTTATTTGTGGATATCCATTGAACTCATAGAGACCTCAGAAACAGGGAGAACATAAGGTGACTGAGGAGAAAGCACAGACCTATATAGCACAAGCTATTTTCATTATAGCTCAACAGAAAACTTCAGCAGAAATGTAGTTTATTGCTATATGGTGCAATCAAAATTGAAACACTGAAATCTTGTTTGGCAATAGTTTTCCTTTGTAAGAAATCCAAGAAATAAATTTGACATCCCATTTCAACCTTATTTAAATATAGTGCTTTGATTTTTCATTTTCAAATACCTTTTCTCTTTCGAAAATATTTCTTTATGATATGTCTTTCACAAGCAAGGAATAAGAAATTAAATTTAGCCATTTCAATTTAGCTGCTGCATTGATTTCTCCTTTTGGGTTGTCATTTATGAACAATTTCAAAAGTCTTGCATTATGGTCTCATTTGAAAAATAAAAAAACATTACCCAGGGGAAAAAAAGGACCTGGAAGTTCCAACATAATTTTGTGCCTGAGCTTCCCTCAGGAGAGCCAGCTATTGATTTAGCCTATCTACCAGATCTTGTCTTCTGTTCAATCCCTCTTGTCAGGCTGACTGACTACTAAAGTCAGTCTAGCTTTTCTGTGGCAGGGGTAACAGCTGCTTTGAGATCCCTGGCCTTTCTTGTTTCCACAATACATCCATTTCTTGATGTACAAATACAGGACAAACAAGAACTTTCCTCACCTGCAGTAAGGGAATGGCCCCAAGCCAAGCTGTACTGCTTTCCCAATGCTGTCGACATGAAGCTCTTGGTAAAGCAGGTCTGAATTCCAAGGCAAGCAGCTGTGTCCAGAAATGGTTGTCTTGGCTGTACCTCTGTAATCTGTGCCATTGCCAGTGTAGCACCGTTGGCTCGGGACTGGCAGAGAAAGACTGGTCAGGAATCAATGCTAATTGCATGTTAAATACTCACTTCACAGCTGAGGTCCCAAATGAGAGCCAGAGGGCCCAACTCTGTAGTGCCTTTCACCTTGCACAGGACCTGAATGCATCAAATGAGGATTTTTTTAATAAAGAAAAAAGGAACCCAAGAAGAAAAACCTCTGCTTAAAATTAGTAGTAAGTTAACCTCCTTTTACATATGAGCAAGTAACTACTCAAGAGACAGAACAGCAGAAAATTAGACCTAAAGTTTGTACTGTGTATGGAAGATTTCAATCAGCAATCTGCAGCAAAGTCAGCAATATGGCTGGGATTCCTCTGGTCTAATTTTAGACACAACTGAGCTCATCTCTGGAGGCTCCCTTTTTATTTAATTAAGAGAAACAGAGATTTCTAGTGCCAAACCGATCCAGCCTGTTTGAGGTAACTTTTTAAAGATGATGTGGATCCCATACACTCTTGTCCAAACTGAATCTCCATTGAAAATACAGGGTGCTTAAGGCAACCAGCTCAAACAGAGATACATGTGTTGTAAAGTACTGAAAACAATCCTACCCTGCAAGTGCTTCAAAGGCCTGATTTTTGAAAATACTTCTTTTAATGGCCTCATGTGTACCCATATATATATACTATACCCATGCATATTACAAATATGTAACTATATCTTTCAGACACATCAATTTTGCAAAATTCTAACTAGCAGGTTGAATTTTCTTATTCGAAACCCCATCTTTGTCACCTGCATATGGGCTATTTCTTCAGATAGGTCTGACACATACATATTCTA
This sequence comes from Corvus kubaryi, assembly GCF_017639235.1. Classification (NCBI taxonomy): domain Eukaryota; kingdom Metazoa; phylum Chordata; class Aves; order Passeriformes; family Corvidae; genus Corvus; species Corvus kubaryi. Next base: position 22,771,509 of record NW_024582073.1, read on the forward strand.
TGACCTGTGTACTCAGCTGCCAAGATCTATCAACAGCACATACCAGCATTATGGCTGAAAAACATATGGAGATGCATTTGTATACAAATAGCTACACTGAGCAGAAAGCCTACACCTCAAAACACAGCTAGGAGTATTCCAAAGGAAACACAAAACCATCTAATGCACAAAGAGGATTAATTGTTACCAAGCCTCAGAGGGTTTCTTGTCCCAGCCATGTCAACGTGACATGTCCTTGACATGTCACAAGACTGGTGGAATCTTCTTCTAAACTTATAGACATACTTAAAGATATAGCATCACAATATTGACCAACTGTTGAAAAACACCCGCTGAGGATGATCCATCACACCACACAGTGCAGACAGCTATTGCCAAAGATCTGTTTATTTTGACAGATTGAGGTGACACATGAACCAGGGCACATAACCAGCACTGAAATAATGAACCACAGCACTGAACTGCTGCTGTTAATTACCCTTCCAAGTCATCAGTGTAGTGACAGATCCCAAAACCACAAGCAAGCATATGGCGTAAATTTGGGAGACAAAGGTCAAGAAGTTTGGTGGAAGAACATCAGTTTTTTAGCACACAAACACTTAGCGAAATCCACTTTCTAGCTTGGCCTGGCAGACACTTCTGACATGCTGAGACCATATTTTCTCCCACCTGCAACCTGAATCAAATTCCCTTTATTTAATGACTATGAATATAACATTAAATCAAACTCATATTTTAACAACTGTAATCTAGGACCTCACAGAAAATAATTTGCCTATCATTTGTATTGTTAGCAAGAGTAACCACGTCTTGGCAAACCTGCCATTTTCTGAGCAAGTTGCAAGTTACACTGCTTTGTTTGCCTGAAACAGTTTTGTGAAAATACCACCATCATGCTGTATGCGAAATTTTTTCATTTATCCAGGGAAGTGCAAGGTGCTGTGCTTACTTGTACTGTATTTACTGCATTCAGAAACAATTTAGAGTGACTACTTTTATGAGAATGAAACAAGAGATTCCATTTCAGTACAGACCCAGGGCCATATTCTGCAATACCAATGGTTTGGACATCTTGCAGATGGTGTTTACAAGTTGTGTTTATCCTTGTCAGGCTTAAAATCCAATGCATCTCTCTTTCATCAGGTCTGCCAGTCATTGCTAAAGCTGCCAGCATATTTTAACTGGAAGAATTTGGCTCCTTTCTAAATCCTCCCTCACATTCTCCTTCTGTAGCTAAGAAGTTTAGATTACATCTTGCACTTGTTGAGGGGAACAGTAATATCTCTCAAGAAGTTTTTTGCTTCTTTTTGGTTTTATATGGAGTATTTTGGACACAGGCATAACGTGAGTTAATCTCCTATCTTGTGGAGAAACTTTTGAGGTAAAACAGTTTGGTTAGTAGCTTTCCACTGGTCTGTGCTCCACTCCAGAAAGCTCTACCTGACAGCAGCACCATGGTGCCCACTAAGGCCATGAGAAGTATACGCAAAGCATTATACATTTTATCACCTATAATTCAGAACAAGCAGTTTTCAAAAAGAAAATCTCTGCAATTATTGCAGTCATATAGATCTTTTGCCTCTAATTCTCTTTTTTTGAACTATTACAGCACTGAAAAACTCTCTTTTCCCCTCTTTGTCAGAAACAGTGTGTAGGTGGTCTGCTTTCAGCAGTTCTTAATGGATTGCTCTGGCTGGGAATTGTTCAGTCCCAAATCCATGTAGCTTCCACAATGTCTCATAACTCTGAAACATATTTATTTTCTTATGTGGAAGAAAGTAATGGAGGATGTAATGTGGGCTTTTCTTCTTCATTCACTTCCCTGTACTACCACCAAGCACTGCTAAGAGTAATGGCCTAAACTTTCAGATTATGAAAGTTTTGATGCAAATGCAGATTCAACTTACTCTGCAGACCTATGCCACTATCACCCGTTTGTTTCTTTTCAGAAAAAAATATTATTAAAATTTAAAACTAGAAACAATTTCTTGCTGCATTTCATTTTTAAAATCCAAGGTATTTCAATATCTCATATGCAACATTCAATTTGTGTTAAGATTTTATATTTTATAAGCAAGTCATAACAAATCTTTGCCTTTTAATTTTTCAAAAAAGCCAGTTTTGGGTCTTCAAATTAACAGCAACCTGAAATAGTAGTTATCCAAGCAGTTCTAATTGCTAACTTCCTGAGAGCATTTCGCAAGACTTTTTGTCCCCAGATCTTGTTTCAGTTCCTGTAGTTACATACCTGAACATTTTTAGGAGTTTCTTTTGAAAGTCTCTCTGCAGAAATCAATGAATCTTTCACATTTTCTTTTCCCCAAAACACCTCATCATCAATTTTCCTGATGTTTTTGAGCTTTGAATGTATCTTTCTTACAGACACACATAAACTGTTTAATTCTATTTATAAAAATATTTTTTTCCCTCAATGGTTCTAATTCTGGGACAGGATGGTTTAAAGTAACCATTTCATTCAGCAATGCTTTGATTTATCCCTGACCAACATGTAATTTTTTTATTAAATACAATATTAGATTAATTTTTTGTATTGCTCTATATAAGCTGATGGCAGGAACAGGGAGGAGGGAAGAGGAAAAGGACATATCCAACCTAAACCTCCCGTGACTCAGCTTCATGTTGTTTCCTCAAGATGAACCGCAATGAACAATGACATTTTATGCCTCTGCTAAATGTACTGCTTTCATGGCCTCAGCATTACAGGATATGTTGCTCTTCAAGCCATGCTTTCCAAGGGTAAAAGCCAAATTTCCTTTCTACATGAGCTCAGACTCATCGGATGCCTGCAGAAGGGTTTGTGTTTTCTTCATTCAGCCAGAAGTTCCCTGATCTCCTTCCCTGGGTAGCTGTGAGATCCCCTCAGAGATGAAAGGTGTGAAAGCCTTTGATTTCAGGGAGCTGCACTTCCCCTGCTGCACATGCAGACAACCACTACTCTGGGCTGGCAATAAATGTGTGACAGAAAGGAGTCTCCAGTATTCAGGGAGATTGCTCTTGCAGGCATCTCATTTCATCAAATAATGCACTGAAATGCAACAAACACACGCACCCTGCCAGGTGTTCTGAAAGCAGTAAGGCAAATATTTCTGTGCTAAATGAAACAAACACCATACAGAGAGCTTTGAAAGACATTCACATTAACCTAGCAATGGTTCCAAAGGAAGATTTGGGTTATCTTCCAGTGCATCCCTATGCCACTGAAAATCTCTGTAAATATCTAGGAAGGCACCTGAGCGGGCACCAGGCTCCACTGAAGAAACTAGTTGCCATTTTTTTCACCTTTAATCATGAAAATGTGAAGTCTGATGACATGGGGGAGAGGATTGCAGTGCAGCAGCACCAGGACTGGACCGTTCCTGGCTTGAAGAAAATTGCTTCACATTTTCCTGCCTGTTTGTGAATGTTAGGAGTAACAGCACCTGCTGCATCTTTCAGAGTTTAAAAATGAATGAACACATACCACAAGTGAAATTTAAGGGAAGCTATATATCTCTATTTCAATATAACTCAATCATACATTTATAATATTTACCTAGATTTCAGTATTTCTGTTAGGGATTATGAACAACAGATTGTACATATTTATAAAAAATTATTCAAACAGCTGTGCCACTTTCTGGTTTGTCGAATAGCAGTAAAACTTCAGGACTTACAGCATCTAACACTGGAATGGATCCCTGCTGAAATAGCAGTAAAACTTCAGGACTTACAGCATCTAACACTGGAATGGATCCCTGCTGAAACTGCAGCCTGATTATGACACAAACAATCTGTCTGAGCTAAAAGCTAGGCAGAAAGGTGGAAAATTTGGCATTTTTTTGTAATCAATTAAATCTAACAGAAAATTACCTTGTAAAACAAGGATGGATTCAAGACTGTGTAAACAAAGTGATTTACAAGCACAAAAAAATCTCTTTAAGTTGCATCCTGACACAAGGATGGCACACTCCATTTACTGAAACTAGACTTACTTTTTAATGTATTTCTTCTTCAAAGTATCTTTGTACCTTCATACTTGCAAATGCTTAGATCATCTGAGGTAAAATTGAAGAGATTTATGTCTGTTATGAAAGCTAATGTACAAAGCTACCTTCTGAAAAAGTTGAATTTCTTTAATATAAAAGTTTAAATCCAGAAATCTATAAACTCTGCCAGTATTTTCTTATAGCTTAGAAAAGTAATATCCTAGATAAGAGAAAGGACTGGCTCTTTTCCCATTTCATTTTTCCATTTATTATATTCAATTCTAGTACAATAGTTATGATTTACAGAGTCATAAATGCAATCCAATAGGTAGCTATATAAAGCTAATAGGAGCAGTGTATTTAGGAAATACGTTGTCAAGAGCTAGGGGAAAGAAACTCCAGCAACAACGAGCCAATATCAGTGCTATATTACTTTGACAGTTGCACAGACTACCAGGATTTTCAAGAGTATCTGAGTGCCTAATTCATAGTGAAAGATTTAATTTTTTTTAATATACCTGTAGGTCCTGATGTGTTTAGAGTATGGGGCAAAATAACTCTCTGGACAGGAAAAGAAACAGACTGTATAGCAATTACTGATAGCAGATGAGCAGCTGCTCTCTAGAGAGACAGTAATGGGAGATGGGGGTCTCTTGAGCCCCCAAAGCATCCAGAGTGGGCTGAGGGGAGAAAGCAGGGGAGGGGAGAGACAAACAATACAGTAATACAAGGATGAGCTGCATCCAATCTTCCACATCTTCCCTTCAACCACCTTCCTAACTGACAATTACACAGGAAAACAGATTGCATGGATTAAGAGATATCAGTCCCCTCACACTTCAAGAGATGTGCCCTCTATAAAACAAAATGAACGGAAACCACTGTCACATCTCAAATGAATCAAAAATAGCATTAAAAATACCTTTATGGCTCTCAATTAACCAGCACCCAGTAACACTGCTGCCAAGTCAGGCACTCTCACAAGAGTAAGAACTAAGCAGCTGTTTCATATTAGCCAATATTAATCATATTAGTTTATACTAGGATTACAACAAAGACTTGTCATCTAAAAAGGCAACACTGCAGGAATACAGAGCAAAACACAGAAAGCTTAGTGCCCACCAGCATATGGAAAATTCATGTGTATGTAAAAATAAAGAAGTCCTCTGTGGATCTTGAACCTACTCCTATCTCTGAGTGGAGAAATTTTTTCCTACTCTTTGGTATTTGCCTTATCTCTCAATCCTTACAGAGGTAATCCTTGCTGTATGCCATGCTGCTACAAGCATAGCTCATTAGCTCTCCTCTCTAGCCCAAATTTGACAGGGTTACAAATTTGAATGACTAATCCATAACCTCCATGCAAACAGTACTTCCTTCTTCATTTTTGTTTTTCTCTATATTAGCCAAAAGCTTTATTATGGCCCTGAAGTTATAAAAATGCTGGGAGATCAGAAGAGCCTCTCACTATTATTGCTCACATCTGCCACGTCCATAAATGACACTGAATAGTTGTTTTGCAAAGCCACAGCTATCTCTGGTCTCCTGTTCACCATCCCCTACAGTGGCACTGCCTCAGTGTAATCAATCAGAGGTGGAGACTTAGCGGACAATGCCACGTTCACCCAATTCTTCATCTTCCAACGCCCTCTATCATTGATCATTGCAGGCAACAGTCTACTGAGCATTGTTTTTGTCCACATAACTCCAGCATTGTTTGAATTTTTTTTTAATAATTCAAAAATCTGATAAAAATCCAACCCACCATTACTATTTCTGCAGTGGTGCCCTAGGCTTCCTCGTCATTATCCTTGCATTATTAACCCATGCCTTCCCCTCATTCAAATTCCATGGGGACCTACAAAACTTGTCCTCTGCAAATAAAATAATCACCTCTCCAAGACATATTAATACATAATGTTGCTTTTTTATCTGCTGTTCCATCTATTTTTCCACAACCATAGAAAAATAATAACTTTATTCTTTTTTGACCTAGTTTCATTACTAAGCCCAGTGCTTCATATGTGCAAGCAACAAGCGTTTTCTCAGCCCCACTTAGAAATCCTCTTCAAGTCTTACTTACAGACCTACTTGTCCAAGTTCAGTGGGGGACTGACTGACTGGTTGAACACCCATTTATCCTTGTCAGCCAACTGACCTTGTAATTATGCTCCACCCTATTTCCCCCCGTGTTTCTAGAAAGTAAAAAATTAAACACTAATCCAAAAGCATTCTAGTGGAAGGTAAATATAAACCAGAATGTTAAAATTCATTATCTTCTATCTTCTTCAGAAGAAAAAGATTTAAAACTTTCCTTTCAGCCTCCAGAGCTGAATTTACTTTACTAAAGTACCTTTTTTAGTAGAAAACTGCAAACACCCTATTTCAGTAAAAGAACCACTAAAAAGGTGGGTTTGCTGTCATTTCTGCTAATTCTATTACCTCAAACTCCCCCAGTTTAACCCCCAAATATGTGGCCAAGAAGGTTTTTTTTCCTGTATGTAATTATATATTCAGCTATTCTGTCATCTTCCTTTTCTAAAATCCTCAACCTACTTCTGACATACACCACATCTCCTTACATAACAAGAAGCCCTCCACAATTAGCATTCCAACTCATACTTTCTTTAAAGCTATGGTACCCATCTAATTCCATTATCCACAGCCTAATGAGGAAAATACCCCAAACACTAGAAAACAGTGTTTTCAAAAATACGATCACCAACTTCACATTTTGTCATGACCAAAATATTATCAAAACCATTATGGCTACCTAAACCTTAATCCAAAGAAAACTCAAAACATACAATCCTCTGTGCAGTCCTCCCAGTACACTCAAACCTACTGCAACCCACAACCACAGTGAACAAATGTTTCAGGAAAAGACTTGGTGACTAAGTAAACAGAATAAAGACACCCTATTAACATATCCTCCAATAAATCAAGAATAAATTTAAAATACAAATAAGTACCCCAAATTTACTAACAACCAACACCCAGCCAACAGTAACAAAGCAGTGGTAAGAAAAAGGAAGTGCTTTTACATGGAAATCTGGCAAAATATATATTATTTTCTACTCACATATTATCAGCTAAAGCAAATAGTGTGAATGCAATGGTGGGGTTTCAACCACAGAAATCTAAAGGCACTAACCCCCTGAAAAAAAATTCTACATCACCTTCCTTTACCATTCAACCCCCTTCAACTTCTCCATAAATGCATATTAGAATGAATTATCTGTCCTCTGGCCAGACAACTCTCTTTAGCTGTGTGTCCCTTTGTGTTCATCCAGCATCTCCACCATGGCTCCTATCTGTTCAAAGAAACACAAAATGTCTAAGTAATTTTACAATTACATGTTTTAACTGCTTGTCATCAGTTATCACCTAGTGAAGCTAAATATTTCTGAAGTTACTAATCTACCAAATAAATTCGCTCTCCATTCCCTATGCCAGCCTGGGCTAGAGATAAAATATTCCACTCGCATCTTTTAAGGTTTCACTTCTTGCCCACATTTACCACTCCTAAAGTGGATGGATTTGGGCCCTTTTTATAACTTTCTCTGTTCAATGAGACAACCACTGCTATTCATGGTTGGAAAACTGATTCTGAATCTTCACCTAGAACCTAGATTCAGAGCTGTCTCAGCAAGAGCTGTTTTCAAAGAGGATGCAGCATTCTTTTAGCACAAAATCCTTATTTCTGAAAATAGGTGCATATTTAAGGGCAATTATTATGAATTTAACTTAATTAAACATAGGTCCTTGAACAATTTTAAACAGCATCTGTTTGGGAGAGATTTGTTGGTGATGTATCTAATTTCCTTCAAAATTAAACTCCACTGAAATCTTATGCCTATAAACTGTCTCAGAACACTTTTTAAAATGGCAGTTCTTTTTTAGTACTGAAAGTTTCTTCTTTAAGAAGAAAACAATGTATTACCACAAAGAATAGAAATCTATATTAGAAACAGTCTTCTGTGTATCAATCTCCTTTGTTATGGATATCTCCCCTGTTACTTTTATCACCTCTCAATTTTTTTTTTAAGTCAGCTCATATTTTTCCAGTAGCTAAATGGTCATTTATGATAATGGCCTAGCAATATATATACATATATATATATATATATATATACACATACAGACACGTACATATATAATGATGGTTTGCAAGATAATTTTAAGATTAGAGAAAGGATGAGTTTTGAGTACTGACAGGGACACTGTAGTCCAAAAAGTAATGGACAGATAAATAGGTATCTTTAAAATCACAAAAGTTATGATTATTCTGGTACTCACTGTTCAAAGGGGAAGAATAAAATTACCAGGCAGTAGGTTTTTTGTTAACAACAGAAAAAACTTATTTTCACCACATCTATTTAAATTCTGGAACTTCTTGACATGGAATGCTGCAAAAGGGAAAAGCATAAAGGAGTACTAAAGAGTTTAGACAAATTAGTGGAAAACAAGTAAAGGTCTGACAAATATGATGGTCCAAGCATCTGCTAAGTAAATCCTCAACCAAGAGAAGTGTTTCTCAGTATTTTCCTGCTGGTTTTGCTCCTCAGGCTACTGTGCCAATGCTTGAGTCACAGTAGTACTTAGGCTTGTGATCTGATGGATGAAGGATGCTACTTCATTTATTAATATTGGTTGAGTATACTATTAAGATAAATTAGCTGGTTTTCCATTAGAAACATATGAAGGCTGGTTATTCTTTGTGTACGTCAAGGGCAGAGGACATCAGAGATACCTAAAACACATCACAGCTCAATAAGAGTCTGGGAGACTTACTGTTTATTAAATTGACCTTAAATTCTGCTTAAAAAAAAAAAAAAGGAAATATAAGAAGACATTTTTGCATCACACTCTGGCTTTAAGGTTGCCTCTATAACTGATAATTCAGAATAAAGTACACTTTGGAGAGGAAATACTGTAACACTTTCTCTGAATCAAGCATTCTAGCCACCAGCTATTCTCAGTAAAGGGTAACCTCACAATTACTTCCTGTCACACGAGGGAAACTATACAAGACAGTAAAAAGGAAACAAAGAAAAAAGTCATTTCTGTTCGCAGCATCAAACTGAAGGGTCAAAGAAAAAATTAATCCAACAAATATTTAAAAATCAGTTCTGAGTGCTTGGAGAATACAAGCCTGTAGCGCTTTCATCAGAATGACATTGCCCTGGTGTGGTGATACTACCAGGTCTATAGACCTGAAGACTCATTTATTTGCATTAATTTAGAATGACTACATCTTGACAAAGAGTTTTTTCTTTTTTAAGACTCTTTGCAAGGTCCTGACACATAAACACAATCCTTCAGTTCCCATTCTGTGTGGGGGTGTTAGGCAGCTGAACGCAGATGGATTGTAAGCATCCAAAGCCACTTGTTTAGCAAACCAAATGTTTGCTTTATTATTTTCAAGTAATCAAAGAGCACCTGCTTATTTCTTGTTCTAAGCTAGTCAGACAGAAACCAGTATTACAGATATAACACTGCCATCCTGATATTTATGATCCAGGCCCTGCTGGGTGGATGTCTCTGTGCACCATTGCTGCTGCGGGCAGGGGAAGCTGATAACAAAACAGGAGTTGGAAAAGCAGTTTCATGTGAAAATGAGCAGAGTGCAGCCCTGCCCCGAGCTCCAGGTCACACGTGCGCTGTACAGCCCCTCACCCAGATCCATCCAGCAGCATTTCCAAAGCCTGGGACAATCTCCCCAGGGTAACTAAAGGATGAAACAATACAGCTAAAAAAATGCTCCTTATGAAGGACTTAAAAGAGTCACAAAATTATTTCTCATGATTCATCCGGTACCTGGTGAGTGAATGTTCAGGACCAGATCATACACCGTCCAATTTGCCTATTCACTCCTGCTATTTGGTATTCCAGCTGTACTGCTGATCTCCCAAATGGATTTTTTTTCCCAGCTGGAATAGTTAGCTACACCATTTGTTAACTATCAAAGTAAAAAAAAAAAGAATGCCAGATATCAATTGCAGTGTTCATTAATATGTTTTTTTACCCCACCACCTATTCGGATCAAGAAAGTGCCCACCAGAACTACTGGGAGTCATGTCCTCAATTTTGATGAGCCACGGGATTTATGCACTCAGAAAGACACAGACAGTGGAATTGATTGGGTCACAGGCTGGTGTTACTGAAGGTCTATTATAATTTATGCCTAAAAGCCGCTGTATTTAAAAAGTAAACACTGACATAACTTGAAGATATAGCACGCAAGCAAGCCTTACAAGCAGATTTAACCCCTGTAGGGATAAATGTTTTCTGGATGAAAGTTGTATCAAAAACTATGTAGCATCTAAAATGAAAAACAAGGCTAACACAAAGGTACCAAAAAGCAGATTGCTCTGCCCTGACCCACCAGAGAAAGTAAGGGGGTTTGTGTAAGCTGTACTGGGCTAAATGTGCTATTAAAGTCTAAGGTAACCCAAAGGGTGTGCATTTTCTTTGTCCCACAGTAATTTAGTGCTACCAAAGAATGGCTGCTAGATTTTGTCAGATGTAAATCCCTGCTTTATGAGGGGATGCATGGATCTGTAGGGAGAGAGTAGCTCTAGAGTACAACTCTGTGACTGATTCTGCAAAATGGAAGCATGCACTTATTTTATAGGCATGTGTAGTTGGATTAAAATTTCTGTGTTTTATTTTCTATAAATTAAAGGACATGAAAAAAATATTTTTAGAATCAGAATCTCAGTGGTGAACTGTGTGTTATGTTTTACACTGGAGAAATGCATTAAACATTTGTTCTGTGTTACTCTTCAGTTGTTACAAGAAATGTCCTCAAATACAGAATACAACACAGAGCCAAACCCACCAGGTTCACACCCAGATGAAAACTCCTAATTTCCATCTGCCTGTAGGTTGTTATACTTACCAATATTGCAATACTTTCCTGCATAATTTTCTTTGCAATCACATACTATTTGCCCAGTGGAGGCAACCATCTTGCACTCTCCACCATTCATGCAAGAAGCATGAATACAACCTACAAGAAAACACAACAAAAGATCAAACCAAAGGTACAAATTATTCAAAAGAATCAGTCCGTTTTAACTTAATCTAGTACATCTCCCCTGTGCATATGCATTTGAGGGAAGTTTTTCTGTTTTGCTTATCTCAGACCTACACTTGTGATAAATTAAAGGAAATTCAACTGATTTCTGCCCACTAAAGTCTGTCTCATTGTTTTCACTGCTATTAGATAATATCAGCTATTGAAAGACATTATCAACAAACAATAGCTAAAATGGGGGTGGTGATTATTATTACTAGTGGTGATGGTATTAACACTTCTTTCTCTGTGGAGGGTTCTGCCAGTTCCAGTCTTGCCACTGAGCTCTATTAGAATTTATAATAACATATGCAGTAGGGAGCTCAGTTACATATTTAAGATCTGTGATTGGGAAGTACTATCAAATTTCCCAACTCCCCCTTGGACTCCCAATGTCCTAGAAAGCCACTGACTCTCCATAATTTAGTTTCCAGTTACATAAGGTGGGAATAAAAGCACCTAAGTATTTCAAAGGACTTTTATGAAACTTATTTGTACTGTGACTTACTTGTGAATCCAGGCAGGGTAAAAGTTAGCCAGACTGAGTAACAGAATAGCCATACCAGAGCACGTGTATAGGTGAGGCATGGTTTTCTTCTCAACATCTTTCCTTCCGAATGAAAGGTGCTGTGCTGGCTTCATCAGATAGGTGATAACCCAAAGTGTATGTCCTGTGCTGGCTGGCCAGGGTGTTGGGTTCCTGGCAGCCCCAAAACAAGGAGGAGGCTTCATAACATAAGCATCACCCCCAAAAGGAATGGGCCAAAAATCATGGGGACTCTGGGGCCAGTGCAGGCCTTGTGGGATAATGGAGATGGGTAAAGTTTACATGCTGGCAATTCAAGAATGGGATGGGCTTGGGAAGAAACACAGAGGTGAAATAGCAATACTAAGTGATTATTGGTGTGCAGGGTGTGCCTCTCAGGCAGATTATAGTTTTGGAGAAGAAATTTTACCACTCTGCTATATAACCTGTTGCATATTCTTACATGCTGCAAATCAGGGTTTCATCCAAAGGAAAACACTGAAGTGTGTCCCTAAAGTTCAACATAATGCAAATAATTGCTTCCTCAAATAAGGATGAAGGGATTTCCTGGGTCAGTATAACTGTTCACACTTGAAAAGATAAATATTGTCTTTTAGAGAGGGTACATGAGCTGCAAGGGCAGCTCACAGAAAGGGTGTGTAACACCACTCAGGCTTCAATACCCTCACTGTCCTTTATCCCCCCTCCATGCAGACCTACAGCTGTGATACAAAATAGTGCCTTACTTTTGTGTTCAACACGCCCACACTCGCTCTGGCCGTTCACACACATGCACTGCTCCACTACTCCTTGTTGGACTCTTGACCAGCTCGCACCCTCATCAAAGAATTCATAGAGACTGTTGTCAAAACATTTCTCTGAAATGAAGTTTTACAAACAACACAAGTTTTCAGATGTTATTTCTTGCAAGAAACAGCACCACAATCTCCATCATTCCCTTCTCATCCCTTTTTTCTTGTTGAGAAGATCCATGTTTGTTGACAGTGCTTCTCAAGCTAGCCAGCCTCCATCGTGTGGAGGCACTGAGCCACTAGAGCAGCAGCTCCAGGAACCTCGAGACAGAGGTGGCTTTCTCCTAAAGCCCTGTAAGCAGAACAGCATCACTGTACCCAATATGTGCATATACATAAGGGCTAAGGCATCACCTGAAATTGTGCTGCTTTTTCATGTCTCTGTGCCCTGCCTACTAGGTATTTGTAATTTCCCAACATGCAAGGGATATTTAAATCTTAAAATCAGCAAAGGAAGGGAAAGAGGCTTTTTGTGTTTCCCATGCTCAGAGCATACTTCCATTTATAATTGCACAGTCAAGCTATTTTCAGTTGTCCTGTCAGGAATGGATTGTCTGTCATAACCATTTGGAAATCCACCTACACAAACATTCATGCTGCAGTGGTCTCTCCCATCACAACAGCACTACCTTTTCATTAAGCAAACATTAATGAGCTCTACTTACTATTCATATTTCATGTTGTAACACTCGTGGAAGAAGATACTTACTCAGCTGACAGTCCTCGCCTGTGAATTCCTCAGGACAGGTGCAGTGGTACATCCTATGGCTATGAGTGAGAGAACAGGTCCCTCCGTTTTGGCATGGGTTGTCTGCACAGTGATCTAGAGAGGCCACATAAGAAGTTGTTGTTAACAAGGATGAGGTATAAGTCATGTTTTGTCCCTTTGGATACATAAATGCTTTTGGTTCAATGCATGGTGGGTTTAATACCACCTATTAACCTAAAACAAAGTTTATCCAACCAACTGACAGTGGGTTTGTTTCCAGCTGTAAAACAGCTATATTTATCCAGCTGTTAAAAACTATATGGTAAATCACTGAGCTGAACCTTCTCCTCCCGGACTAAGTTGTCTGAAGGGGGTAGGTCCTGGCACATCTGAAGTCACCAGAGCTGGCACTGTGGTGAGGAAGAAGATGGGACAGGTGCCCACAAGATGGAGCTATGCCTTTACACTGGGGAGGGAGGAAGGCTGCAGCTCTGCCTCTGCCCGGCTTCCTGCCCCGCAGCGCTCTCATTGCAACATCCACCACCGGATCAGGCATCCCTTTCAAACTAAACAAAGGACAACCCTCGACAGAAGAGTTTGCTGTGGGATTTTGGTATATGTCTAAAACTAACGGCAGCTGGAACCAAGGGGGAAATTATAAAGCAAACCACAGCACATCCAAATAAAGCCGGCCAAGAAAGATTAAAAGTGGACCAGTATAGCTTATCTCCATTTACTAAGGAATTTTCTAAATGATGTGAAAATGTCATGGAAGAGGAGGTATGTGCCAGGACAGCTCCTGAAATAGAAGCTTTACTTGGCAATGTACAATGCAAAAGTAGAAGAGTCTCGCCGGTCAGGCAGTGTTTCTGATTTCAGGCAGTGCCAAGGGATGTACCTCCCCTGAAGTTAACCAACAGCATGTTTACACCTGCTTCAGAGCTGGCCCAACAGCTTGTCTGCATTCAAATTTTCCTTTTTAATGCTAGTCAAACTCTGCTAGGCCAACTGCAGAGTTACTCAATCCAGGTGCTTCTTCAGCTAGACACTGTGTCCTGAGCATGGGGTGCAACATACAGAGGCACAGGCACACACGACCAGGGCTGAAGTGAAGCACAAAGGGTGCATCCTGAAGCTTGCTACAGCAGTGTATATCTGAGGTTCCCCTGCATGGATCAAAATATTTACTTCAGAAGGGAGTGATGTAATTCCTATCAGATAGCAGGTCTGGGTGCATTCACTGGTAGATTCAATCCAAAATAACATCAAGGGAAAGCAAGTAAAGTCAGTGACGTTCCTACTCTTCCTGCTGTTGATAGTTATGAAACTTCTAGTGCTGTAATGTTTCCTCAAGGGAAAATCATGTATTTCCTATTCCCACACATCCAAACCATTACTTGATCTCCAAGCCATCTTCTGCTGTAACAAATGCTCAAGAAATTTTTTGTACCCTTGTTAAATCTGCAAAAAGGACTTCCAGCCATTCATTTCTTTCTCAATCTGTCCCTCGCAACATCCCACCCACCACTCCAGTCTGACCTTCCAGGCATGTTCTGTGTTGCTCTGTATCTTTCCTGGAGTCCAAGAACAACTTCTGCTCATAAGCATATGGACACATATCAGTTCCCAGTGGGGAATCCTGCCCACCATTAACTATCCATTAACTGGGCAGTGCCAAGTCCACACTTTCTCAGCACTGTCTGAGGCACCTAAGGCACGGGTAAAACACTCCATGCTTGCTAGCACTCGACTGCAGCTTCACCTCCGCAAATCTCTGCTGAATGAGCAGTAGCCTTGTCTCACCTTTCTGTCCATATTTCCCAACAAAAACTTTCTGTTTCTGCCACCCACCTTCCTTGGAGCTCCTCCTGGGATGATGTCTCTTCCTCCTGCCTGCACAGCCCACACCACTCTACTTCTTCTTTCCCTATCAGTCCAGAGGAATCTTAAAAATACTGTCTGGCACTTTTTTCTCCATGTCTGGGCCTCCCTGGGGTTTTGGCCATTTGTCCAGGATTTCCAGACATTCAGAGCAGTAGTTCTACCAGACTGCCCAAGACCTGGAAGTTGCACCTATAGGGGCATTGCACATTTATGGATATGTGAACATATATGTGAGCTAAGCATGCACAGCTGTTGGGGTTTTAGTTTAGTCTGTTTTTTTTTTTTTTTCCTGTTAAA